>NC_060119.1:50440877-50763377 GCF_021461395.2 Schistocerca americana | reverse complement strand
CACTGGAGATGAATATGTTGTGTGACACAATATGCCGCTGTTGATGGTTTTAATTTTATAAAGTTCTTGTCTTAATAATTACTAGGACATTCTGTTCTAGTGTGTGCTTGTGTGTGGTCAATGAGGGGTAAATAAGAGGAAAAGGAAAATGCATGGGTGGGATGGGGGGAGGGAGCCTTGCGAAAATGCAAAGACCACTGTCAGACTTTAGTCACAACAGACATGCCGATAGAAGTTTACAATGTCATCTCTCCTTAGTCGCTCAAGAGGAGACCAAAAGCACCAGCTTCAAATACTTCCTGATTCAGCAGCTCACAATCAAATAATACAGAAGAGAAAAAAAAGAAAAAAACCTGAGTAGTCCACTATGCCTCACTAATGAACATATTGGTGTGCAAATTGTGTAAAACGTGCCTTGCAGGGAGAGTATCTTGTGGATATACAGAAAATGGCCAGCAGTCATCAGGAAAAAGATAGAACAAGATAGCAAAGGGGAAGTCCATAATCATAACACAGGACTAGAAAAGAATTTGCCAGACATCAGACAAATACGGATAAGTGGAAGGTGGGAGGTGGGGGGTGTCTGAAGGATGTCACTCAGTGGGAATCTCATGGGAGTGGAGGAAACCAAGAAGGGATTTAGGTGACACATCTCATGATGTAGAGAAAGTTTTTTACAATTGTGGTTCTTAGATGTTGTACACATTCCAATCCCCCACTACATGCACCAGACACTCATTTAAATCTGAAGTTTAGTGGTCACTGTGCATCCACAAAAAGCTGAACATCGGTTGTAAGTCAGCTGGAGTGGGATATGAGCTACCAGATCCATTTGAAGGACACAAACAGGCATTGGGTCTGCCTGGTGAATTGAGAAGATTAGCAAAGAAAAGTTATTTTTTGTCTCCAGACATTAATAGACAGGATGAGCCTATCTTCAGATAGTATCTGACTTGGTTATGGAGTTCTTATCTTGAATAAATTTATTTGATGCGTAGTTCACTCCTCAATATTTTCCATATAAAATTATGTTCTTTCATGGGCCATTTGATTCTATTCTTGTGTATAGTATAAAATGTATTATGATATGGGGTTCTAGGAGATACAGGAAGTACACAGTACATAATAAAGCTGGGATTCCAGAGCTAGTTATGTAGAATTGGGAATGAAAATTTGGCAAATGAGATAAAGGTCTAATGTAAAGGCTTGGCAAATGTTTTGTCTGGAGTGTGGCACTATATAGGACAGAAACATGGACACTGTGATGAGAGAATGAAAAAGCGTTAGAAGCATTTGAGATGCGGATATGGATGAGAATGGAGAGAATAAGCTGGATGGAAAGAGTCAGTAATGAAGGAGTACTGGAAAGGGTTGGCGAGAGAACATGTCTGCTGAAGGTTTTAAGAGAAAGGAAATAGAACTGGTTGGGACATTCAATGAGAAGGGAGTGCTTGCTAATAGATGATTTGGACGGATTGGTGTTGTCATAACAGCCGTCTGTGTCATGTCTGCTGTGCAGTGAGCTACATTAATTTAAGTATTAACTGTATTTTTCTTACTTGTCACTTCTTCTGTGTGTTTTTGCTTTTACGAAGCTTTAATTGACAAGTGCTACTAATAGTGTCCCAACGATTTCGTGTTTGTTTTGAATACAGTCAGAGAGAGTCCCTTTAGTCAGCCACAGTGCCAGTAGTGCTAGTGTTTGTTTACAATACAGTCCAGAGACAGGTAGTGCTAGTTTCATTGTTTTCTACAAGAAGTGTATAGTAACAACAGTTTAGTCAAATATCAGCCACCTTTAGTGAATTAGCAGTCTAGTTAAAAGTTGATTAACTCTCTACAGTAAATTGATTTCTTATGATGGATAGGATGTGCGACTGCTGTGTACGGACGCAGGAGGAGCTGGCCACTGTTCGCAAACAGCTGAATGTGTTGATAGCAACGGTCAGCCATCTTCAGGCTGCTGCCTCGGAGTGTAGCAGCAGTGGGGAGTCTGGTGCATTGCATGGTACACCACAGGTGTTACATGCTTCACCCATTGTCACTGCTGTCAAGACATCTTCACGGGTACCGGGCACGGTTGGGCCATCCTCTCCCCAAGGGGAGTGGCAGGTTCAGCGGCGTTCATGGTGCACGAGGCGGAGGGTCAATGTGCAGGCTGGCCGTGTGGCATCACCCGCTCTGCCTGTGAGTGGACATGTGGCCGCTCCTTCAGCAAGGTCTGAGCAGGCACACGGGGGGAGGGGTTTATTAGTGATTGGGAGCTCCAACGTTAGGCAGGTGATGGAGCCCCTTAGGGAAATAGCGGAAAGGTCAGGAAAGAAGGCCAGTGTTCACTCTGTCTGCTTGCCGGGGGGGCCTCATCTGAGATGTGGAGGAGGCTCTGCTGGCGGTGATAGAGAGCAGTGGGTGCACCTGACTGCAAATTGTTGCTCATGTTGGCACCAATGACTCCTGCCGTCTGGGTGCAGAGATCATCCTCAGTTCATACAGGCAGTTGGCGGAGATCGTGAAGGTGGAAAGCCTCGCTCACGGGGTGGAATCTGAGCTAACTATTTGTAGTGTCGGTCCCAGAACTGATCGCTGTCCTCTGGTTTGGAGCTGAGTGCAAGGCTAAAACCAAAGATTCAGATGATTCTGCGGAGATCTGGGGTGCAAATTTCTTGACGTCCGATATCGGGTGGAGAATTGGTCAGGCATGCACTACACGCAGGAAGCGGCCACAAGGGTAGCGGACTACGGGTGGAGTGCACATGTGGGGTATTTAGGTTAGAGAATTCCTTCCCTAGGCCCGACAAGATGCCTCCTGACATGTGGCAACGTAGGAGTAGGCAAAATGCAACAGGGAATAACAATATTAATCTGCTAATAGTAAACTGCAGCAGTGTCTATAGAAGGGTCCCAGAACTGCTGTCATTAATAAACGGTCACAATGCCCACATAGTACTAGGGACAGAAAGTTGGCTGAAACCAGACGTAAACAGTAATGAAATTCTAAACTCAGATTGGACTGTACACCGCAGAGACAGGCTAGACAGTGAAGGGGGAGGCATGATGAGAAGTCCAATAGTATCGAAGGAGATTGACGGAGTTCCGTAATGTGAAATAATTTGGGTGAAGGTCATGGATAAAGCAGGCTCAGACATGGTAATTGGATGTCTCTATAGGCCCCCTGGCTCAGGAGCTGTTGTGGCTGAGCACCTGAAGGACATGTTATAGTTTTGGGTGCAGATTTTAATTTACCAGATACAGACTGGGAGACTCGAATGTTCATAACGGATGGCAGGAACAAAGAATCCAGTGAAATTTTTTAAAGTGCTTTATCTGAAAACTACCTTGAGAAGTTAAACAGAGAACCGACTCATGTTGATAAAATATTAGACCTTCTGGTGACAAACAGACCCAAACTATTTGAAACAGTTAACACAGAACAGGGAATCGGCGATCATGAAGTGGTTACTACATCAATGATTTCAGCTGTAAATACAAATATTAAAAGATGTAGGAAGATTTTTCTGCTTAGCAAAAGTGACTAAAAGCAGATTTCAGAGTACTTGATGGCTCAACACAAAGTATTGTCTCAAGTACACATAGTGTTGAGGATCGGTGGACAAAGTTCAAAACCGTCGTGTTAGATGAGTATGTGACAAGCAAGATCGTAAGAGACAGAAAAGAGCCACCATGGTACAACAACCAAGTTAGAAAACTGCTGCGAAAGCAAAGGGAACTTCATAGCAAACATAAACATAGCCAAAGCCTTGCAGACAAACAAAAATTACACGAAGCCAAATGTAGTGTGAGGAGGGCTATGCGAGAGGCATTCAATGAATTCGAAAGTAAAGTTCTATGTACTGACTTGGCAGAAAATCCTAAGAAATGTTGGTTTTATGTCAAAGCGGTAGGTGGATCAAAACAGAATGTCCAGTTACTCTGTGACCAAAATGGTACTGAAACACAGGATGACAGACTAATTGCTGAAATACTAAATGCCTTTTTCCAAAGCTGTTTCACAGAGGAAGACTGCACTGTAGTTCCTTCTCTAGATTGCCACACAGACGACAAAATGGTAGGTATTGAAATAGACGACAGAGGAATAGAGAAACAATTAAAATCGCTCAGAAGAGGAAAGGCCGCTGGACCTGATGGGATACCAGTTTCATTTTACACAGAGTATGCAAAGGAACTTGCCCCCCCTTCTTGAAGTGGTGTACAGTAGGTCTCTAGAAGAGCATAGAATTCCAAAGGATTGGATAAGGGCACAGGTCATCCACATTTTCAAGAAGGGACATCGAACAGATGTGCAGAACTATAGACCTATATCTCTAACATCTATCAGTTGTAGAATTTTGGAACACGTATTATGTTCGAGTATAATGACTTTTCTGGAGACTAGAAATCTACTCTGTAAGAATCAGCATGGGTTTCGAAAGAGACGATCGTGTGAAACCCAGCTCGCACTGTATGTCCATGAGACTCAGAGGGCCATACACATGGGTTCGCAGGTAGATGCAGTGTTTCTTGACTTCCGCAAGGCATTCGATACAGTTCCCCACTGTCGCTTAATGAACAAAGTAAGAGCATATGGACTATCAGACCAATTGTGTGATTGGATGGAAGAGTTCCTAGATAACAGAATGCAGCATGTCATTCTCAATGGAGAGAAGTCTTCCGAAGTAAGAGTGATTTCAGGTGTGCCACAGGGGAGTGTCGTATGACCGTTGCTATTCACAATATACATAAATGACCTTTTGGATGACATCGGAAGTTCACTGAGGCTTTTTCTGGATGATGCTGTGGTATATCGAAAGTTTGTAACAATGGAAAATTGTACTGAAATGCGGGAGGATCTGTGGCGAATGGACGCATGGTGCAGGGAATGGCAATTGAATCTCAATGTAGACAAGTGTAATGTGCTGTGAATACATA
This sequence comes from Schistocerca americana, assembly GCF_021461395.2. Lineage (NCBI taxonomy): Eukaryota > Metazoa > Arthropoda > Insecta > Orthoptera > Acrididae > Schistocerca > Schistocerca americana. The sequence continues at coordinate 50,758,451 of NC_060119.1, read as the reverse complement.
GAAAGAAAGATCCCTTATTATTTAGCTATAATATAGCAGGTCAGCAAATGGAAGTAGTTAATAGAATAGGCATAAGGAGTGATTTAAAATAGAATGATCATATAAAGATGATCGTCTGAAAAGCAGATGCCAGACTGAGATTCATTGGAAGAATCCTAAGTAAATGCAATCCAAAAACAAAGGAAGTAGTTACAGTACAATTGTTTGTCCACTGCTTTAATACTGCTCACCAGTGTGGGATCCATACCAGATAGGGTTGATAGAAGAGAGAGAGAAGATCCAACTGAGAGCAGCGCGCTTCATTACAGGATCATTTAGTAATTGTAAAAGCGTTATGGAGATGATAGATAAACTCCAGTGGAAGACTCTGTAGGAGAGACGCTCAGTAGCTCGGTACGGGCTTTTGTTGAAGTTTCAAGAACATACATTCACGGAGGAGTCAAGGAATATATTTCTCCCTCCTACGTATATCTCACGAAGAGAGCATGAGGATAAAATCAGAGAGATTAGAGCCCACAGAGAGGCATACCGACAGTCCTTCTTTCCACGAACAATATGAGACTGGAATAGAAGGGAGAACTGATAGAGGTACTCAAGGTATCCTCCACCACACACTGTCAGGTGGCTTGCGGAGTATGGTTGTAGATGTAGATGTTGATGTAGATGTAGATGTAGATGGGTTTGTGGGAGAAGACTGAGAGGAAGAAGGAGATAGAAGATAATAGATGACAAATGACATAAAAGGAAGAGAAAATTATGCAGATCTGAAGAGATTGCAAAAGACTGGACAGCCTGGAGAACTACCATATGAAAACCTGGCTTTTGGCAGAACATTGATGATGATGATGATGATTATTTGCAAAGTGGAGGTAGGTAAAAGTAATGAGATACATTAACTCCTTAGGAAACAATTATCAGTGTCATTCGTGTAAATCTTCAGTTTTCTATATGGGACTAGTTAGACACTAGGTTAATCACAGAAATGAGGAAAAGATGAGATGAATACTTTTAACACTCAGAAGCACATACTGTAAAATGTTGACCAGACTGAGAGCAGCTTTAGAATATGATAGAAGTACTGCATGAAGACTAAAGAAGTCAGTCTAGTTTAAGATATCCATCTCTCAGCCTTGACCACAATAATGGAGACCTGCAGAATATTTTACTGAGCTATAGGTGATAGGGAAAGGTCCAATTTCAAATGGATATATTTACTGACAAAGAAACATGACTCACTACCCTGAGACTAGGACAAATGTTGAGTAGTGAAGAACAATGAGTAGGCCTTCAGTTCTAATGCACAAAAGCCAGACACATACAGAATGTCATACACACAACCCACAAGATGGAGCATTTGAACTCTATAATAACACATGGAGAGGAAGACTACACATCCATCTTCTCACAGATGGTTGAGGGACCTTGTCTTCTCAGTACAGACTGTCTAAACTGTACAATTTAACAGTCAGCAGATGATGTTTGAAGTGATCATTGATCAGAAATCTACAGATGCCAGTCATTGAATACAGGCCCCTATTCTGATCAGACCAGAGGTGGGAATGGTGCCTAAATATGTCATAATGTACCACCAAAACTGTTTTCTCAATAAAATAACAATCTGGAAATTTAGATGGATAAAAAGTATTTAGTTTGACATTCTTTACATGGAGAGAGACGTTATTTGGAATTTGTGCTGATGCCACACTGCAAACCAAGTGTTGAAAGGCACATAATGGGAATAATGTTTTGGAAAGGAGTGAGATGGAGGACTGGAGCTTATCCACAATGTTATTCAGTCTGTACACTGAACAAGCAGTTTAAAAAAGAAGTTGAACTCTTATCCTATCCCAACTACTTCACCTCACAGTGTAAAACACGCAATTATTTTCTGGACATATTCCAGTCTCTGCTTTGCCCTGAAGTTCTTACTTTTATAGCTCCCTCAAGTATGATGGAAGTTACTTGTTGCTCTGTCAGCACATAACCTATCATTTTGTCCCTTTTTGTCATTGTTTCTGTGGTGAAACTCTACATTTTTTTTTGTCATATAAATTCACTGAATTCACAACATTCCTATGTAGAACCACATCACAAACATTTTGATCATCTCCTTTTCTTGTTTTCCACAATACTTAATTGACTTCTATACAGTTCTGTGCTCCTTCCAAATTTACAATCCTCCCTCCCTCCCACCTCCCAACCACCCTGACATCCCACCCTCCCCTTTCCTTTACGACTTACGGAAATGTTAACTGTGCCTCTAGTATTATTTGATTGCATGTCTCCCAATACTTGTTTAACTCTTAATCTTCATTGAATCAGCTATGTCTTCTAACCCTTCTTGTTTCATGCCTTCAGACAAATCCTACCCCACATGGGGGCTTTAATCTACTCTTTCCACCTATCATCTCACTCCTCTAAGTTGAACAGTGGAATTACTTTTGCACACTCTTTACTATTTGCTCCTTTGGCTTCTATTTTCACCAAAGGTTGCATTGACTTTTATTTATGCTGAATAGTCCAACCCCATGACTATTTCATTTATGATTTCTTCAGACTTTTTTTGCAGTCATTTCACTTCAGCTTGACTGCTTTCCTGTTTATTTTACTTAGGTGACTTATATTGATGTATTCCTGTCTCTTAATGCACATTTTTGTAGTTACTTACTTTATGAATCAGTTCCAGTATAACTTCTGCAACACAATGTTTCTTTACAGTTATCTTGTGCATACTTAAGTTTGTCTAAATCCAAGTTCTGTGATTGTCCTTTTCGGATAATCCCTTTCTCTTCAACTGACCTGCCTATTGCAGTATTCATTATCACACTATTTACTGCCTCTCAGAACTTCACATATGCATCATTACTTCCAATGAACCCCACTTCCTTCACCACTAATAGTTCTGGACAATTCTCTGAAACTTCAGTCTATCATTACTAAATTGTGAAAAGACTGTATCTGCACCTGAGTACACCTTGCAATCCAATATATGATTTTGCAAAATGTCTCAAAATGATATAATCCAGCTAGAATATTCTCAGGCCTCTAGGGCTTTCCCAATATACCTCCTTCTCCAGTAATTTTCAAATAGCATAGTAATAATTAATAAATAAAACTTACAGAACAATTGAATTTGTGTTTTTTACTTCATCACTCCTATTGTCAAGCTCACACTCTTCAACTCTGCCTTCTATTACATTGCCTTAATATAGCATTCCACTCACTCATTAGATTTCCATGCTCCTTGCATGCACATTTTGTCATATACTTACACTCTCTTCATCGTCAGATTGTAACATTGGCACATATACCTGAACCATTACCTTTTTTTTTTTTTCTTTTCTTTTTCTCTTCTTTTCTTCTTCTTGGCTATGCAGATGATTGGTCAACATCTATGCAACACAGAAATTTGCAACAGCTTCTGATTTAGACATCTTCAGCCAATGCTTCCATAAAGGGAGGTTACAAGCTACTACAAGAACAACTGAAGTTGCATGTTTTGACATCTCTGATTGGCACACAGAGCCCTTGATGTCCATTTTGAGGGAGACAGACTATCATAACATGCATCCAAAATTCCTTGGGGCCCGACACTACCTTTTAAGCAGCAGTTAACACCAACACCTGGAAAGCTCAAAAGCACCAACAATATTCTGCCAAAGCTCTGTGGTCTAGTTGGGCAGCATCAGTCTCTTCACTCAACAGCAGAGTACGTCTACAGTGTGTCCATCTAGCACAATAGTTCATATGCGAAAAAGATATATGTACAACTTAACCAATCCATGCCCATTGTCAGTAGGTGTGTACAGTCTATTTTCACACATTAGTTACCTATCTTGTGTCACATTCCACCTCCATAGGTAAGATGTAAAAGGGCACTGCTACACATACACCAGAATTCTTATGACCAGGTTTCTTCCTGAAGATGTATTCAATGCCACTGATAAATTGGAATGCTAATGGCAACAAAGGTCTTCTCTGCCATGCCTGAAAGTGTCCTGCACCCAGGGGGAAACCAATAGGCTTATAAGCCATGGACAATTTGTGGATTTCAATAGTGCATGGAAGATGTGTACACACATTCTACAAATGAAGCAAATCTTCATTACCATCTTGGGTGTGTAATGGCAGATAGTTCTTCATGTGTTATCAACATGTCCCACAAGGGCCAACATGGATCATATTGAATAATTCCTGACACTGATGATTAGTGTGATGAACTGTATAATAGAGGTCAATATTCCATTACAACTATTGCCATTTGTTTCATATACACTTGAGAGGTGTGTTGAAATGTCAATATGCAGTAGTTTAGTAATCTTTGTATAGGTATCATTTGATCAAAAAGCCCTTCCCATTGGCAGGTTGAAATGAGAGACTAATCCAAAATGTTTTGCCAATTGTGAGTTCATTGTGAACTGTAAATAATTAAGCTTTGGCAAAAAAAAAAAAAAAAAAAAAAAATTAAGAACCTTCATTCTTTCTCCACTCTGAACAGTAGTGTCTCCAACATCGAGGTACACCCTTCAAAAACCTCCTCTTTATCTCATCGGGCACTCCTGAAAATATAAATAAAGGCATATTAATAATTATCATCAACACTCAAATCTTATCTAGATTGTAAAAAGAAGTTCTGCATTACAGCAAACAGAGACAAATAAGGAACAAAAGGTGACAAATGCTTAAGGTACAGAGTTTCCTTCATTTAGAAAAACAAAGATACGAGTTGCAGAGAAGATTACACATCAATTAAGTCTACGAGAAATTCATGCAAAGAAAGCAGAGAAGGATTTTCTAGTCAGCTCATCCACCAGTTATGCATCTTTTGCTAATAGCAATACAAGTGTGAGTAACCTGTGAAGAATAAATAAAAAGTAATAACTCATCTCGTGTCAAATCACTTTATTTACAAAGTTACTCTCTGAAATTACTCGTCACCTGAAACAACAAAACTATAGTCTCACATGCCTCATGGGGAATGTAGATCAATCCTTTAACACCATTAACACTAGAAGGGCAGCAATGAACCCATTTTTTATATTACAACCCTCTTCACCATCACCATACCATCACCACCATCCACTTTATAACAATGAAATTTTTGAAGATTTACTTTTTGCTCTTTTGTCCATATATATATATATATATATATATATATATATATATATATATATATATATATATAGAGAGAGAGAGAGAGAGAGAGAGAGAGAGAGAGAGAGAGAGAGAGAGAGAGAGATAGATAGATAGATAGATAGATAGATAGATAGAGTGTGTGTGTGTGTGTGTGTGTGTGTGTGTGTGTGTGTGTGTGTGTGTGTGTGTGTGTGTGGGATTTTTTTTCTGTGTGAGTGTGTGATTTGATAATGAGGAGAGAAGAAAAAGGGGGTGAAACATAATACCGATTCATAGCCTACTCTTCTCAATTAGCACCGACAGGGCCACCAAGCTTCAAGTCCCCATCTGATAGACAGATCACTATCAACAATGTAGACAGTCACCACATTGTAACACACCGAAAAAATGTTTGGAATTTAATCTGGGACAGTGATTGAAAAGCTGATGATCAGGATATTTATGCTACCATTTCTACTCTCCATGATGGTCAAATAATGGCATTGAAAATTTCATACACCACCAGGTTTCAAGCAGGCATACCTCTGAACTGAGCAGCACCACACAGCACAATAGTAGTCAATGATGAAGGGAGGTTTGACTAGCTGTCAGGTTACACAAAACATTCCCACCTCTGAAGAGAACCTAATGAATACTGCCCCTCTATAATAGTTGCTTCTGACATTTACAACCCGAGGCAAATAAAATGAAGCACTACAAAGTAATTATCTAAATGGGACAGAAATTCATGGATCTGATGTAAATATACAGATAAACAACAATTTTAGAAAAAATTGGATGATTTTTCCCAGAAAAAGAGCTTCACAAATTCATCAAGTCTGTAATGATTTGGTCCAACTCAGGCCCTTATGCAAGCAATTTTCAGCCTGTTTTTGGCTGTTGTTGTTGTTGTGGTCTTCAGTCCTGAGAATGGTTTGATGCAGCTCTCCATGCTACTCTATCCTGTGCAAGCTTCTTCATCTCCCAGTATCCACCGCAACCTACATCCTTCTGAATCTGCTTAGTGTATTCATCTCTTGGTCTCCCTCTACGATTTTTACCCTCCACACTGCCCTCCAATGCTAAATTTGTGATCCCTTGATGCCTCAAAACATGTCCTACCAACCGATCCCTTCTTCTAGTCAAGTTCTGCCTCAAACGTCTCTTCTCCCCAATCATATTCAATACCTCCTCATTAGTTACGTGATCTACCCACCTAATCTTCAGCATTCTTCTGTAGCACCACATTTCGAAAGCTTCTATTGTCTTCTTGTCCAAACTAGTTATCGTAAATGTTTCACATCCATACATGGCTACACTCCATACAAATACTTTCAGAAACGATTTCCTGACTCTTAAATCTATACTCGATGTTAACAAATTCCTCTTCTTGAGAAACGCTTTCCTTGTCATTGCCAGTCTACATTTTATATCCTCTCTACTTCGACCATCATCAGTTATTTTACTCCCTAAATAGCAAAACTCCTTTACTACTTTAAGTGTCTCATTTCCTAATCTAATTCCCTCAGCATCACCCGACTTAATTTGACTACATTCCATTATCCTCGTTTTGCTTTTGTTGATGTTCATCTTATATCCTCCTTTCAAGACACTGTCCATTCCGTTCAACTGCTCTTCCAAGTCCTTTGCTGTCTCTGACAGAATTACAATGTCATCGGCAAACCTCAAAGTTTTTACTTCTTCTCCATGAATTTTAATACCTACTCCGAATTTTTCTTTTGTTTCATTTACTGCTTGCTCAATATACAGATTGAATAACATCGGGGAGAGGCTACAACGTAGGTTTGCCTTTTCTTAATCTTTCTTCTAAGATAAGTCGTAAGGTCAGTATTGCCTCAAGTGTTCCAACATTTCTACGGAATCCAAACTGATCCTCCCCGAGGTCGGCTTCTAACAGTTTTTCCATTCGTCTGTAAAGAATTCGCGTTAGTATTTTGCAGCTGTGACTTATTAAACTGATAGTTTGGTAATTTTCACATCTGTCAACACCTGCTTTCTTTGGGATTGGAATTATTATATTCTTCTTGAAGTCAGAGGGTATTTCCCCTGTCTCGTACATCGTGCTCACCAGATGGTAGAGTTTTGTCATGACTGGCTCTCCTGAGTCCATCAGTAGTTCAAATGCAATGTTGTCTACTCCCGGGGCCTTGTTTTGACTCAGGTCTTTCAGTGCTCTGTCAAACTCTTCACGCAGTATCTTATCTCCCATTTTGTCTTCATCTACATCCTCTTCCATTTCCATAATATTGTCCTCAAGTACATCGCCCTTGTATAAACCCTCTATATACTCCTTCCACCTTTCTGCCTTCCCTTCTTTGCTTAGAACTGGGTTTCCATCTGAGGTCTTGATATTCATACAAGTGGTTCTCTTCTCTCCAAAGGTCTCTTTAATTTTCCTGTAGGCAGTATCTATCTTACCCCTAGTGAGACAGGCAGCTACATCCTTACATTTGTCCTCTAGCCATCCCTGCTTAGCCATTTTGCACTTCCTGTCGATCTCGTTTTTGAGACGTTTGTATTCCATTTTGCCTGCTTCATTTACTGCATTTTTATATTTTCTCCTTTCATCAATTAAATTCAATATTTCTTCTGTTACCCAAGGATTTCTATTAGCCCTCGTCTTTTTACCTACTTGATCCTCTGCTGCCTTCACTACTTCATCCCTCAGAGCTACCCATTATTCTTCTACTATATTTCTTTCCCCCATTCCTGTCAATTGTTCCCTTATGCTCTCCCTGAAACTCTCTACAACCTCTGGTTCTTTCAGTTTATCCAGGTCCTATCTCCTTAAATTCCCACCTTTTTGCAGTTTCTTCAGTTTCAATCTGCAGTTCATAACCAATAGATTGTGGTCAGAATCCACATCTGCCCCAGGAAATGTCTTAATTTAAAACCTGGTTCCTAAATCTGTCTTACAATTATATAATCTATCTGATACCTTTTAGTATCTCCAGGATTCTTCCAGGTATACAACCTTCTTTTATGATTCTTGAACCAAGTGTTGGCTATGATTAAGTTATGCTCTGTGCAAAATTTTACAAGGCGGCTTCCTCTTTCATTCCTTCCCCCCAATCCATATTCACCTACTATGTTTCCTTCTCTCCCTTTTCCTACTGACGAATTCCAGTCACAAATGACTATTAAATTTTCGTCTCCTTTCACTACCTGAATAATTTCTTTTATCTCGTCATACATTTCATCTAATTCTTCATCATCTGCAGAGGTAGTTGGCATATAAACTTGTACTACTGTAGTAGGCATGGGCTTTGTGTCTATCTTGGCCACAATATTGCGTTCACTATGCTGTTTGTAGTAGCTAACCTGCACTCCTATTTTTTTATTCATTATTAAACCTACTCCTGCATTACCCCTATTTGATTTTGTATTTATAACCCTGTAATCACCTGACCAAAAGTCTTGTTCCTCCTGCCACCGAACTTCACTAATTCCCACTATATCTAACTTTAACCTATCCATTTCCCTTTTTAAATTTTCTAACCTACCTGCCCGATTAAGGGATCTGACATTCCACGCTCCGATCTGTAGAACGCCAGTTTTCTTTCTCCTGATAATGACGTCCTCCTGAGTAGTCCCCGCCCGGAGATCCGAATGGGGGACTATTTTACCTCCGGAATATTTTACCCAAGAGGACGCCATCATCATTTAATCATACAGTAGAGCTGCATGTCCTCGGGAAAAATTATGGCTGTAGTTTCCCCTTGCTTTCAGCCGTTCGCAGTACCAGCACAGCAAGGCCGTTTTGGTTAATGTTACAAGGCCAGATCAGTCAATCATCCAGACTGTTGCCCCTGCAACTACTGAAATGGCTGCTGCCCCTCTTCAGGAACCACATGTTTGTCTGGCCTCTCAACAGATACCCCTCCGTTGTGGTTGCACCTACGATACAGCCATCTGTATCGCTGAGGCATGCAAGCCTCCCCACCAACGGCAAGGTTCATGGTTCATGGGGGGGGTTTTTGGCTGACAGATTCAAATGGGTCAAATGGCTCGGAGCACTATGGGACTTAACATTGGAGGTCATCAGTCCGCTAGAACTAAGAACTACTTATACCTAACTAATCTAAGGACATCACACACATCCATGCCACAGGCAGGATTTGAACCTGTGACCATACCGGTCGCTCGGTTCCAGACTGAAGTGCCTAGAACCATTCGGCCACCATATCCAGCTTGGCTGACAGAGATGTTTAATATCCTCCTGAGGGATACCATGCCAAATTATGGCCAAATGGTGTGCTTTCTCATCAAAATCCCAAGACAGTTCAAGTGCTGTGTCCATAATGCTCCAAACATTCTTCGTCAGAAGAGATCCACTGATATTGCTGGCCAAGGTAACATTTGCCAAGCATGAAGACAAGCAGTAGAACGCCTTGCCATGTAAGAGTGGATATTATTTTGATTCAATGTAAGCCCAGAATGCAATGAATGGCAACAAAATGGGGCATAGAATATAGTTGTCTACCACTGTGCTGAGAGGATGCCATGGATGATAACCAAAGTGGGTTCTGCTATGAATATAAATAGCACATCAGACCACTACTGGTTGTTGGGCTATATGGCTAGTGAAAGTCAGGTTGGTATCTCATTGCTGCCTGCACTGTCTCCTGACATGTCTTCAACCTAGAATCTCATTGACTGGAGAAGAATTTTCTTCAGTGATGAGTACTGCTTTGAAGTGAGCCCCTATGACCAGAGTGTATTATGATACACATGATCTGCAAACACACTGAGTTTGGTTTATATTTCAACACAGACTGCTTCCATTATTTTGAGAAGACTTCCACCAAACAGGCCAAGAATGAATGCCATTCTCTGAGCTTCAACTGTCACCATTAAGCTCTTATAATGGACAGTATCTTCAGGTACATGAATCACACCAAATCATATAAAAAGAAGAAGAAGTAGAAGTAGAAGTAGAAGAAGAAGTAGTAGTAGAAGAAGAAGAAGAAGAAGAAGAAGAAGAAGAACAAGAAGAAGAAGAAGAAGAAGAAGAAAAACAGCTGCAGTCTCAGTGGGTCCATGGTTAATAATATCAAAAGTGAAACATTGAGGACCTGTCCATCCCACATGGCATACTAAGGGGGAACCTACTGCACAGTCTTCACTTGAAGCCATGCTTGTTTCTGGCTAAACTTAAAGTATCATTTAGAGCTGTGACATGTGTTGCCTTTAATTTCAAGGATTTGGAAACCAATGCTTGTGCACATTCCTCAGATCCCATAACATACAACTGCAAGTGACATTCTGTAGATACCAGTTTGGAGGACATGCCAAAAACTGAGAAGTTACCAACAAATTCCAAGCAATAGTTTGGACACCTTTATGTGCATGAATCCTGTTTACTACAAAAGCAATTGGTGCCACACTAGATCCACTACCCATGTGGGCACAATTTTTCTGGACAAAATTGTCTGAAAAGTATTTTATGAAAAGATATTGACAGCCAAAAGATTCTGTATAATACTCATAACTGCTCATAAAAACCTATTTGTGGTATTAGCTTCAAATATCTCTCTCTGAGTAACACTGCAAGTTATCTGAATGTCTAAAAAGACTTGTCAGAACTTGTGCGAGTAGGCACAATACATTTAGACAATTTTTGTTTTGCCAGAAGAAGATACTCTTTGTATGTCAATAGTCACCACTAGTTCATGCTGTGCACTAAGAGGGGTTTTATCTCCTTTTCTTTTTGCGGTTTCAGCTTTTTTAATGATAAAATAAAGAAAGATCTCCTATCTACTTACAGAATGGCAAACATTAAAACAATCAAAAGGGGCCTGAAATACCTGAGCGAGACTAATACAACATGTGTACTGCAGATTAAGATAGCTCACAATCAACTGCTTTAACTCTGAAGTTCACCTCATCAACACACGTAAGGTTGACAAGTCTTTTAAACAGGTTTCAGATGTAGTACTGCTGGTTAAGCTATCATTCTCTGTCACTGTTCTACAAAACTTGACTACTAATTAGTACAAAGAGAGCACATTAGGGTCAGCACCAACATCCTATTGTTGGTACTGAAGCGTCACTTTAGAATATATTATTCTGTGTGTTGTATTTGAAATTATGATTGGCAGTGATTCATCTGTGTTGTCAGAGGAGCTATACTGGATACATAATTGATAAAATGTGAATGGTTTCAGTACCATGGAGCTGACCATAGAATAACTGTCTCTGGGGCTCTAAGGGAACTTCATGGGAAACAATTAAGATCGACTGCTTGACAACCTGCACTACTGAAGCAAAGTGAGGAACCCTCATCTGTATGAGGAGCCATTGTCTGTATACCTCTGCACTTAAATGTGGTACAGCCAACACAAAGACAAGCAGGCTGGCAGGCAGGCCTTCACATGACAACACTGACTTGAAAGTTTTGCCAGCTCTTGATCAGCATGTTGACTGGTCATGTTGACCTTTGGGGCTGAGATTTAGAAGCACTGCTATCTGGACTGAGAGTCCTTCTAAGAAGACTCAATTGAGGCTCAGCACTGCTCACATACTCGCTAAATATCGTATGTCACTGCGGACCAGTGTATTACACACAGAGTTACCAGTGTCCCTACCGTCCTGCGACAACTCCTCTGGTGTAAGTCTTTCACCCATGGGAAAGAACAGAGTGAGGCAACTCAGGTAACAGCTATAAATCTCCAAACATATCCGGCTCCTGCCCTACCTAAACTTAACTACACTATGTTCAGTTAGATAGTGATAAGCTGGACCTTAAACCCAACAGCTTCTACTACTTCTCATCTGGTGGCAATAAATTCCTGAATTTAAGTATCTGAAGGTACATCAGTGGGAGAGGGAGATGAGCTACACAACATCAAACAGGACAGTGTTTAATAACTGAGATGCTCCCAACAATGCTCCTTTATACAGGGTGGAGAAAAATTGTGTTGCCAAATTTTATCCCAGGATAGCTGATGCCAGAAGGAACCAAAATTACTGATGTCACACAGGTCAAAAAAATACCATTTTAAAACTATGAAATTTGGTGCCACTTGTTCCATTTGGCAATGAGATTGCCATGTTGCCATTTGTTATTTGTCTGGCAATGCTATGACAGTCGGTTCACACACACAAATGTCCCTCGCCCATCACTGCTCGAATGCAATATGCATACGTGTCGAATAGGTCTTGCTGTTTGTCTCTACCTCATGTAAGAGGCATTCACATGTAAGCTTCACTTCAGAGCACACACACGTCACCTAGGATTTAGTCATACAGTAAGTATGGTGGCACAGTATTTGTTTGAAGAACGGCAAGATATGGTTTTTGTTTATGAACTAGCTGACGATAATGCACATGAAGCTCAATGGTTGTATGATGAACAGTACCCAGCAAGACATCAGCCACACCTGCAAACATTTACAGCAATTCACCCATGACTTGGTGAAACAGGTTTGTTAGCAGGATATCATGGTGATGCTGGAAGACCTCGAACATTAGGGGATGCAGCATTTGAAGAGACTGTTCTCAAGTGCATTGAGGAAACACCTATGACCTGTACTCGAGCAACCGGACATAACATTGTGGTCACTCATCAGTCTGGGAGGTTTTGAGGAATGATGGCCAGCATCTATTTACTTTACACCTTGCTGAAGACCTAAATCCTGTCACAGACTATGAGCACAGGCTAGGGTTTCGCTGGTGTTTTCTGCGATGTGTTGCACGAGATCCTGACTTCCCTGTTGTCGTGTTGTTTACTGTATGAACGCACCGTCCATTGGGATGGCCTTTGCAACACTCAAAACGTTCATTACTGGGCAAGGGGAAATCCTCACGACATGTACGTCCACACACACCAGGAACAATTTTTGCTCAACATTTGGGCAGGCATTGTGGTTGACCATCTTATTGGGCCGGTCCACCAACCTCCTCAACTTGCCATGGCAAATTACCTTCACTTTTTGCACAAAACGCTACCCGGCCTGCTGGAAGGTGTTCCCCTGGAAATTCGGCTGTGCATGTGGTTGCAGCATGAGTCGCCTGCACCTAACAGTCATGCTGTGTGTGGATATTTAGATGAACTCTTCAATGACCAGGTAACTGGCAGACATGCTCATAGGACATGGTCCCCGTAGTCCCAGACCTCACACCACCGGTAGTTTCCTGTGGGAATTCTTCAAGGTTGCAGTTCACCCACCCAGGTGCAAATCACCTAGAGACAAAGATGAATTAATGCACGTCATTCAACATGCCGCAAATCACATTAAGGCAATGCCAGTAAACTTTGAGAGAGTTCAGCAAAACACCTTTTGACACTACCAACCTTGTGTTGCATGCAGGGTCACCAGGTCCAGCACCTGCTTTAAGTAAACAATGTCCTAGTCACAAAAAAGGCCTTTTTCAGGGCTGTCACGATTTGTAAAAGACTTTCTGTATGCTAACTAACAGCTGTTGAAGGGTTTGTTTCCAGTACGTCTTATCATGAAACAACAATGGATGTGTTGGGTTGGTTGGTTCACCTCCAGCCCCCAGAGTGGAAGGCTGGCACTACCACTGAGTGTGTAGGCTGCCCTGGATACATCACAAATTCTGGCAGGCAAAGCATGCAAGGTCATGCATTGTCCAGAGTATCTGGCAACAGGGCAATCCCGCAGTCAATTGGAGCACATGACGCCAAGTTTTCATAGTTTTTAAAGTTGTGTTTTGTTGCCCTACACAGCATTAGTAATTTTCATTCCTACTGGCATCAGCTATCCAGGGTTAAAATTCGTGATACAATTTTTCTGCACCCTGTATGTGGATGAGAACCATCACATAGGCCAAATTCAGAAACTGACCCCAAGAACTACCCACCTCAGGGACACCTGGCATGCAGTTGCTGGAGGAGTTTAGTGGCACCTATGGGTCATCTGGATGCCTCAGACCAAGCCCTTTTTAGATAACCTGCTCTTCAGCACGTAGTCTCATCCCACTACCGTTCTAAATTTAGCCATCCATCAGCATGACCTCCCTTTTCCTACGTAATACATTTCACTGAAAGTACAGTGCACACGACTATTACAAAAATATGAGAAAATAGCTGACTAGTTCTTAAATTAAGGAGTGGAATTATTACTACTGGAAATAGACACATATTACTATCGTAGCTTTCAGAACTGTTACGCCTTTCCTCAAGTATGGGACTTGCGCAGGTTGGGAAACTTGGAAATGTGGGTTAATCAAATGGGGATAATCTTTTGTGAGAATGAGGAAACAAAAAGAGGGTAAGAAAAGCAAGGGGGACATTGCCAGGGAAAGTGCATCATAGGTAGTACATTAGTAACCAATATGCCTGGTTCACTACAGAGATGACAGAGTAAGAAGTAGTAATGGATATGGAGAGACAGAGTAGTGCTTACACAAATGAGGAGAGAAAGAGATACAGAGAGTGGGGAGGGAGAAGAACAATACAGAATATAATGAGCAATAATAAAATTTAAAAATGTGTCAAATATAATTAAAAGATGATAATGCAAATGATGGCTCAATTATGTTAACAGAGGTTAAGCTTTTTAAGATATTGGTATGTGGACATGTGTTGGAGGATAAGTTCCAACCTCCAGCAACCAGGGAAACTTATCAGGTAGGATGATCTCTGTACTCAAAAGACCTCAGTGCCAGTGACTACACATTAGATTTTTTTGTTTTTTTTTTGTTTTGGTTTTAGGGCGCAAAACTGCTATGGTCATTAGCGCCCGGTCTGTGACTTAGGAAACAGTAAAAACCGAAAATCGAAACCAGCAGCAATGGGAACGAAACCCAAAAAATTGGAGAAACTAAAAGCAGAAGGAAGGCTTAAAAATCCACTACACAAAGGGCTTGGGTGTCCCCAAAAAAAGATTCAAATGACTGACGTCATTTCACTGGCACTAATAAACTCGAGAACGTGATCGGCCAAGCACGTGTCATCTGCTAAAATTGACGATGTATCAGGCGACAGCTGTAGACAAGCACATAACAGAGTAAAATAGGGGCACTCAATTAAAAGGTGTCTTACCGTCCACAGCTGAGAACAGTGGGGACAGAGTGGGGGAGGATTGCCGCTTAAAAGATGTCGATGGCTAAGAAGACAGTGCCCTATCCGGAGTCTAGTTAAAATTACCTCCACCCAACGACGCGTTCGGGAGGAAGAGGTCCAAGCACAGGGAAGAGCTTTCACCTTCTGCAATTTATTAGGGAGAAGTGTCGACCAATGTGCATGCCATAAAAGAACAACACGACGACATAAAACACTCCGTAGATCGGCGAAGGGAATCGATTAAATAGCTGGCCGAAGAAGAAAGACTGCAGCCTTGGCTGCTATATTGGCCGCCTCATTTCCACAGATACCAACATGTCCCGGGAGCCAGAGGAACGCCACCGAGACGCCCTCCAGGTGGAGCAAACGCAGACAGTCCTGAATCCAGTGGACCAGAGAGTCGACAGGTTAGAGAGCTTGGAGACTGAGGAGAGAGCTGAGTGAATCTGAACAGATAACATACTGTATCCGCTGATGGTGGCAGATATAGTGGACAGCCTGGAGAACAGCGTAGAGCTCCGCAGTATAAACCGAACACTGATCGGGAAGGCGAAATTGATTTGGGGTGTCGCCAACAACATAGGCACTCCCTACACCTAACGATGTTTTCGAGCCATCAGTGTAAATGAATGTGGCTGGCTTCATTTGTGCACATAGAGCAGCAAATGCCCAATGATAAACAAGTGCAGGGGTAGCATCCTTGGTACATTGACAAAGGTCACGGAGCAGGTAAATCCGGGGACGGAGTCAAGGCGGTGCTGTACCCCAACTAGTCAAGAAGGTTTTAGGAAAGCGGAAGGAAAGAGAATGGAGCAGTTGATGGAAGCGGACTCCTGGTGGTAGTAGGGAGGAGGGGCGGTCTGCATACCCTACATCAAAGGAGGCGTCGAAAAAAAATGTCATGGGCTGGATTAGCAGGCATGGAAGACAGATGGCTAGCATAAAGACTCAGAAGGACTGCTCGCCGATTGGACAGCGGAGGTTCAGCAGTCTCAGCGTAAAGGCTTTCCACAGGGCTGGTGTAAAAAGCTCCAGACACTAAACGTAATCCACGGTGCTGGATAGAGTCGAGACGACGAAGAATAGACGGCCGTGCAGAGGAGTAAACTATTCTTCCATAGTCCAATTTCAAGCCCACTAAGGCGCGATACAGGCAGAGAAAGACCACTCAGTCCGCTCCCCAGGAGGTACCATTCAGGACATGGAGGGTGTTGAGGTATCGCCAACAGGGAGCCGAAAGATAGAAAACGTGGGAGGACCAGCACAGTTTTCTGTCAAACATAAGACCCAAGAATTTAGCGACGTCCGAAAATGGAAGGTTCACAGGTCCTAGATGTAAGGAGGGTAGAAGAAACTCCATACGACGCCAAAAATTAACACAAACGGTCTTACTGGGAGAAAAGCGAAAGCCTGTTTAGATGCTCCAAGAGTGCAGGCATTCGAGACATCCTTCAAAATGTCGTTCAGGAAGGCTTGTCTGTTGAGAGCTGTAGTAGATCGCAAAATCGCCCCAAAGCGGGTACCCGATACATCAGGAAGGAGACATTCCATAATACAATTTATGGCAATGGCAAACAGTACAACCATCAGCACGGAGCCCTGGGGTACCCCGTTTTCTTGGGAGAAAATACGGGAGAGAGTAGTGTTCACCCGCACTCTAAATACGCGCTCTGCCATAAATTCGCGAAGAAAAAGGGGCAGACGGCATCGAAAGCCCCAAGAGAACAGTGTGCGGAGAATGCCTATCTTCCAACAGGTATCGTATGCTCTCTCCAGATCAAAAAATATTGCTACTGTTTGGCGTTCCTGGAGAAAATTGTTCATGATATAAGTGGAGAGAGCAACAAGATGGTCAACTGCAGAAAAATGCTTTCAGAAACCACATTTGGGCAGGTGTTTAAAGGCTGCGGGCCTCCAGCCACCAAGCTAAACGGCAATTTACCATACGCTCCAAAACCTTACATACACTACTCTTGAGAGAAATGGGGCGATAGCTAGAGGGGAGATGTTAGTCCTTTCCAGGTTTCGGGACAGGAACGACGATAGCTCCCCGCCATCATCTGGGAAAAGTACTGTCGGTCCAAATTCGATTACAAAGGTGAAGGAGGTAACGCAGACTATGCAGCAACATTTGGACGTGGATACCATCTGGTCCTGGAGCGAGAGGAAGGGAGTGCATGTTGCAGTTTCCGCATGGAGAAAACAGTATTATAGCTTTCGCAATTTTGAGAGGAGAAAACAAGAGGTTGCACTTCCGCTGCACATTTCTTTGGGAGAAATGCTGGCGGGTAATTTGAAGAGCTCGAAATCCCAGCATAGTGTTGACCCAATGAGTTAGAAATTGCGACGGGATCCACTAATGTATCATGCGCGACTGTGAGCCCAGAGACCGGTGAGAAAATGGGCGCGCCTGATAACCACCGAATCCGACTCCAAACTTCCGAGGAGGGAGTGAAGGTGTTAAATGAGCTAATAAAGAATTTCCAGCTTGCCTTCTTGCTATCGTGAATGACGCAACGGAATCGGGAATGGAACTGCTTATAGCGGACACAGTTGGCCAAAGTAGGATGGTGGCGGAAAACACGAAGAGCACGTCGCCGCTCATGTATTGTGTCACGGCATTCCTCGTTCCACCAAGGAACTGGGGGGCGCTGGTGCAATTCTGAGGTGCGTGGTATTGAACGTTACGCAGCTTTAAGAATAACATCTGTAATGTGTGAGACCTCATCATCGACGCTAGGAAAGTGACGGTCATCGAATGTCGCTAGAGACGAAAAAAGTGTCCAATCGGCTTCGCCAAACTTCCAGCGCCGTGGGCGCATATATGGCAGTTGAGGCTGCAGTCTAAGCACACATGGAAAGTGGTCACTCTAGTCCATATCATCAAGGGCGAACCATTCGAAGCGTTGAGCTAGTCGAACAGTACCGACCGAAAGGTGCAAATCAGAGAAATTTGTCATGGAGGCAGTAAAAAATGTAGGGTCCCCAGTGTTGAGGCAAACTAGATCCGCTTGGAGGAAGACGTCTAGCAATAGTGAGCCACGCGGACAAGGATGTGGAGATCCCCAAAGCGGGTGGTGGGCATTGAAGTCCCCAATCAGCGAATAGGGTGGTGGAAGCTGACCAAGAAGATGAAGGAGATCAGATCGTGCCATTGGTGTGGACGATGGAATGTATACAGTACAAAGAGAGAACGTGTATCCAGAAAGGTAAAGACGGACAGCGACAGCTTGGAAGGAAGTGTTTAAGGGGATTGACTGATAATGGAATCATGGAGAAGAATCACGAGTCCTTCATGGGCTGGAGTGCCTTCAACAGAGGGGAGATCAATTTGGATGGAATGAAAAAGGGGGAGAACAAAGCGGTCATGAGGACGTAGCTTTGTTTCCTGAAGACAGAAGATGACCGGCGAGTAGGATCGTAAGAGAATCGACAATTCGTCCTGATTGGCTCGAATGCTGCGGATATTCCAGTGGATAATGCACATAGGGTGAACAGAAAATGGAGGAATGTGACCAAGGTTGCCATCAACTCAGCGACTGCTCAGAGCTTGCGACCAACAACATGGAATGGCATTCACCCGAAGGCAGAAGATCCTGATCCATAGGTTGTTCAGGAGCAGCTCCTGCCTCCAGCAATCGGCCGGTTGATCAGCCGCCAGTAGTGCACCTCGGCGACACAGAAGACGGCCGAGGGCGATTACCACCAGGTGGCGCAGTAGATGAGACATGCCTTGGCAGAGAAGGAGATGAACTGGGTTTCTTTGCTGCCTTCTTGGAATTATGATGTTTAGAAGAAGGAGGAACCAATGGTTGTGAAGTTGGGGTACGTAAAAAATCTTCACGAGTATGCTCTTTTTTTGAAGTCTTGGTGTCTGACTTTTGGGCTCGTGATTTGGCAGAACCCGATGAAGGGTGAGCCATAGAGTGAGCAGGCGGAAGTGGGGAGGTTGAACGGGCGATCCCTGCACTGGCCGATCTGACAACCGTGGAACTAAAGGTGAGATCGCAAATCTGCGTGGCTGCCTCCTTTGTTGGCTGAGGAGAGGCAAGGATAGTACTGTATTTTCCTGTCAGAGGCACGGTGGGCAGTCGACTGGCGAATAATTTTCGAGCAGCAAAGGTTGACGCCTTTTCCTTCGCCCTGATTTCCTGAATGAGCTTTTCATCTTTAAAAATGGGGCAATCTCGAGAGGAAGCAGCGTGGTCACCCATACAGTTGATGCAACGAGGGGATGGAGGTGGACAAGCACCCTCGTGGGCATCCTTGCCACACGTAACACATTTGGCCAGATTGGAACAGTACTGGCTGGTATGACTGAACCGCTGACATCGATAGCAACGCTTAGGGTTTGGGATGTAAGGGCGAACGGAAATTATCTCATAGCCTGCTTTGATTTTCGATGGGAGTTGAACTTTGTCAAATGTCAAGAAGACAGTGCAGGTTGGAATGAGGTTCATGTCAACCCTTTTCATGACTATGAACGGCCGTTACACCCTGGTCAGACAGGTGCGTGAGGGAGCGTGTATAAACGACCCCACATGATGAATTTAAAGTACGGTGCAGTTCCACCCAGAGAGGGAAGGTGTGTAGCAGTGAAGTATGCAGCAATTTTTGTGCCTGGAGGGCACTGACTGTTTATTACAACAAGGTGGCATTTCGTAATCTGGAACAAAACTTTACAGGAGCTGCAATTGCATCGACACCTTTCTGAATAATGAAAGGGTTGACCGTGGAGAAGTTGTGACCATCGTCAGACCGAGAAACAACAAGGAACTTTGGCAATGATGGAAGGACTGTCTGTGGCTGAAACTCATTGAACTTACGCTTGTGAGCTGACATAGTAGAAGATGGTGAAACCATTGTGAAAGTATCACCCATGATTACCGGCTTCTCCGATGGAGTGCTCCTTCTTTGTGAGGGCCCTCTCTGAGGGCACTCCCACCTTATGTGATTGTTCACACCTCAGGTCACACCTCCCGACAAACGGATGGAGGGACCAATCAGCACTTTTGGAAGGTATCAGCTCGGTAATCACCCCTCCCTGGGCCTGGCCATTACCAGGGGGTACGTATGTGTCCTACCTGTCTACCCGGGGCGGGGAATTACCCGTTACCCCATCACCGGCTACGTGTGGAAAAGCATGGGTTGGCCTTCAGACATGCACAGGGAGGGAAAAAGAGAAAGGGAAAGGAAAGAAGAGAGGTCTCAAACACTGCAGTGGAGAAAAGGGCAAAGAGAAGAGGTAAGGAAAAGAGAAGGATAAAGGAAGGACAAATACTTGCAAGTGGAGAAAGCAAAGAATTTGTTACAGTTTCGACTTTCGGACTCCGGACATAGGCACAAAACATTCTCCCAGAGGTAGGAGAAAGGGAATGAAAGAGGCGATGGAGAGGGGCGAGGGGGGGGGGGCAAGATGGGGGATGGGGAAGGATGCGGAAAGGGAAGTGTTGCAGCCCGGAAAGGATGGATGGCCCCATTAGCTCGGGGTCCCGTGCTCACTATGCACGTATCCACAACAGAGTTGTGGACCCCCTGGGGTAACAACAACACATTAGATGTTTGGGTATCTGGTTAGGTACTGGTTTTTATGGAATCCAGAGATGGGAACTCTTCCTCACACACATCTTTGCATCCCAACAACCTTATGAACTTAGCTTCCAGTAACACCTCCCCTTTTATCATCACCATCATCTCTATTGCATCTCATTATTTGCTTTACTGTTCTAACCTTCTTATTTTCAGCATGCCCTCCCTTTCTCTAACTAAATCTTTTTCGTCTTCTCTCCCCCCTCCTCCCCTTCCCTTCCATTTCGTAACTGTATTACTCATTTTTCTTTTTCCTCTTAATCTGTTTCCTTTTTCTAAGCAGAGGACCTCATATCACTAAGTATACACAGAAGGATACAAAATGCAAAATTTACAGCAGTGACACTTTTACGGGTAAATCTGGCCTATCCAGAGGATAAGACAATGAAGAATGCAGGTATTGCATTTTCTATCTACCATAAAGATCACACATTGAGTTGCAGACAAGCACAATGAAGAATGTTACTCATTTTCAGTTTGGCCAAAGTCTTTTTTCAGAAAAGAAAACACACATCAACACAAGCAAGCACACATCACCCACACATAACCACTGTCTCGGACTGCTCCAGCGACAATGCAACACTCACACTGATTGAAAGTAGCAATCCTTAATGGGGCACAAAAGGGGTAGGTATAGCAGGGTACAGGTGTGGTGAGGGAACATCACTGTCTGACAGAGCACGCAGGGTCTAGATGGCAGCAGGACAATGCTGCCTGGCACAGCATCTGAAAGCTGTGGGGCACCAAGTGGGGATAAATTGGGGAGAAAAGGGGAATGGGTAAGGAGAGGAGCAGAGAGGGGAAGAAAGACCGGTGGGTTCATTGGAAGAGAGAAGCACAGAGTGAAGGTGAGGGAACATAAGTAGGGAGGTGATGTGGGACAGATGCAGCAGAAGCTGTTGGGTAGATTGTGTGGGAACAACAGATTATAGAAGACAAAGGACACAATAATTTTGAAATTGGAGAAAGTATTGAAAGTATAACTACCATCTGTACTGTTCAAGAAAGCTGGTGGAGGAGAGGATGATCCAGATGGACCAGGTTATGATTCAGGTATATAACTGAAACATGTTATATAATTCAGTTTTATTTGCTGATGACACATCAGTACTGGTAGAAAACAAAAACACAGAAAAGATTCCTGAAAAGGTCATAGAAACCTCGATGTTTGGTTCCATGTAAATGGCTTAAAGATAATATTTCAAAAACAGGGCTGATGCAATTTAAGACAAAACAGTCTCAAATAAATGATATTCACATTTAGCGCAGAAGCTAGGAGCTAAATGAAGCAGGAATGCAATTAGACAGAAACATATCATGGTCCTCACACATAGATTATCTAAAAAATAAAGTAAACAGCCCGGCATTTGCTATGACAATCTTAGTCAATGTCACTAGTATAGACACACAAAAAATAGTATACCATAGTTACTTTGAGTCAGTAGTGAGATATGATATTGTCTTCTGGGGGAATGCTAGCAACACGACAAGAATATTAGTTTTGCAGAAAAAAATTATCAGAAACATATGTTGTGCAATGCCAAAGGATCTAGTTGGCCATTATTAAGAGATCTTAAGATACTAAGCATTCCCTCATTATATCTATATGGAATAATTATTTTCACAAGTAATAACCCTAAGCTCTTTTTTCAATTTCCAGCATAGTTACGAAACTAGAACCAAAGAAAGCTTCATGTTGCTGCATATAGGCTTAATCTTTCTGCACAGACTCCACAATACATGGGAATGAAAGTATACAATAAATGGAAAGGCACAAATTTTAGAAATGTCCAAACTGAGGCAGTAAAAAGAGAATAGAATAGCACCCTGGTGCAGGATAGTTAATACTCTGTTGATGAATTTTTTAATGATCTGACCATCTGAGCAGGATATAATACATAGAATTCAGATTTTATTGTGATTATATAAAAATATTGTACTCCACAGATAATTTATCATAGTTATCAGCCTCTTGGGTAAAATATTCCAGACGTAAGACAGTCCCCCATTTAGATCTCCGGGCGGGGACTACTCAAGAGAACGTCGTTATCAGAAGCTAGAAAACTGGCGTTCTATGGATCGGAGCGTGGAAAGCCAGATCCCTTAATTGGGCAGGTAGGTTAGAAGATTTAAAAAGGGATCTGCACAGGTTAAAGTTAGATATAGTGGGAATTAGTGAAGTTCGGTGGCAGAAGGAACAAGACTTCTGGTCTGGTGAATACAGGGTTATAAATACAAAATAGGGGTAATGCAGGAGTCAGTTTAATAATGAATAGAAAAAGAGGAGTGCGAGTAAGCTACAACAAACAGCATAGTGAATGCAT
Organism: Schistocerca americana; assembly: GCF_021461395.2. Classification (NCBI taxonomy): domain Eukaryota; kingdom Metazoa; phylum Arthropoda; class Insecta; order Orthoptera; family Acrididae; genus Schistocerca; species Schistocerca americana. Next base: position 50,735,372 of record NC_060119.1, on the reverse strand, counting down.
TGTTTTGTGGCCAAGACAGACACGAAGCCCATGCCCACTACAGTAGTACAATTTTATATGCCAACTAACTCTGCAGATGATGAAGAAATTGAAGAAATATATGATTAAATAAAAGAAATTATTCATATAGTGAAGGGTGACGAAAATTTAATAGTCATGGGTGACTGGAATTCGGTGGTAGGAAAAGGGAGAGAAGGAAATGTAATAGGTGAATATGGATTGGGCTAAGAAATCAAAGAGGCAGGCGCCTGGTAGAATTTTGCACAGAGCACAACTTAATCGTAGCTAACACTTGGTTCAAGAATCATAAAAGAAGGTTGTATACATGGAAGAAGCCTGGAGATACTGACAGGTTTCGGCTAAATTACATAATGGTAAGACAGAGATTTAGGAACCAGGTTTTAAATTGTAAGACATTTCCAGGGGCAGCTGTGGACTCTGATCACAATCTATTGGTTATGAACTGTAGATTAAAACTGAATAAACAGCAAAAAGGTGGGAATTTAAGGAGATGGGACCTGGATAAGCTGACTAAAACAGAGGATGTACAGAATTTGAGGGGGAGCATAAGGGAACAATTGACAGGAATGGGGGAAAGAAATACAGTAGAAGAAGAATGGGTAGCTCTGAGGGATGAAGTTGTGAAGGCAGCAGAGGACCTAGTGGGTAAAATGACAAGGGCTAGTAGAAATTCTTGGGTAACAGAAGAAATATTGAATTTAATTGATGAAGGGAGAAAATATAAAAATGCAGTAAATGAAGCAAGCAAAAAGGAATACAAACGTCTCAAAAACGACATCAACAGGAAGTGCAATATGGCAAAGCAGGGATGGCTAGAGGACAAATGTAAGGATGTAGAGGCTTATCTCATGAGGGGTAAGATAGATACTGCCTACAGGAAAATTAAAAAGACCATTGGAGAAAAGAGAACCACTTGTATGAATATCAAGAGCTCAGATAGAAACCCAGTTCAAAGCAGAGAAGGGAAAGCAGAAAGGTGGAGGGAGTATATAGAGGGCCTATATAAGGGCAATGTACTTGAGGACAATATTATAGAAATGGAAGAGGATGTAGATGAAGATGAAATGGGAGATATGATACAGCGTGAAGAGTTTGACAGAGCACTGAAAGACCTGAGTCAAAACAAGGCCCCGGGAGTAGACAACATTCCATTTGAACTACTGATGGCCTTGGGAGAGCCAGTCATGACAAAACTCTACCATCTGGTGAGCAAGATGTATGAGACAGGCGAAATACCCTCCGACTTCAAGAAGAATATAACAATTCTGATCCCAAAGGAAGCAGGTGCTGACAGATGTGAAAATTACTGAACAATCAGTTTAATAAATCACGGATGCAAAATACTAACGCGTATTCTCTACAGACAAATGGAAAAACTGGTAGAAGCTGATCTCGGGGAAGATCAGTTTGGATTCTGTTGAAATATTGGAACACGTGAGGCAATACTGACCCTATGACTTATCTTAAAAAAATTCCGATTAGGTATTAAAATCCATGGAGAAGAAACAAAAACATTGAGGTTCACCGATGACATTGTAATCAGAGACAGCAAAGGACTTGGCAGAGCAGTTGAACGGAATGGAGAATGTCATGAAAGGAGGGTATAAGATGAACATCAACAGAAGCAAAATGAGGATAATGGAATGCAGTCGAATTAAGTCGGGAGATGCTGAGGGAATTAGATTAGGAAATGGGACACTTAAAGTAGTGAAGGAGTTTTGCTATTTGGGGGGCAAAATAACTGATGATGGTCAAACTAGAGGGGATATCAAATGTAGACTGGCAATGGCAAGTTAACATCGAGTATTGATTTAAGTGTCAGGAAGTCGTTTCTGAAAGTATTTGTATGGGGCATAGCCATGTATGGTAGTGAAACATGGACGATAACTAGTTTAGACAAGAAGAGAACAGAAGCTTTCGAAATGTGGTGGTGCAGAAGAATACTGAAGATTAGATGGGTAGATCATATAACTAATGAGGAGGTATTGAATAGGACTGGGGAGAAGAGATGTTTGTAGCACAACTTAACTAGAAGAAGGGATCGGTTGGTAGGACATGTTCTGAGGCATCAAGGGATCACCAATTTAGTATTGGAGGGCAGCATGGAGGGTAAAAAGCGTAGAGGGAGACCAAGAGATGAATGCACTAAACAGATTCAGAAGGATGTAAGTTGCAGCTTGTAGTAGGTACTGGGAGATGATGAAGGTTGCACAGAATAGAGTAGCATGGAGAGCTGTATCAAACCAGTCTCAGGACTGAAGACTTCAACAACAACAACAACAACAACAACAACAACATCAGCTGATGAGTCTCCTGAACATAAAATCAATGATTTAACTTGTGCATTATGAGACAATAAGATTCAGATTCTGATTACAAAGCTGTTTCCACATGTGGCCTATCCTCTGATAGGTTGGAATAATCCTGTGACAAGACTGGGACTGGAAGCACTGTTTTGGTGGATTGGACAGGTTTTGCACATATGTCTCCAATGGAGATAATATGTGGAGAGTTGAGGGATTGGAAGTATCAAAGGGATGAACTAGGATGTTGTGTGGGCGTGGAATAATACTTTGGGAGGGATGGGAAGAACCTCTGTTAAGATGTCCCTTATTTCAGGACACAATGATATAGTGTCAAAGCCCTATCAAAGGATGCCCTGAAATGAGATATTCTTACTTCCTACCAAATATACTTCCCACCCATCCTAAAATGGTGTTCCATTGCCCACCCTACCTCTGCAATATCTTAGACCATCGCTATGCCTTCCCCCCAATCCGAAATCGTTGCCACAGCGATCATAACCCTGCGGGAGGCCTAGGTCCCGGTGCCAAACCTGCCCTATCCAAGCACCAAGCACTTCTGATTCCAGTCCTGACGGCTTATGATGCCTGCCCGCCCACCAGCCGCCGGCCCCCCCCCCTCCCCCCCGCCCCCTGCCCACTCCATTGGAGTGCAGCCCCAAGTGCAAATAACCATATTACATACCAGCTCTGATGCAATCTTTGCTCAGATTTTTATATTGTTAAGATTACCAACTAGCTGTCAACCAAGATGAATGGCCACTGTCAAACTGTGACAGAGAGCTATGTCTACCATCCTGTGGAAAATCATACAGCTCAACTCTGAGGTATACTTGTTTGAATCTCCAGTGTGGAGAAAATTTTCAATGTTAGTGTCTGGCCAGCAAGGACAGAAGAGCTGGTGGCATGAATGTTATGCACACCCATATTTGTGCTAAATTCCTGCATTAAATTCCAAACACTGCCACCACCAGCACCACCACCATGCAACACAAACATGACACTATACATGCTTTCATTACACTCACCTACATACTATAAATCCAATACTGACACAGATCCCACCTACCAATGAAGATAGATGCCAGTATGATGGAGGAAAAACACCCTTTCATACAGGTAACTGAATCCACTCCATGAGATATCTCAGCCAACAATGCAATATGACATTCTCATTTAAATCTCATGGCAATACATGAATTTTGGGCAGGCATTGTTTAAAAATTTGGTTGACTAACAAAAGCTTCACAACCCATTTATTCTTATGAAGTCTGTTGTGCAGAGTTAGGTACAATTTTTACAAGAGTACTACTACTCATGAATAGTTTGCTAGTAAGAAGAATGTCCTCCACTACCTACAATTTAACCTTAATCCACCACAGAAAGAAAAAAAGTATGCATCCATAAAAGTGTTTTATCATCTCTTTTATGAATTAAAGATACTGGTAAAAAATGAATGTTTTAAAACAAAGTGAAATAATTTCTACTCAAATACTTCTATTCCATAGGTGAAATTCTGAAGTAATAGTATCTGGGGGTGGTCAGTAGGGATACATTTATGAAATTTTGTTAATAATTTAAAAAATTCCAGCATGTAGCCACAATTCCAAAACAAAAATGCATCTCATTTCAAATTTACTGACACATACATCATGGCAAGCTCTCAGAAAACTGATCCACATAAGCAAATATAACCAAACTGAGCTTTGCACAAGTTTCTCCTCACAACACACAGGTCCTCTCAGTCTGATCTGTGTGAGTTGCCCCATTTTTGCAATCTTCCCTAGCCAATCTCTCCTTCCCCAAGGAAGAAGAAACATACAGTTCCAAACCCTACGTTTTTCGAGTATGGTATTACTAGCAGTACTAATACTACAGTATGCTGTCAGAAAATCATACAGTGGATAAGCTAACTATATAAATCAAACCCCAATGTGTCATTCGCAGTTGATACATCAGTCGAAAATTGCTGGGGAGCCATATCTGCAGCCATCTTACATCAGCACAGAAGAGACCTGAAATTTTCATCACCACCTTGAAAAAATAAAATTATGTAACAGTTATTTGATTGTTTGTAGGCAAACCTCTGCATTCCTGATAAACAGGAACAGTGTGGCATTTTCTGCACTTAGAGGAGGACAATTACCCTACAATCCAAAATGAAGTGGAAGTGTAAGGTAACAATTCATCACTCAATAGTTAAATGCCTCTGACACTTTGCGTCATTAAACAAAAGAATTATCTGGGCAACCACAGCCATGAGAAACCATATTGAGAAATGAAACCATATCAGCTGTAAAATCCTTCTATTCTTTGGAACTACCAATTTTGCAACACTTACAGCTGCATCTTTGGGTGCAAAACTGTATATAAGCAGAAAAAGAATCCTGTAGAAAATAAATAATCCCAAAGCTAAGATCAAACTGTAATGAAGCATATACTGAGGATGGCGTCAATTCACAATTTAAATAATTATTATAGGAAGACGTAGCATTCATTGTCAGTCCCATTAAATAGATTATTCCCAAAAATGCTTATGTCCTAGAAGTAATAAAATATGGTGGAAAACACTTGCATAATAGCAGCGAAGATGATAAAAACATTAAGGAGGAATTTACATAACACCATCGTGGATAAGGATATTTAAGAGGCACTCGCCGATGTTACCACATGAATGTTCACACACTTTAATATGCCACCTAGGTAACAACCTATTGGCTAAAAACTTTGACTGCTATAATATTAGTATGTCAAGGAATGTATGCTATGTATGGGGTCCCATTAAAACCTAGAATACAACATGATACTATAATAAGCAGGTGTACTCCATCTCCTGAATGTTGAGCAAGCAACCCAGATGACTTTCACACACCATGAAAATTAGAATGATGGAAAGAGAGAATACTAACTTTTATGCAACAACAACATCAAGTAAACTAAATCATTCCCAGGAACAGAGCTATTTGCTGCAAATGTGAAAGTTAAACTGTACCCAGAAACATGATAATATGCTACATATTTGCAACTTATTTTCCTGTTTTGAGGTATGATTTAGTTTACTTATTTTCATTCCAGCACTACACATTGAAATATTCTCTCTCTCTCTCTCTCTCTCTCTCTCTCTCTCTCTCTCCACACACACACACACACACACACACACACACACACACACACACACACACACACAACTGTCAAATGTTTTAGCCTACAGTCTGCCACCCAGATAACATTCACCTCCACACACTGATATTCAGTGAGTGCCTCTTACATTTCCCCTTGTCCATTATAACATTACATAAATTCATCCTCATTGTTTCTTAATCTTTCTTCATAGGTTTTAGTACTTTTACAGCAGACACACTTTTGTGGGTAATTATTTCATTGGACTAACAATGCAAGCTGAGTCATGACTCTTCCAGTGATTACGTGTTTCGATTCCAGGGACTACATGTTTCATTACAGCTTCATCATAGCTTTCAGAATATTGGTTTTCTACACGATTGATTGTCCACTTATATACAGATTTGTACCTGAAATGCAGCTGTAAGTGCTCTGAAATTGGTAGTGCCTAATATTTTTACAGCTGAAGCAATTTTGTTTCTCAACTTGCTAAAACATGTTCAAAGATGAAGAATGGTGTAGCAGCCCATCTGCCTGAAGGACCACAAAGTGAGTAACCTGGTGCTCAACAATTGAGGCAATAGTGGAAAAAATGGAAATCACTAAGAGGTCAGTTTTCAAAATGTTGCATGATGTTATGAATACGACAACAACTGACATCGACAGGATGTGTCAACTACTCACACCCACTTGAGAAACCCACTGAAACTGAAGCAGCAGTGTATGTATTGATTCTGTATTTGGCTAACTCAGATGGCTTCTTTAGTCATTTAATCACAGTTAATGAGACAGCACACATTTACATACATCTACTTACACAACACCACTAAAGCAGGCAAAGATCCCAACATCATCAGATAATTTGGTGCTGTGTGTTCTTTGGAACAATCTGTTGTACCAACAGACTATAATGTTAAGGGGAAAATCTCCACAGCAATGTACTGGAAAAATCTCCAGGTGAGATAATTAGAGGAGGCTGTCAACGTGAAGTGTCACAAGAGGCAGTGTGAAGGCATATTTTTGATCCACGACAGTGTCCCAGCTCATTCTGTACAGGACAGACATGCTGCTTCTTTCGCCTATAAATTCTTGCCACACACATTCTCCATCCAGTGATATTTTCCTCTGACAAAGAATCCATTGGGTGGCAGCCATTTTCCAAATGAAATTTAAATTTTTAATGTGGAACACTTTCTGAACAATCAAAAGGCAGGCTTCTACAACCGAGATATCTGTCATCATCTGTAACTGGCATCATCCTATTCTAACCTCTTCATGCGCCATCTAGAGGAATCTTTCCTAAAAACCCAGACTCCTAAACCCCTCACCTGGTTCAGTTTCATTGATGACATCTATGCTATCTGGATTGAAGGTGAGGACACACTATTCACATTCCTCCAGAACCTCAACAACTTCTCCCCCATTTACTTCACCTGGTCTTGCTCAACACAACAAGCCACCTTCCTAGATGTTGACCTCCACCTCAGAGGTGGCTGCATCAGCACCTCCATCCATATCAAACCTACAAACCACCAGAAATACCTGAACTTCGACAGCTGCCACCCATTCCATACCAAGAAGTCCATTCCATACAGCCTAGCCACCCGTGGTCATTGCATCTGCATCTCTAAATATACCGAGGGTCTCACTGAAGCCGTCACTGGCCATAATTGTCTTCCCAACCTTGTACAAAAACAAATTTCCCGTGTCTTATCTTTCCAGTCTTCCACCATCTCCCGAAGTCCCACAGTCCAGCCACAGAGGAGCATTCTCTTCTTAATGCAGTAAAATCTGGGACTAGAGCAACTGAATTACATTCTTTGCCAGGGTTTTCATTACCTCTTGTCATGCCCTGAAATGAGAAATGTACTGCCCACTATCCTTCCCACCCCTCCTACAGTGTAATTCCACCTTCCACCGAGCCTACACAACATACTCGTCAATCCTCACACAACCCCTGCTCCCAGTCCCTTACCCTCATGGCTCATACCCCTGTAATAGACGTAGATGCAAGACCTGTCCCATATATTCTCCTACCACCACCTATTCCAGTCCTGTAATTAACGTCAACTATGCCATCAAAGGCTGAACTATCTGTGAAACCAGTCATGTGATTTACAAGCTAAGCTGCAACCACTGTGCTGCATTCTATGTAGGCATGACAACCAACAAGCTGTCTGTCCACATGAATCGCCACCAAAAAACTGTGGCCAAAAAGTAAGTGGACCACCCTGTTGCTAAACACTGCCAAATATGATATCCCTCATCTCAATGACTGCGTCACAGCCTGTGCCATATGGATCCTTCCCACCAATGCCAGCTTTTCTCAATTGCAGAGGTGGGAACTTTCCCTGCAATATATCCTATGTGCCCATGACCCTCCTGGCCTCAACCTTCACTAGTCACTGTCCTCATCCATCCAACCCCCTCCCTGTTCCCCATTCCAGCTCTACAGAGCCATCATTTCACTGCCACACGCAGTATTTTAATTTATTTTTATTTCTCTCCTTTCCACTACTTACCCCCCTCCCACCTTCTCTCTTGCCCTCCACCCTAACTGCAACACTTCACTGTCCATCACCCCCACCATACTATCCCCACCCCAGCCTCTTTCTTACTTACACACCCAGTCGTCACTCCCATCAAGTACTGGTGATGCTGCTCGCAGTGTGGTTTCAGTTCTCTGAGACTGCAGATGTGTGTGCAAGTTGCATTTGCATGTGTGTGTGTGTGTGTGTGTGTGTGTGTGTGTGTGTGTGTGTGTGTGTGTGTGTGTGTACTGCTGACAAAGGCTTAAATGGCTGAAAGCTATAATTGTGCGACTCTTTTTGTTGTGCCTATCACGAGTTATCATCTCTGCTATATGGTGAGACACATACATCAGGAATGTGTTTTTTTTTTTTTTTTTTTTGTTTTTTTTTTTTTTTTTTTTTTTTTTTTTTTGTGGTTTTAGGGCACACAATTTCAATGGTCATTAGCGCCCTGACAACGTTAAGAATGCACCGTGAGGCACAAGTTTAAAACAACAACTAAAAGGGAAAACATGATAAAAGACAGACTGACAGGCATAGGATTAAAAAACAGCATCATCAAATGTCCTTAGAGAGGTTGGTCAAATTGATAAAACGAAGAACACGAGAAACTGCTCGTGGGTCATCCGCTAAAATGGCATCGAAAGTACTTGGCAGGTTAAGATCTAGACGCAATGTGTTAAAATCTGGACAGGACATTAAAATGTGTCGAACCGTCAGCAAGTGCCCACATGGGCAGAACGGCGCCGGCGCAGCCGTCAGCAGATGGCAATGGCTGAACCGGCAGTGTCCAATTCTTAGCCGGGCCAAAACTACCTCCTCCCACCGAGAAGGGCGTGAGGAGGACGTCCAAGCCACGGGATGAGGTTTTATGGCCCGAAGCTTGTTGTCTGTAAGTGCAGCCCAATCGGCATGCCACAGCGATAAAATGCGCTGACAAATGACCCTGCTATAATCGGACGAAGAGACACAACAAGAAGCTGTCCGAGGCTGGAGGACCGCAGCCTTGGCCGCGGCATCTGCAGCTTCGTTCCCGGGGATACCGACATGGCCAGGAACCCACATAAAGCTAACCGGAGAACCGACGTCCACCAGCTGCTGAAGAGAGCATTGGATCCGGTGTACAAAACGGTGAACCGGGTACGGATCACTGAGGCTCTGGATGGCGCTCAGGGAGTCGGAGCAGATGACATAAGCAGAATGTCGGTGGCGGCAGATGTAAAGAACAGCCTGGTAGAGGGCAAAGAGCTCAGCTGTGAAGACCGAAAAATGTCCATGGAGCCGGTATTTGAAACTTTGTGCCCCGACAATAAAGGAACACCCGACCCCGTCATTGGTCTTAGAGCCATCTGTATAAATGAAAGTCATGTTGATGATCTTCGAACGAAGTTCCAAAAAACGGGAGTGGTAGACCGAACCAGGGGTAACCTTTTTCGGGAGCGAGCTGAGGTCAAGGTGAACGCGGACCTGAGCCTGGAGCCAAGGTGGCGTGTGGCTCTCGCCCACTCGAAAGGTTGCAGGGAGTGAAAAATTAAGGTGTTGAAGGAGGCGACGAAAGCGAACTCCAGGTGGTAACAGGGCAGAGACATACAACCCGTATTGACGGTCGAGAGAGTCGTCAAAAAATGAACAATAAGACGGATGGTCGGGCATTGACAGTAGCCGACAGGCATATCGACAAAGCAGTATATCGCGCCGGTAGGGGAGTGGCAATTTGCCAGCGTCAGCATGAAGACTCTCTACGGGACTAGTATAAAATGCTCCGATCGCAAGTCGTAAACCCCAATGTTGTATGGAATTGAGGCGGCGTAAGATGGATGGCCGTGCAGAGGAGTATACGAAGCTCCCATAATCCAGCTTGGAGCGGACGATCGACCGATATAGACGAAGTAGGACGGTTCGATCCGCTCCCCACGACATACCACTGAGAACACGGAGGACATTTAAAGAACGGATACAACGGGCGGCCAAATATGACACATGTGGAGACCAGCTAAGTTTCCTGTCAAATGTAAGGCCTAAAAATTTGGTTGTCTCCACGATTGGGAGAGCAACGGGACCAAGTCGTAAGGACGGTGGGAGAAACTCTTTGTAGTGCCAGAAGTTAATACAGACCGTCTTCTCGGCAGAAAAACGGAAGCCATTGGCGACACTCCAGGAGTAAAGACGGTCAAGAGAATGCTGAAGACAGTGCTCCAGGACACGTGTACACTGCGCGCTGCAATAGATGGTAAAACCGTCCACGAAAAGGGAGCCTGGTACATCAGCTGGGAGGCAATCCATTATTGGATTGATCGCGATGGCGAAGAGAGCGACGCTCAAAACTGAGCCCTGTGGCACCCCATTCTCCTGGCGAAAGGTGTCTCACAGTACAGAACCCACACGTACCCTGAACTGTCGATCCATTAAAAAGGAACGAATAAAAAGAGGGAGGCGACCGCGAAGGCCCCATGTACGCATGGTGCGGAGAATGCCCGCCCTCCAACAGGTGTCGTACGCCTTCTCCAAATCGAAGAACACAGCCGCGGTCGGGCGCTTCCGCAAGAAGTTATTCATAATGAAGTTCGACAAGGTAACCAGATGGTCAACAGCAGAGCGGCGCCTACGAAATCCACATTGTACATTGGTAAGTAGGCGTCGAGACTCGAGCAGCCAAACCAATCGAGAGTTAACCATTCACTCCATCACTTTACAGACACAGCTGGTAAGCGAGATAGGTTGATAACTGGAAGGCAAGTGCTTGTCCTTCCCCGGCTTAGGAATCGGGACAACAATAGACTCGCGCCAGCATGCGGGAACATGTCCCTCAATCCAGATGCGATTGTATGTACGAAGAAGAAAATCTTTACCCGCAGGAGAAAGGTTCTTCGGCATCTGAATATGAATAGAATCAGACCCTGGAGCAGAGGACCGTGATCGGCCAAGTGCATTTTCGAGTTCCCACATGGTGAATGGGGCATTATAACTTTCACAATTCGAGGAGCGGAAGTTAGGTGGCCTAGCCTCCTCTGCCTGTTTGCGGGGGAGGAAGGCAGGGTGGTAATGAGCGGAGCTCGAAACCTCTGCGAAAAAGCGGCCGAAGACATTGGAGACAGCCTCCGGGGCCACAAGGACGTCATTCGCGACCTTCAAGCCAGAAACTGGGGAGTGGGCCTTAGTGCCAGATAGCCGGCGCAGGCTACCCCAGACAACAGAAGAAGGAGTAAAACTGTTGAAGGTGCTTGTGAAAGCAGCCCAGCTGGCTTGCTTGCTTTCTGTAATAATACGACAACACTGAGCACGTAATCGTTTATAATTGATACAATTCGCCACTGTAGGGTGGCGTTTAAAGGTGCGTAAAGCACGTCGACGAGCACGTAAAGCGTCTCTACATGCTGCGGACCACCAGGGGACCGGTACGCGACGTGGAGAAGAAGTAGGGTGAGGGATGGAATATTCAGCAGCAGCGAGAATGACTTCCGTGAGGTGGGCAACCTGACGATCGCAGCTTGGGAAGGTTTGATCCTTAAAGGTCGCCCTGGAAGAGAAGAGCCCCCAGTCTGCCTTGGAGATGGTCCAACTAGAGGAGCACGGAGAGGGGGTATGCTGCAGGAGATGGATAACACACGGGAAGTGGTCGCTCGAATATGTATCAGAAGTACATATAGAGAGGTCTAAATGGGAATAGGTGTGAGATGTGTCCGAAAGAAAAGTAGGGGCGCCAGTATTGAGGCAGACAAGATTGAGCTGATTGAAAAGGTCTGCTAACAAGGAGCCCCTCGGGCAGGATGCTGGAGAGCCCCAAAGGGGATGGTGGGCATTGAAGTCTCCAGTTAACAAAAATGGTGCAGGTAGCTGAGAAATAAGTTGCATCATGTCTGCCCTGGTAACGGCAGATGACGATGGAGTGTAAACGGTACAAAAGGAAAACGTAAAAGTGGGGAGAGTAATGCGGATGGCAACTGCCTGCAGGCCGGTGTGCAACGTGATGGGATCGTAGTAAATATCATCCCGGGCCAGCAACATAACCCCTCCATGAGCTGGGATACCTACCATAGGGGGTAGGTCAAAACGCACAGAGGTGTAGTGTGCCAAGGCAATTTGATCGCATGGGCGTAGCTTCGTTTCCTGGAGGGCTACGACGAGCGGACGGTGCAAGCGGAGCAGCAACTTCAGGTCCTCTCGGTTGGAGCGAATGCTGCGAATATTCCAGTGAATAAGTGCCATCGTAAGAAAAGGAAGATGAAAGAAGGGGTCACCTCGAAGGCCGCTGAGGGCCTGGCTTCGAGCGAGCACTGCCGCCGCTATCAGTAGGCGGACAGTCATCGTCCATTGGGTCGATAGGTTCATCGGCCATCTCGGGAGGATGGCCGGGAGGGGGAGCTTCCTCCGCCGGTGAACGGCCAGATGTTCGGCTACCAGCGGTGTGGCCAGGCGAAACGGATGACGGCCTGGGGCGGCAACCGCTGGGTGGCACAGGAGAAGAAATGCGCCGTGGCGGAGAAGGAGAACTGTGCTTCCTATGAGCCTTTTTGGAAGGACGTTTGGTGGAAGTACCGGTCGAAGGCTGGGAGGTCGAGGTACGTAGACAGTCTGCATGGGAGGGTTATTTCTTGAAGGCCCGTGCATCTGACTTCGGGGTCTTCGTCTTAGCAGAAGCTGATGAAGGGGCTGGTGTCTGTGGGGTGATGGGAGGAAGAGGAGGCGTCAACCGCGCGATCTTAGCACTGGCCGAACGGACGACCGTGGTGCTGAAGGTCAGATCGGATGTCTGGGTTGCTACCTCCCTGGTAGTCCGAGGAGAGGCGAGGACAGTACTGTATTTCCCCGCTGGGAGCAGCGCGGGCTTCCTACTAGCCAATAGCTTGCGAGCAGCCGAGGTGGACACTTTCTCTTTGACCCGAATTTCTTGGATACAGCGTTCTTCCTTATGGACAGGACAGTCGCGGGAGGATGCGGCATGGTCACCCTGACAGTTAACACAACGAGGAGACGGAGGTGGACGGTCAACCTCATGGGCATCCCTGCCACAAGTGACACATTTAGCCGCATTGGAACAAGACTGTTGAGTGTGATTGAAACGCTGACACTGGTAGCAGCGCGTAGGTGTCGGGACATAGGGGCGAACAGAAATAACCTCGTAGCCCGCCTTCATGCGCGATGGCAGCTTAACACTATCAAAGGTCAAGAAAAGTGTCCGGGTCGGTACAAGGTCATTGTTGACCTTTTTCATGACCCTATGGACAGCCGTCACGCCCTGCTCAGCGAGGAAAGATTGAATCTCCTCGTCAGTCAATCTGTCGAGGGAGCTAGTATAGACTACACCACGAGACGAATTCAAAGTTTGGTGGGCCTCCACCCGGACAGGGAACGTGTACAGGAGTGTGGCCCGAAGCAGTTTTTGTGCCTGAAAGGCACTCTCAGTTTCCAGTAATAAGGTACCGTTACACAACCTGGTACAAGATTTGACAGATCCGGCTATGGCATCTACGCCCTTCTGGATAACGAAAGGGTTGACAGAGGAAAAATCCTTTCCGTCCTCAGATCGAGAAACGACGAGGAGCTGTGGGGCAGGCGGTAGTACTTTTGTCACTGGTGGCTGGTCACGTTTCCGTTTTTGGGCAGAAGTCTAAAGCGATGGAGTAGAATCCATTGCGAAGGAATCCCCCATGATTGCCAGCGTCTCCGATGGCGTGCTCCTTCCTTGTGGGGACCCTCTCAGAGGGCACTCCCGCCTTAAGTGAATGTTTACACCTCAGGTCACACCTCCCGAGAAACAGACGGAGGGACCAATCGGCATGGTCAGAAGGTATCAGCTCAGGCAATCACCCCTCCCCGGGCCTGGCTTTTACCAGGTGGTACACGCGTGCCTTACATGTCTACCCAGGGCGGGGACATACGCGTTACCCCGTCACCGGCTACGCGTGCGAACGCGTGGGTCGGCCTTCAGGCACGCACAGGGAGGAAGGAAGAAGAGGAAAAAGAAGACAGACAGGGAGAAAGAGGACAGACTGTCTCAAAAGCCGAGGCGGATACCAGAGAAGGCAAGGAGAAGAAGGCAATGAGAAGAAGGCAAGGAGAAGAAGGCAATGAGAAGAAGGCAATGAGAAGAAGGCAATGAGAAGAAGGCAATGAGAAGAAGGCAATGAGAAGAAGGCAATGAGAAGAAGGCAATGAGAAGAAGGCAATGAGAAGAAGGCAATGAGAAGAAGGCAATGAGAAGAAGGCAATGAGAAGAAGGCAATGAGAAGAAGGCAATGAGAAGAAGGCAATGAGAAGAAGGCAATGAGAAGAAGGCAATGAGAAGAAGGCAATGAGAAGAAGGCAATGAGAAGAAGGCAATGAGAAGAAGGCAATGAGAAGAAGGCAATGAGAAGAAGGCAATGAGAAGAAGGCAATGAGAAGAAGGCAATGAGAAGAAGGCAATGAGAAGAAGGCAATGAGAAGAAGGCAATGAGAAGAAGGCAATGAGAAGAAGGCAATGAGAAGAAGGCAATGAGAAGAAGGCAATGAGAAGAAGGCAATGAGAAGAAGGCAATGAGAAGAAGGCAATGAGAAGAAGGCAATGAGAAGAAGGCAATGAGAAGAAGGCAATGAGAAGAAGGCAATGAGAAGAAGGCAATGAGAAGAAGGCAATGAGAAGAAGGCAATGAGAAGAAGGCAATGAGAAGAAGGCAATGAGAAGGTAAGGAGAAGTCAAGGGAAAGAGTAATGAAGACAGTGAGGTGGAGAAGAGCAAAGAAAGGAATCAACAAAAGGAAGGAAGAAAGAAACGAGAAGTGAAAAACCAAAAAGACCACAATTATAGGTCGTGGAACCGTCCGTCTCCGGACGCAGGCGCTAACTACCCCCCCCTGCCTCTTACGACAGGCAGGAATACCTCGGGCCTATTCTAATCCCCGGACCCGCAGGGGGGACATCAGGAATGTGTACATAAAATATAAAAAATCGATAATCCAATATATAATTGCTGTGAAACTAAAAAAATTCCAATCACTATTTGATCATCTCTTGTGCAGTCAGTACACTGCTGCCTCATGGGATTAATCCCAATTTCTTATTTTAAAAGACAGCTACATGGTGATATAATTAACCTTTTAAATACTTACGATTATTATCATCACGCAAACAGCCGAGCAGATGGCAAATGTTGCCATCGGTGAGCCTGACGTGACTGCCGCTCTGGCCCTGGCCGACTCTGGCCTTCACTGCTGCTGTTGTGTATCTCGTTATGGTGCCTTGGAAATACCTAATGAACACAGAAAATTAATTAGATCTGTAAATTACTTTACATTAAACTGCATGCAATAAAAGAAAATAATTTAAGAAAATTTCACTAAAATTTAATAGTTACAAAATTTGGTTTGATGACTGCAGCAGTTTCAAATCTCCTGCTTTAGGGTACACAAACAGTAGAAAAAATTACCTCTGACCTATTGGTCAAGAAGGACCCCAAGGCACAGACAATGTTCCCTTCTGAATGGAGGAGGTCATACTCTCAAATGGTACACCTTCAGATATGGATTCATTATCAAACTTTTATCTGCGAAGTCCCCTCCTCAACTCTTGGGAGCCCATTATAGGAATTTTAGAACACCTCTGCATAATGTGTGGTTAATGTTATAAATGTAAACAAGACAACAGTAAAATATCAGTACAACTTTGTTTTGGATTTCCAGATCCTGCATTTTCCCAATATTTACATTATTTTCCATCGGTACCATCATAAACCCTATTCTATCCGTTTCATTAAAATTTTTGCGCTTTTCAACCACTACCACAACCTTGAACATCAATTTTCAAACTAATTTACATGGTAACTAAATTGTGTTATTGCTCTATCTCACATTGTAGGGTAATCCATAGCAAAACTATACAATTTATTTCAGAATCTAAGTCACTTTGGGGTTATTTTGCATTTTTAGAGCTGCTTTCAAAATGGTTTCACAATGTTTGATCACCTGACTGTTGGAGAGACTGTAATACCTGAAGTGTAGTTTACCTAGTAACTAATATTGTAATCTGGTCAGGTTTTCACACCAGTGACTGATTTTAGAATCATAAAAATGAATCTACTGCAGAATTTTCCATAAGCTGCTTCAGGCACTTTTCATTGGTTTGCGCTTTTGAAAAATGGGTGCAGCCTGTGTGAATATTATGAGTTCCACATATTTACATGATGTATAATACTTCATAAATGTTTGGAAGAAATTATTCATTCTGCAGTTACAGAGAGCTACTGCAAGTAAAATTACTAAATTTTTAAAATATATTACATAACATGGGACCTATCTGTTCACACATCACCAGTCGTGCAGTATCTTTTACGTTAAAACAGGAGGTGGTCTTTTACTATGGTGAAATTTGCAGACAAACAGAGTTTACTTGATGTCTGAATAATTATCTCTGTCTTGAAAATGGAAATTTGTGTTAGCTGCCAATAGCTTCTATTTCAAAATATTTTTAACTTTTAACCAACTTTTGACAGTACTATTCCCTAAAATGATATCACTTACCCATTGTTTGTGTGTAGTAGATAAATAATGTAATATAGGCTATTAAATACAGTATTGAGAAGATTTTCCCTATGACAACACTTTTAAATTTTAATAGGATATTTGTTCCTAAGTACATTACCACATGACACATTGGGACAGTTTTTCAAAT
Organism: Schistocerca americana; assembly: GCF_021461395.2. Taxonomy (NCBI): domain Eukaryota; kingdom Metazoa; phylum Arthropoda; class Insecta; order Orthoptera; family Acrididae; genus Schistocerca; species Schistocerca americana. The sequence goes on along the minus strand of NC_060119.1, from coordinate 50,718,751 downwards.
TTGGGGCAATCTTACTTCTCTGGAGTAATTTTTGTAATTTTAGAATAAGATTGCAATACACAAAGTGAATGCAATAATCCTAAAGTGTACTGCTCTACTCGAAACTGAAAAATAAATAAATAAATAAAACATCAAAAACAGTATTGAAATTAGTTTTTCCCCTTAAAGGCAAGTCCTGTGACATTGAAAAATGATACACCAGAAGCATGTGATTAGTTTCTAATAATTACACAATATTATGATTTATGAGTTATTATACAGTGTTTGTGTAGTTTTTCATAACATTAATGAAATTATTTGTCTTTTTGACTGCATCTTAATGCCATTTGGAACAGTTTTGCAGAATTGTGAAACTTTTTGAAACTTGTGAATGGATGGCTTATCATCGTGATGGATGAAAAAGCATGCACAACTCAGACATCACAAATGTATGTACTTCACAATAAACAACCCATTCATATCATGACAGCCACACCAGTCCGAATGTGCAGGGCTTGGATGTGAATGCATGTGCAAGAAATCAGATGCAGGTATCACTAGTGGAGTGCGGAGTGTGACTGGGCATTTTGGCCTGATCTGCTTTCACATCTGGCCAATTGGCCTCCACTTCTGGCCTTATCTACTTTCATGTCCAGGAAATTCACCTCCACTGTCGTAAGTAGTACTTTGCAATCTAACGGCATAAGTGCCCAAAGTGTCACAAGCTATTTCTAAACTCTGGCACCTAAGGTTTCTGGGTAGGAGCTCTGGCATGTGCAGTTATCTTAATTATCATGTAACTAACTTGAAATTTTGTAGGGCTCTGTATATGTTCCTTGATTAATTAATTAATACAAAACAGAGTGGTGTAAAATCTAAGAATATCTTAATTGTGTCTATCATGCGTCAATGCAAATAGAGGGGGAGGGGCGGGGGAAGGGGAGGGGGGAGGGGAGGGGGAAGTGGAGGGGGACGGGGCGGGGGAAGGGAGGGGGGACGGGGAGGGGGGAGGGAGGGGGACGGGGCGGGGGAAGGGAGGGGGGACGGGGAGGGGGGAGGGAGGGGGGGAGGCGGCGGGGGAAGGGAGGGGGGGAGGCGGCGGGGGAAGGGAGGGGGGAGGCGGCGGGGGAAGGGGACGGTGAGGGGGACGGGGAAGGGGAGGGGGAAGGGGAGGGGGAGGGGCGGGGTGGGGAAGGGGAGGGGCGGGGAAGGGGAGGGGCGGGGGAACGGGAGGGGGAGGGGCGGGGGAAGGGGAGGGGCGGGGGAAGGGGAGGGGCGGGGGAAGGGGAGGGGCGGGGGAAGGGGAGGGGCGGGGGAAGGGGAGGGGCGGGGGAAGGGGAGGGGCGGGGGAAGGGGAGGGGCGGGGGAAGGGGAGGGGCGGGGGAAGGGGAGGGGCGGGGGAAGGGGAGGGGCGGGGGAAGGGGAGGGGCGGGGGAAGGGGAGGGGCGGGGGAAGGGGAGGGGCGGGGGAAGGGGAGGGGCGGGGGAAGGGGAGGGGCGGGGGAAGGGGAGGGGCGGGGGAAGGGGAGGGGCGGGGGAAGGGGAGGGGCGGGGGAAGGGGAGGGGCGGGGGAAGTGGAGGGGCGGGGGAAGGGGAGGGGCGGGGGAAGTGGAGGGGCGGGGGAAGGGGAGGGGCGGGGGAAGGGGAGGGGCGGGGGAAGGGGAGGGGCGGGGGAAGGGGAGGGGCGGGGGAAGGGGAGGGGTCGGGGGAAGGGGAGGGGCGGGGGAAGGGGAGGGGCGGGGGAAGGGGAGGGGGCGGGGGAAGGGGAGGGGGCGGGGGAAGGGGGTGGGGCGGGGGAAGGGGAGGGGAGGGGCAGGGGCGGGGGAAGGGGTGGGTTCGGGGGAAGGGGTGGGTTCGGGGGAAGGGGAAGTGGTGGGGCGGAGGAAGGGGAAGGGGTGGGGGCAGGGGAAGGGGAAGGGGTGGGGGCAGGGGATGGGGAAGGGGTGGGGGCGGGGGAAGGGGAAGGGGTGGGGGAAGGGGAAGGGGTGGGGGAAGGGTAGTGGAGGGGGCGGGGGAAGGGGAGTGGAGGGGGCGGGGGAAGGGGAGGGGAGGGGGCGCGGGGAGGGGAGGGGATGGGCGGGGGAAGGGGAGGGGGCGCGGGGAGGGGAGGGGATGGGCGCGGGAGGGGAGAGGAGGGGGGTGGGGAGGGGAGGGGAGGCTGCGGGTTAAGGGGAAGGGGCGGGTCAAGGGGAGGGGAGGGGAGGGGAGGGGGCGGGTTAAGGGGAGGGGAGGGGAGGGGGCGGGTTAAGGGGAGGGGAGGGGAGGGGGCGGGTTGAGGGGAAGGGAGGGGGAAGGGGAGGGGAAGGGGAGGGGAGGGGCCATTAAAACAAATAGGGAATAAATATGAGAGCTCAAACCAATCAATCATGAAGATGCAATTTTGTTTCCTGAAGGCAGATAAGTCGGTGCTCGCTGTAAATTCTGTTAGATTGAAAACCACAACATTCTATTGGAGGAGATTCATGACAAGGAAAAAAATGAACAGGATGCCACATCAGTGGCTGCTGAGCCCTATCCTTTGAAGACTACAGGGCACAGACGCAGGATCATCCTGCTCCTTGACATCTACAGAAGCATCAGCATTTTTCTACTGTCCGCCTGTGGACTCCAGGGCAGAATAATGCTTGGTGTTGTGCACTGGCAACACAGAGGTTGGCTGTGGGAGGATATCACATGGTGACAACTTAAGGAGAAAACTCATTTGCCTTTGTTTGACTTCTTCTAACCTTTTCAGTTAGGAGATGAAGGTTCGAGTTGGTTGGCTGGAGAGTTGTAGGAAGTCTTTGCAGCAGTATTCCTTCTGTCCTTTCTGGCCTGCTGGTTGTGTAGCTGGTAACTATGCCCCATGGGGAGATTGTCTGGCGGTGTTTTGCACAGCCAGAGAGGGAGAACTACCATGAAGCTGGGTGCTTTCACAGTAGTAAATTTTGAGGTTGCATGTCTGCTTGGTCATGTCCTTCATGGAGTGAAATGTCGCAACAACAGTACTGTAGATACCAGGAAGTAGAACACGGGGTTTCCGACTAGTCAACAACTTACAAGTGACCGGGTAAGGCCCTTTCTCCTTCACCTGGATCTCCTGGACAGCCTACTCATTGAGATACATGGCACAAATGCAGGAGACAGCAGCAGGGTCAACAATGCAGCTGATGCAGCAGGGAGGAGGCTATCAATCATCCTCATGAGCATCCCTACCACAGGTTGCACATTTGGCTGGGACACTGGTAGCATCACATCGGGTTTGGAATTTATGTTCTGACTGTGATAACTTCATAACCTGTTTTGATCTTTGATGGAAGAACCACTATGAAAAGTGGGAAACAGGGTGGGTGTGGGGATGGGATCTCTCCCCCCAACACCAGCTTTTCTGTACCGCAATACATCCTATGTTCCCACAACACTACTTGCGCCAAACTTCATTAGTCACAGTCCTTATCCATCTATCCCTTCCATATTCCCATTCCAGAACTACACAGCTGTCAATCCACCACGACACCCAGTCGTTTCATTTCTCTCCTGTTTCGCTACACGTGTGTGTGTCTAGTGTTGACAAAGACCTTAATGGCCGAAAACTTTAATTGTGATAGTCTTTTTGTTGTGCCTATCTGTGTGTCTGCATGTCTGCCATATGGTGAGAGGCAACTTTCCTTCTCATAATAAGCTCAAACATTTGACTTCCTTATCTCAATCCTCACATGTTTCTTTCATTTCATGTTGCTTTCCAACATTATGCTCAGATATTTAAGTGATATGACTGTGTCAAGCAGGACACTACTAATGCTGTTTCCAAACATTACAGGTTTGTTTTTCCTAGTCATCTGCAGTGACTCACATTTTTAAAATCAACTGCCATTCATCGCACCAATTAGAAATTACGTCCAAGTCATCTTGCATCATCCTGTCCATCCTTGATGACTTGCAGCCTATGCACAATGAGCCTTTATGTTGACCAAGCAGTTAAGGAAACCCCACAGATATTTGGAGTAGGAATTCTATTTCAGGATTAGAAATAATGGTGATATAATTCTGTCAGAGACAGTGAGGGACTGAAAGTGAAGTTGAATGGGATGGACAATCTTGAAAGGAGGGTAAAAGATGAAAGTCAACAAACGTGAAACAAGGTTAATAGAAAGTACTCTAATTTTGTCATGTGATGCTGAGGATAAGGGCACTCTCAAGATTTACCAGTATCTCCAACACTGGAACACTAACTTTGTCAGGCTAAGAATCCTCTAATACGGAACATACATTCTGTGCACACAAATGCTAAGAGTGTACTCAAAGTACGCACAACATGCAGTTCAACAGAGGACTAAGACTGCCCCACATTAGGAAAACAGACATGTCCACATGCAAGCCAAACACAAATGGCTCGGAGAAAAGAAGTCCAAATCAGTGTTCATGAATAGCTATATGTTTTTCTAAGGTCACCATAAATATGTCCTCCAGAGACTACATAACACAACTCAGCAAATTCATATGAGTGCGGATGAGATGGTCCTTTGCAGCACTTTCATCTGCTGTTGCTTTCAGGCCACTTGAAATCATGTTGACATACATATTTATCAATCCATGCCTTCCTCAGCTGTGCCTAGCAACCTCACTGGATGTATTTATGATTACACTGATTGATCCATCTTACATCCAGTAGAATTATAAGGAACTTCATTTAATAATTGGAGAAAGAGATTCATCATAGATATTGGTCTAACCTACAGTCAAAGGCAACAAACCTGGTTGTGTGTGACTGTTTCATGATGATTACAAACATGGGACTCTACACCTAACTTTTTTCTCTACTGTATATTTATCATGTCTTCCATGGCTTTTATCAAGCAGTAAGAATCTTTCCTTTCTATTTGTTAATGTTTATGACTAACACTAATGATATTCCAATGAGTCTGCTGCATCTCATTTTAACAAAGTTCATTGTGGCACATACCCACTTATTTCAGGCAACAAGCCAAACTGTTTGTTAACCTGAACTACCATTTTGTGATTTCTGTATTTATTTCCTTTTACTTGTTACTTCTTACCCTTTCCCAGTTTTCATCATGTTTTCCTTCATCAACCTATCCAATTCAACCCACAGCTGCGTGGGAGAGCATCATCAAGTACTTTATCATTACTTGTGACAAAACTCAGAAACTGATCCATAATCATTACACGTCTTACTGAAGAGGTGAGTATATTACACCAATAACTACATTTACAAAGAAAAAATTTTTGAGTAGCAGAAAAAACACCCAAACTGCCATTCAGGTAACATTACAACATTGTGAAGACAAGCACTAAACAGGAATTTGGAAATGCCATGCAAACATCATTATCTACTTGTAGACATGTTTTCATATCTAGGAATACAAATACCAATGTCAGTAAGAATATACAATCAGCAAAGTACCTGCAACCTCAGTAATACAGTGCTGTGATCAACATACTAGACTAGACACTCAGTCAAGATGACAGCAGTTCTCTCTCTCCCTGGCTATCCAGACATAGGTATTCTATAACTTCCCCTAAATCACTCTAGGCAAGTACAACCCTGACTTTCTTACCCGTCCTCTCTCATTCCAAGATAGAGTTCAATTTCAAATGGCTCAGGATATTCAACCCTCATCTTCTTTCATTCCTTTCTCCTTCCCTTACTTCTTATCTTAAATGAATATCCACCTCTAACAATACACTACTACTTTTAGCAGTGACTCGCATATCACAGTTTCACACTTAAGGATTTTTGTGTGTGACGATTCCTAAATGGTTAAATGAAGAGACTAGATCTTTGCACAGTTCTGGCCAGTCTTTACATAACTATACCACCCTAGAAAAGTCCATAAATCATTGCTCATTGAACTCAATAAACTCTTTTTAATAATGGAAGCAGCCAAACCACTATGGAAATTACAGCAGCAAAATACTAAAGTCACCAGAGGCCTGTTGAGCTCTACAAAAATTGTGTCCCAGTGGTGAGTTTCAAAACCAGAAAGAATCTGCCCATATGTGGCATGTAATTCACTGTCAGGTTTCAAATAAAATGTCCTTGACAAAGTGTGATACATACCCCAAGTCTCTTCCAGTTAGCATATTTTCACAATCACTGTTAATATGCTGTGCAACACCGCTGTGAATGAAACACCATTCCAAGGAGACTTTATAGAGGATAGACCCCTTTTTGAAAGTCTGTTCCAGAAGAAACTATTTGCTTTTTACTTCTCTTTATCTTCTATCCAATTATCTTATAACCATGTATTGATTACTAGACATACTCAAATCTGTTTTGAAAGTTGGCTCAATCCTTCACATCCAATGAAAAACAGGTACCTGACAATATTTCACTAAATATGTGTAATACTACTCATTTATATAAGGATCACCACTAGTGGAGTTAAATCATTGAATCACATGAAAAACACATTACATGGAAGTGCTCAACCTGAGGGATTTTTTTTTTTTTACACTTTTGGCCACAAATAATAGTTTATAATGCTATTCAATGACACTTAATTCTTGCATAGGCGTTGCTACAGTTTTAAAATGTGTTTCATTTTAGAATGCATTAAACCGTCTGTATCCTTGATAAATAAAATATGAAATTACTATTTTGTTGTAAACCACACATTAGATTCTATTTATTTACAATTGTGTAACTATATCCTCTTCAGTCATTTGTATAGATTTTTGGGTGGTTCGAAACTGGAAAATTTTTAATATTTTGAATCGTATTTTTCATCACCTTCCTTATGATAATTGAATATCAACTGCAAGCTGAATGTTACGCTTCAAAACACAATTATTTCACCCTGAGGGTGTGCCCCCCCCTGGCCCACAGATGTGTGTCCACCATTATGTACTTACGAATACCACAAGGGCATCAATGTTATGAACACGATACAGTATACAAACAGTTTGTTGATACGCAAATAGCTACATGTTCCACCAGGGGGCGCCAGCAAAATGTCTGTGCAGTGCTGACACCAGGTAACAGAGGTCACTGCTATCAAGGAAACACATTCCAACTGCATGTGATGTTATGTACATGTTTCTATCTGCTGGAAATGTCCTGGCTAAATCTCATAGCCACAAATCTCAATTAGAAAAGACCAGCCTTGATGCTCCATTCTACACCACACTGTCACTGCACTGCATCATGGTATACTAAACAGTATCATCCCCCCCCCCTTTCTTACCACCGCACTCCACCACCACAACCTGTGGACACCATTCCTAATAGCCACTCAGCATGAAGCACCCTAAAAGCACTAGGGTGGAGGACACGGAGCGACAAAGGACATGTGCTGAAACCTACAGACAAGTATAAAACACACTATCATGGATAAAACATAAAACTAAAGCTGCTGTGGAGGCGTTGTCGCCCAACACCAAAGGCAGGGTGCTGGGAAAGTTAAAAGTCTGCCACAGAGGGGCTAAAAGTGGGCAGCCCACTAATAGGTGGACAACTATCACTTGGGAGCCACAGTGACACTGAGGTGGGTCTTCACGATGGGGTATTTAACCATGCCTTTGCCACGTATGGCCAATACGGAGCTGGCAGAGGACAACTGCTTCCCTGTGAGAGGCCTGGATGAAAAACTTCCACACATTCATAGTCTCCTTAATGACATGCAGTTTGTTTCGCATGCTGTTATGCCATTCCATCTCCCAAAGGAGGAAAACACTGTGGTGTAAGAAATAACGCAGGTCAGCTTCAGAGGTGCCTATCCCCAGAAGTGGTTTCTGCATTGCCTGTTTGTCCAGCCTCTTGGCATTGACATTGCCAGGGATCCCAACGTGTCCAGGGGTCCACATTAACACCATGGAATGGCGGGACTGTTCCAGGACATAGATGGAGTCCTGAATGGACGCTACCAGAGGGTGGTGAAGGTAGCACTGGTTGATAGCTTGTAGGCTGCTCAATGAGTCAGTACACAGGAGAAATGACTCGCCAGGGCATGAGCGGAAATGCTCAAGAGCACGAGATATGGCCGCCAGCTCTGCAGTGAAATCACTAAAGCAAACTGGCAAGGAATGCTGCTCAACATGTCCTCCATGAACATATGCAAAGCCTACATGACCATCAGCCATTGAGCCGTCGGTGTGAAACACTTCAGAGGCCCGGAACACATCAAGAATCGAGGAGATGTAACTGCGGAGAGTGGCAGGGTTAACGGAGTCCTTAGGGCCATGCAAAAGGGCTACACGAAGCTGCGGCCAGGTGTACACCGTGGAGGCATATGTGAACAGACTGCAAGTAGAGGTGGTAAAGGGAAGGACTCCAGTTCGGAGAGAAGGGACTGCACGCGAACTGCTATTGTTAGCCCTAACATGGGCCGCCGATGCAGGAGATGGAATGTCACCGGCGGGAAAAGAAGATGGTTATTTGGATTGTCAGGAGAAACAATGAATCTGTGCTACATCGAGCAGTTTCACACGTCTGATCTGCAGCGGAGGGAAATCAGCCTCCACCAGTACGCCAGTCACCAGACCCGTCCTAAAAGCCCCTGTCACTAATCAAACCCCACAGTGGTGCACAGGGTTGAGTAAATGCAATGCTGAAGGCACTACCAAACCATAAACCACACTCCCATAGTCAATTCGGGATGGGAAAAGGGCTCTGTAGAGCTGCAGCAGTGTACAGCGATCTGCAACCCAATTGGTGTTGCTCAGGCAACGGAGAGCACTGAGGTGCTGCCAGCACTTCTGGTTATGCTGACGAAGATGAGGGAGCCAAGTCAATCGAGTGTCGAAAACCAGCCCTAGGAATTGATATGTCTCCACTAAGGTGAGTGGATCATCATTAAGCTAAAGTGTGGGTTCCGGATGAATGGTACTATGCTGACAGAACTGCACGAGAGACAACTTTGCAGCTGAAAACTGGAAGTCATGTGATAGAGCCCATGACGGCGCCTTGTAGATGGCTAACTGGAGGTGCCACTCAGCAACAACAGTACTGGAGCAGGAATACGAAATGCACAAGTCATCTGCATACAGAGAAGGTTAGACGGAGGTTCCCACAGCCGCTGCTAGATCATAAATGGGCACTAAAAATAGAGACACTCAATACAGAGCCCTGTGGAACTCAATTCTCCTGGATATGGGTGAAACAATGGGAGTCACCAACTTGGACATGGAAAGTATGGAGCGAAAGGAAGTGTGGGATAAAAATTGAGAGTGGTCCCCAGAGATACCACTCATTCAATGTGGCAAGGATATGAGGTCACCAAGTCATATCATAAGCTTTACGTCAGTCAAAAAAGACAGTAAGCAGAAGTTTCCATCTGGAAAAGGTTGTTCAGATGGCAGACTCGATGGACACGAGATTATCAGTGGTAGAGCGAACATGGCGGAAGCCACACTGACATGGAGCCAGCAAACCACACGATTCCAGTACCCAACCCAACTGCTGACATACCGTACGCTCCAGCAGCTTACAAAGAACGTTGGTGGCTATCCACATTAAGCTGGTTTTTACAGGGTTTGAGCACTAGAATGATGGCACTCTCCTGCCATTGTGGTGGAAAGATGCCGTCACACAACATACGGTTGAAGATTACAAGGATTTGTTGTTTGTGGTTGGATGATAAATGTTTAATCATCTGGCTGTGGATGCGATCAGGCCTAGGAGCCATGTCGGGGATATGTGCAAGGGCACTGGGGAGCTGCCACTCTGTAAATGGAGCGTTATCAGATTCACTGCAGCGTTTAGTGCATGAGAGGACGTTCCCTTCCAGCTGATGATTGAGTGCGGAAAAGGCTGGCGGGAAATTTTCCGATTGACAATCCCGAGCAAAGTGATCACCAAAGTGTTTGGAAATCGCATTTGCGTTGGTACATAACTCGCCATTTATGGTAACCACAGGGATAGCTGTTAGGGCCTGGTACCTGAAAAGACGTTTGATCTTTAACCTGACTTGGGAAGGTGACGTGTGGCACCCAACAGTGGAGACGAATCACTCCCAACACTCCTTCTTCCTTTGTTTGATAAGGCAGCGAACACGGGCACAGAGCCATTTAAAGGCTATGAGGTGCTCCAGGAAAGTGTGCCACTACCACAGCTGTAGAGATCACTGAAGCTTCTTAATTGTTTCAGTGACTTCCGTCAACCTCCAAGGGAAACATTGCTGCCGCAGAAACATTTATGCTAGTCACCTGCTTAACCATCAGTTCCATGTTACGGTGTAGGGGAGATAAAGCAATGACAGCAGAGGTTAAAGTTCCCCAGTCTGCTCTGCTCAAAGCCTATCTGGGCACGCATCAATGTGCCTGACGCTGGAGCAGTGACAGGAAGATGGGGAAGTGGTCGCTACTACACAGGTCGTGATGTGCTCTCCAGTGGATAGATGGGTGAAGTCCTGCGCTGCAAATTGATAAATCAATGGCCGAGTAACTACCACAAGCCACACTGAAATGTGTAGCGGCCGCAGTATTTAAGAGGCAGAGGTCGAATTGCAGCAGTAAAGTTTCAACATCTCTGCCATGGCCAGTAGGCATGGTACCACTCCACAAGAGGTTATGGGCATTAAAATCCTCCAGAAGTAGGAAAGGTTTAGGGAGTTGATCAAGCATTCCAGTTAATACATTCAGGGGTACTGCGCAATCTGGAGTAAGATTTACACTGCAGAAAGTTATTTCCTGCGCTGTCCTTATTCTGACAGCCACATCTTCAAGAGCTATTTGAAGCACATATTCAATACACACCGAATTTAGGAAACAAACGCAAACTCCACCTAACTCTCTATTATAGTTGCTACGGTTCCTGTAATATCCCTTATAGCCATGGAGGGCATGAATCCGCATTGCTGGGAACCTGGTTTCCTGGGGGGCAATGTATATAGCAGGTGTAAAGCTTAACAGTAGTTGTAGCTAAGCCAGGCATTGGAAAAAAACACCGCAATTCCACCGGAGGATGACATCGTGAGACTGCGAAGGCATGGAACATTCAATGCTGCCACAGATTCATTGCCTGATTAGTCTATATCCTTTGTGTCTGTGGGCCTGGTGAGATCAAGGGCCTCAGCGGACGGCAAAATCTCCACTTCATCATCAGCTGCAGAGCTTGTAGGTAGCAGTTGTGTTGGTGCCCCTGCCATTTCCTTGGTCTTAGGCATTTTCTTTTTGGATTTCTCTCGCTGCTCCTTGGGTTTCCCTGGCTGGGAAGATTTCACTGGCTCAGTCTCTGGGACTGAGGATGAGCGTGAAGCCGTACTACCAGCTGCTTTTGGGATCTTCAGCGACTTGCAGGTGTCATCTTTCCCACTAGAAGAAACCTCGGAAGGGAGTGACACAAGGGACCCCTTCCTAGTGCTAGAAGCCAAAGAAGACTTACGCTTCTCTGGATTAGAAGTGGGGACATACGTCGCCGATGGCTGGGGTGGGAGGGGGGGAGGTATTGGTCCTTAAGTAGTTCGCACATGAGCAACAGTGAGGGCAATGACCCCTACCATCAAGGGGGCAGGTGTAGTCTTCCAGCTCTAAGAGGTGACCTGGGTTTGCGGAGCTGATGGTGCCAAAACTACTGTAACTGCAGTGTAAGATGTTGTCATACACACAGAATGCAGGTGCTCGATTTGTATCTTAGCCTCAGATGATGGTTAGTCTGTTCAGGGCCTTGTACTCCACGATTTTCCTTTCTGTCTGGAGAATCCAGCAGTCAGGTGAGCTAGGCAAATGGTGCTCTCCACAGTTGATGCAGATGGGAAATGGGGGCATGGAGTATTGGGACGTGATGTACTTCTGGAATCTCGGCATGTGGCGCAGGAAGACATATGGGCAATCTTCCAGTACTTAAAGCACCACACTGGGGGAGGGATATAGTGTTTACATCACACCTGTAGACCATCACCATCACCTTCACCTTCTCGGGTAATGTATTACCATCAAAGGCCAAGATGAAGGCACCACTGGCAACCTGATTATCCTTCAGACCCCGGTGGACACACCGGATGAAATGTACACTCACCACTCTAAATTGGCGCGCAGCTCATCGACGGACTGCAAAAGAAGGTCTCTGTGAAATATGATACCCTGGACCATATTTAAGCTCTTATTGGGTGTGACATTTACAGATATATCCCGCAGCTTGTCACAAGCGAGTAATTCCCATGAGGATGATGTTTTAATCAAGACTGACCCAGGTCTCATTTTGGACAAGCCCTCCACCTCCCCGAACTTGTCCTCTAAATGCTCAACAATAAACTGAGGCTTCATCATCGTGAAAGGTTCCCACCAGCTCTCAAACATACAAGGTACTGGGGCAAATAAGATCTTCTGCCTTCCTTAGCCTGACATTCCTCCCATGGTGTGGCCAGTGAGGTGAACAATTTTCTGTCATACTTCTGTGCGTTGAATTGAGCTAGTGATCGCTTAGAGGCTGCTGGTGTTTCACCACCAGCAATAGACGATGGACTACACTTCATCGCGTGTCATCTGCCATGATGCCACCCACTCCGACAAGGGCCCTACCCACAGCCACCACCCACCCTCAGCAAAAGCCACCTGACAGGATGGACATTGCCGGGAGTCCCGATGCCCCACGGGGATGGACATCTACTCCTTGGAATACATGGGGAGTTAACGGTGCAGGCATCAGCAGAGTGATCCCTGTGTGGTCAGGGGGCTACTACCAACAGGGTACATGGCAACCACAGCACAACATATTGGCTACCATGTTGGATATCAGGTGCAAAGAAGTCCATGGTCATTGTCGATGCAGAAATCGACACTGCATAGTGAATAGTGTCCTTGCCCAGGGGATGGAGAATGGGCATGACTGCAATGCAACGACAAGAAAGTGGGCTAAAGATGTCAATGCACAATGGACACCATGCACTTTGTAAGGCGCCCTTCCCAAGTTGGCTCACTCTTCAGGAAAATTTTGAAGATTGGAGGTCAGATCTTACAGGGGACCATCACATAAAGGCAGGAATACCTCTGGCCTATTCCAATCCCCAGACCCACAGGGGCAAAAAATCATAAGAGTGAGCAAAATATAATACAGAAAGCTAGGTGGTAGTTTGTTTAGGAACTATGTTGTTCAAGTGCCTCTAATGCAGTTAAATTTTTACATCATTGTTTGCTATGATATGGAGACAAATGGTGGATTATATACCCATTATATCGGTTCAGTGAATTGAACCTGAACCAACATGTAATTGTGACCTTTTTTTTCCTGATTATTGATTTTTCAAGCTGATTCTGCATTTTGTAATCTAGATCATTAGATAAAAAAGGAGTTTAAAACTGATCATTTTACAAAGACATAGCTCATGTGCTTGTACTGAATTGTACCATATATGTCTGTGTGTGTTGATAAAAAAAAATGCTTCTGCTAGAAAAACATGTTCTTCAGTAATGCAGTGACTATTGTGTTAGCCTCCAAAATGGAAAGAGTGTTATATTTATGCACTGTATTAATAGGCAATGGTATTGCACATAAACAATGTAGATTTGAAAAGTTCCAGTTGCAAGAGAGCACTTGCATGGCCATCATCAGGTCCATTTGTTCTGTTTCAGTGATGAACCAGTGATTGTTGACTTTTGAAGTTGAGTAGTGCCAGTTATTGTAAAACCTATAATATTACAAAATCTGTAAAATCAGACTTCTATTTTTGTTATTGGTTTAAATGCAAACAGATTAGAGGGTACAGTGGAATTCCAGATCAACAGAAACTTCCCCTTGATGAAAAGAAGTTTTCAAAAAGTCACAATGCTCAGGAAAATTAGAAATATTTTTACTTTTCCTTTCCACCCTGAAAATCTGTAACTAATTATTCAAACATTTTCATTCCAATACCCAAATTATTATTTTAGCTGCTGGCATCTCTCTTCATTATGCAACCATAGCATCCTGTGAGGCTCCTTTTGAAGAGAGATTAAGGCTGTGATTAAGATTGTTATCAAGTCAATTGTACTTTGGTCTGCAGAACATCACAGTTTCTTGTGATCTTCCTTAACAGTGCAGCTAATAAGCAAAATGGGCTGGAGGGAAGAAGAAAAACAGCAAGCGTTTGTAAATACACATTTGTATGTAACGAGAAAAGTTAATTTTAAAAAAGTGATAAATGAAGAATGGTCATAATCAGGTGTAACATTGCTTCAGCTATACCTGCGTCCTTCGAAGTGGAGGTTGCCTGCCTCCAATACAGGGAACCAGTCAACCAGTGTTATTTCTTCTTCCTGAAATAAATTTGTTCTGTTTAGGTTCTATAACAACAAATAAGCAAATTTACAAAAGTTACATAATATTATAATATATCATATTTGAAGCAATTTGCCAATCATTGCATCAGTTCAAAAACTTATCAACACTTTATGTGTTTATGCAGTACTTCATAACAGACAATTGTCATTTGTGAAAAGACTGAAGATCTATTAATATTGATTGTCTGGTCATCACCATATAATGTAATGAGGATCATAACACATTTTCCTTGCCGGAAGCTAGTACTTACTTCCGTACCTACCTTTTTTGCGTTAAGGCACAGACCTGACTGTGTTCATAAGCACCCATGTCATAACCTTAGAACACCTTTATGCGAAAGATGTTAAGAGCAACTGTATGTTAAGCTCAATCAACAGAAGGAAAGAGCTAAAATCAAGAACTACTACTTGAAGAAACATCAATAAAATATGCCGTAGTGGCAGCAGAGATCCCTAAGCAAACATTAAATGTCCTTTGCAAAATTGCTATCATTTATATAAACTATCTGCACGTTGCATGCCAAAATAACCAGTAACTCAGGTGGAAAACATACAATTAAACATAAGCAGTTCAGAAAAGGATATCGGATCAGAAAATAGCAAACCATCAAGTTATTATTATGACCAACGCAAAGTGGTGGGAGATCACCACTCAACAAATGGTGATGGCTAAAGAGACAGTGCCCAATAAACAACCTAGTTAAAATGATCATCTTGCAGTGAAAGAGCCAAGAGGTGGCCAGCCGAACCGTTGGGAGAGGTTAAGTCAATGGAGCTTGTTCCAGTAAAGAGAAAACCAGTGGTGATGCAAAAGTGACACCATCTACCAACAGACAGCAACAAGAAGATCATCTGAATCAATGGAAGAGCTGGCAGGTTGAGGTAGGACTGCAGTCTTGTCACACATGAGAACAATGTGACGAGGAACCCACAAGAAAATCATAGTGGCTCCCTCAAAAACAACAACTGTAAGCTTCCTTGGACTCTTCCAGCACAATGAGGATCTGAAGGCTTGTGAGAGAATTGGAGCATATGACACAATTAAAAGGTGTATATTGTGAGATGTGCTAGGTGGTCCGAAAGAGCACAAAGAGCTCTGCTTTAAAAATCTAGCAGTTTGCAAGAAGATCGTACCAAAAATGGTCAGTGCCAACGATAAGGCACACCAAACACCATGGACTGCGAGTCGTCAGTCTACATGAATATGCTACCACTAAATTGGGTGCAAAGGTTGAGGAGCTAACAGCAATAGATCAAATCCATTTGCCTCCCGAGGAAAATACTTTGAAGTCCAAGATAAACACGGGCAGCTACATGAAGCGAAAGTGGTGAAGGGCTCACACCAAACAGGAATGTGGCAGACTGCACGAAGCTAAGCTGTTGGAGCAGTAGCCAAAAGCGAACTCTGGAAGGTAATACGAGAAAAATGTGGCCTGTACTGGCAGTTGAAGGAGGCATCAAAATAAAGGGCACAAGATGGGTGGCTGGGCACAACACAACAAATGGCAATCATATCCACTGAGGAGAAGATCATGCCCGTAGGACAGTTCCAGTTAGGCAGCTTCTGCATAGAAGCTCTCAACCAGACTAGTGTAAAGGTTGCCAGTGGCCCAACATACTCCACAACAGTAGACTGTGTTATGACCATGAATAAATGAAACCCATATAGTCTAGTTTCAAATGGACATGGGATTGGTATAAATGGAAGATGTAACGATAGTGGAAGAAACCCACTGTGACACTAGAAATTCATACAAACTGTTTTTTTTCAATAGAAAAGCAAAAACAATTTTTGATCCTGCACAAGTAGAGGATCAAGACATTACCAAGGATGCCACACAAGGATACAAGTCCATGGAGAACTGCTTAAGATAGCTAAGTCATTGACCAATAAGGAAGTTGGATATGCCTGTGGGAAAACAGATCATGGAAGTGTTAATGGGGACAGCAAAGATGGTCAGTTGGATCTACATCTACATCTACATCTATATCTACATCCATACTCGGCAAGCCACCTGACGGTGTGTGGCAGAGGGTACTTTGAGTACCTCTATCGGTTCTCCCTTCTATTCCAGTCTCATATTGTTCGTGGAAAAAAGGATTGGTTGGTTGGTTTAGAAGCAGGAGAAGGAACCAAACTACAAGGTCATCGGTCACTTGGTCCTAATAAAATAATGCCCCAAATGTGAGGATAAAATGGACGAAACATATAACACAAAACAGAAAGAAAGAAAAAGCCAAAACAGTGAAGAGGCGGCAACGAATACTAAGAGAAAAAAAAAAGGGTACAGAAAAGAAACAGAAATACACTAGAAACAAAAGACAGTAAAACATGAAAGCAGATTACAGTGGCTGACCAACCACAAGAATAAAAAGGGAAAGCCAGCCACTCTGTAATACATTAAAACCTCCACCCTAAAAGCACTAGGGTGGAGGACACAGACCAACAAAATACATGCACTCAAACCTACACTGAATTATGAAACACACTCTCACGAATATAACGTAAACAAAAACTGCAGTGGAGGCATTCTCGCCCAACAACAAAGGCAGGGTACTGGAAAAGTTAAAAGTCTGTCACAGAGGGGCTAAAAGTGGGCAGTACAGCAAGAGGTGGGCAACTGTCATTTGGGAGCAACAGCAACACTGAGGTGGGTTCTCGAGACGGTGTAGGTGACCATGTGTTAGCCACATATGGCCAGTGCTGAGCCGGCAGAAGACAGCCGATTCCCTGCAAGAGGCTTGCATGGAACACTTCCACACATTTATAGTCTCCTTAATGACATGCA
The DNA here is from genome assembly GCF_021461395.2 of Schistocerca americana. NCBI lineage: Eukaryota > Metazoa > Arthropoda > Insecta > Orthoptera > Acrididae > Schistocerca > Schistocerca americana. The sequence goes on along the minus strand of NC_060119.1, from coordinate 50,701,788 downwards.
GTTTGTTGTACATGCTGTTATGCCATTCCGTCTCAAAATGCCGGAAAACCCTGTGATGTAAGGCATAACGTATTTCAGCTTTGGAGAAGCCTATCTCCAGAAGAAGTTTCTACATTGCCTGCCAGCATGTCAGCAAGTTCGTTGCCCAGGATTCCAACATGTACTGCAGTCTACACAAACACTATCGAACAGCGGGTCTGTTCCAAGGCATAGATGGACTGCTGAATGGATGTTACCAGAGGGTGGTGAGGGTAGCACTGGATGATAGCCTGTAGACTGCTCAATGAGTCAGTACACAGGAGAACTGACTCGCCAGGGCATGAGTGGATGTACTCAAGAGCATGAGATGTGGCCACCAGCCCTGCAGTGAAAACACTGCAGCCAACTGGCAAGGAGTGCTGCTCAATATGTCTTACATCATCAGATGCAATGCATACGTGTCCATCAGCCACTGCGCCGTCAGTGAAAACCACTTCACAGCCACGAAACACGACAAGAATCGAGAGGAAGTGACAGCAGAGAGTGGTGGAGTTAATGGAACACTTAGGGTCACGCAAAAGGTCCACACGAAGCTGCGGCCAAGACATACACCAAGGAGGCATACATGAACAGTCCGCAAGTAGAGGTGGTAAAGGGAAGGACTCCAGTTCAAAGAGAAGAAACCGTATGCGAACTGCTATCGTAAACCCTGATCTGGGCCACTGATGCGGGAGATGGACTGCAATAGGAGACGGTAATTTGGATGCTCAGGGGAATTATTAATGTGTTCTGCATAACTAGTGAGCAGTTGCACGTGTGATCTGTAGTGGATGGAAACCAGCCTCCACCAGTGCACTAGTCACCGAGTCGTCCTAAGGGATCCCGTCGCTATTCAAACCCTACAGTGGTGCACAAGGCCACGTAAGTGCAATGCTGAAGGCACTGTCGAACCATAAACCACTCTCCTATTATGAATTCAGGATTGGACAAGGACTCTGCAGAGCTGCAGCCGTGTACAGCGATCTGTACCCCAATTTGTAATGCTCAGGCAATGGAGGGCATTGAGGTGATGCCAGCACTTCTGCTTAAGCTGATGAAGATGAGGGAGCCAAGTCAATCGAGCGTCAATAACCAGTCCTAGGAATTGATATGTCTCCACTACAGTGAGTGGATCATCATTAAGGTAAAGTGCAGGTTCTGGATGTATGGTATGACACCGACAGAAGTGCATGACATATGACTATGCTGCTGAAAACTGGAAGCCATTAGCAAGAGCGCATGGCTGTGCATTATGTGGTTCACTGGAGGCGCCACTCAGCAATAACACTAGTGGAGCAGCAATATGAAATGCAGAAGTCATCTGCATACCGAGAATGTGAGATGGAGGGCTGACAGCCGCTGCTAGACCATTAATGACCACTAAAACTAGAGAGTCACTCAATACAGAGCCCTGCAGGACTCCATTCTCCTGGATATGGATGGATCTATGGGAGTCACCAACTTGGACATCAAAAGTACGGAACAATAGGAAGTTTGGGATAAAAATCGGGAGTGATCCCCGGAGACCGCACTCAGACATGGCAAGGATATGACATTGCCAAGTCATGTCGTATGCTTTACAGAAGTCAATAAGGACAGTAATCAAGTGTTGCTGTCTGGAAAAGGCTGTTCGGATGGCAGACTCAATGAAAACAAGATTATCCGTGCTAGAGCGACACTGGCAGAAGCCACCCTGACATGGAGCCAGCAAGCCACGTGACTCCAGGAAACAACCAGGACCCAACCCAACTGCCGACAAACCATAAATTCCAGCAGCTCACAAACAACGTTGGTGAGGCCGATGGGCCGATAGCTATCCACATCAAGAGGGTTTTTACTGGCTATGAGGACCGAAATAATGGTGCTCTCCCACCAATGCGATGGAAAGATGCCATTGCACCAGGGCCATTGAAGATGACAAGCTTTTAGTCAGATGAGAGATGTTTAATCATCTGGCTGTGGATGCGATCAGGCCCAGAAGCTCTGTTGAGACAATGCGCAAGGGCACTCACTGAGGAGCTCACACTCTGTAAATTGGGCGTTACAGGATTCACTACAGCCTGTAGTGAATGAGAGGAAGTTCCCCTCCAGCTGATGTTTGCATGTATGAAAAGCTGGAATGATAGTTGCTCGGCACAGAACCTGCGAACCACGCTTGCATCAGTACATAACTAGTAATTTATAGGAACATCGGGGACAGCTGGTGGGGCCTGTCACCCGAAAAGAGGTTTGATCTCTGCCCCTATTTGTGAAGGTGCCGTGTGACTCACAATGGTGGAGACATATCTCTCCCAACACTCCTTCTTCCATTGTTTTATAAGGTAGCAAACATGTGCACAAAGCCATTTAAATGCTGTGAGGTGCTCCAGGGCAGTGTGCCACTTCCGCAGCTGTAGAGATCACTGATGCTTCTTAATTGTTTCAGCGACTTCCGTCGACCTCCAAGGGACTGCCTTATGCCTCAGGCACCCTAAAGAGTGAGGGACCACATTTTCTGTTGCAGAAACATTTGTGCTAGTCACCTGCTTAACCATCAATTCCATGTTATGGTGTAGGGGAGATACAGCGATGAAAGCAGAGGTTAAAGTTCCCCAGTCCGCTCTGCTCAAAGCCCATCTGGGCACGCATCCATGTGCCTGATGCTGGGGCAGTGACAGGAAGATGGGGAAGTGGTCGCTACTACACAGTGGATAGATGGGAGAAGTCCTGGGCTGCAAATTGATAAATGAGTGGGCGAGTAACTACAATGAGCCACACTGAAATGTGTTGCGGCCCCAGTATTTAAGAGGCAGAGGTCGAATTGTGGCAGTAAAGTTTCAACATCTCTGCCATGGCCAGTAGGCATGGTAACACTCCACAAGGGGTTATCAGCATTAAAATCCTCCAGAAGTAGGAAAGGTTTAGGGAGTTGACGAAGCATTCCAGCTAATACATTCGGGGGTACTGCACCATCTGGAGTAAGATATACACTGCAGAAAGTTATTTCCTGCACCATCCTTATTCTGACAGTCACAGCTTCAAGAGCTATTTGAAGCACATGTTCAATACACACCGAATTTAGGACACAAACGCAAACTCCACCTGTCCCTCGATTACAGTCGCTACGGTTCCTGTAATATCCCTTATAGCTGAGACGGGCAGGGATCCGCATTTCTGAGAACCAGAGTTCTTGGAGGGCAATACAGGTAGCAGGTGAAAGCTTAACAGTTGCTGTACCTCAGCCAGGCGATGGAGAAAACTGCCGCAATTCCACAGGAGGATGACATCATGAGACTGGGAAGGCATGGAACATTCAATGAGGCAGTTTACATCTCAGTCACCTGCTACCACTGATTTATTGCCTGAACAGTCTATGTCCATTGTGTCTGAGTGTCTGGCGATCTCTAGGTCCTCAGTGGATGCCAAAATGCTGACCCCATCCTCAGTCACAGAACTTGTAGGTAGCGGTGGTGTGGGTGCCACTGCAATTTCCTTCGCCTTAGGCGATTTCTTTTTTGATTTCTCTCGCTGTTGCTTGAGTTTCCCTGGCTCAGAGTACTTCACTGGCTCAGTCTCTGGGACTGAGGATGAGGGTGAAGCCCTATGACCAGCTGCTTTGGGGCTCTTAAGCCATTGGCAGGTGTCATCTTTCCCACCAGACGATACCTGAGAAGGTAGTGACACAAGGGACCCCTTCATAGCGAGAGAAGTCAAAGAAGATTTATGAGTCTCCAGATTAGAAGTGGCGGTGGACGTTTCTGGAGGGAGGGGGGGGGGGAGGGGGGAAGCGTAGGGTGTTGCTGTTGCTCCCAAAGTAGGTGGTTGGGTGGTGCAGGAGCAACAGGTAGGGAAATGGCCCGTACCATCAAGGGGGCAGATGTAGTCTTCTGACTCTGAGATGTGACATGGGTTGGCGGAGCTGATGGTGCCACAACTGTTGTAGCAGCAGCGTAAGAACTGACACACAAAGGATGCAGGCATTCAAATTTTCTCGTAGTTTCAGTTTAAGTCAGTCCTTTCTTTCTCGAGAATCCTGCAGTCAGGCAAGTAAGGCAAATGGTGCTCTCCACATTTGACACAGATGGGAGGCGGGGCACATGGAGTATTGGGATGTGACTGGTGTCCAAAATCTCGACATGTGACACTGGAAGTACAGTGGGAAGACATATGGCCAAACTTCCTGCACTTAAAGCACTGCATTGGTGGAGGTATACAAGGCTGTACATCACACTGGTAGATCATCACCTCGACCTTCTATGGCAATGTATCACCCTCACACTCCAAGATGAAGGCAGTGCTGGCAACCTCATTATCGTTCAGAACCTTGTGGACATGCCGGATGAAATGTACACCTAACTGCTCTAAATTGGCGTGCACCTCATCATCGGACTGCAAAAGAAGGGCTCTGTGAAATATGATACCCTGAACCATATTTAAGCTATTATGGGGCATGATGGTTACAGAAACAGCCCCCAGCTTGTCACAGGCGAGTTATTCCCGTGACAGGGCAGAGGATGATGATTTAATCAAGACTGACGCAGATCTCATTTTGGACAAGCCCTCCACCTCCCCAAACTTGTCCTCTAAATGCTCAACAAAAAACTGAGGCTTCATCGTCATGAAAGATTCCCCATCAGGTCTTGAACATACAAGGTACTGGGGCAAATAAGGTCCGCTTCCAGCCTTACCCAGACGTTCCTCCCATGGTGTGGCTAGCGATGGTAATGATTTGAGCTTGTACTTCTGTGATTTGTATTGAACTCGTGATCTCTTAAAGACTGCTGGTGTTCCACTACCAGCATGACATGGAGTATGCTTCGTCACATGTTTCCAGCCCTGATGCCACCCACACCGACCAGGGGCTCCCCCACAGGTGCCGCACAGCCGCAGCAAAGGCTACCTGGCAGGATGGCCATGGCTGGGAGCCCTGGTGCCCCAGGGGGATGGGCATCTACCCCTTGGCATATGTGTGGAGTTAATGGTGCAGGCATCAGCAGAGTGATCCCTTTGTGGTCAGGGGGCTACAACCAACACGCCACAATGCAGCCCCACCAGAACCGACTGCCTACCATGCTGGATATCAAATGCAAAGATGTGTGTGGTCTTCTTCGATGCCCAAATCAACACTGTATAATGTATGGTAGAAAACTCACCCAGGAAGGTGTCCTCGACCTGGAGATCTACATCTACATACACACTCCACAATCCACCATATGGCGTGTGGAGGGTACCTTGTACCACAACCAGCATCTTCTCTCCCTGTTCCACTCCCAAACAGAATGAGGGAAAAATTACTGCTATATGCCTCTGTACGAGCCCTAATCTCTCTCATCTTATCTTAGTGGTCTTTCCGCGAAATGTAGGATGGCAGCAGTAAAATTGTACTACAGTCAGCCTCAAATGCTGGTTCTCTAAATTTCCTGAGTAGCGATTCATGAAGAAAACAACTCATTTCCTCTAGAGACTCCCACCCGAGTTCCTGAAGCATTTCTGTAACACTCACATGATGATCAAACCTACCAGTAACAAATCTAGCAGCCTGCCTCTGAATTGCTTCTATGTCCTCCCTCAATCTGACCTGATAGGGATCCCAAACTCTCGAGCAGTACTCAAGAGTAGGTTGTATTAGCATTTTATAAGCGGTCTCCTCTACAGATGAACCACAGCAGTATAATTTTTACATGGCTGTATTTTTTATCCAGTAATTCACTTCCTCTCCTAAAGAGCTATTCAAAAATGTATCACATTATACCATTCATTGAAACACAAAGTTATTAATTACGTAACACAACAATGACTTTGTGCCCAGGATCACAAACTCTTCCACTTCCTGGAGTTGTCAGAAAACAAATGAAAACCAAGTAAACACATAACATAAGCTTTGACTCTTCTGTACCATTGCTCAGGAGAAGAACATTCAGAGGTGCTCAAAGTGGTGACCCTGGACACCGATACACTGGCACACTCATTGAATGGAAGAATTACTTACTGCTTCCAGTGTTTGTGCTAAAGAGAATTACAAGCAAGCTCAATACGTTCCTGGCTATTCTCTGGAGTTGTTGGAATATAGCCATAGACAACATCCTTAATGCATCACCAAAGAAAATGTCAGGACGATTTAAATCAGGAGACCTAGCATGCCAAGTAACTGTTCCTCCTCGACCAATCCATCTGGCAAGATACCTCCGATTCAGAACACTATGTGGATGCAAGACATTATGTGCTAGACATCCATCATGTTCATACCACATAAACATTCTGGTCCTTAGCAGCACTTCATCCAGAAGTGGAGGAAGAATTCGTCTCAAGAAGCTGGTATACTACCGTTAATGAAATAAGGGCCAATCATTGTAGTACCAAGCATCCCACACCAGATATTAACTCTACATTGACACTGACGTTCCCCCTATCTAAGCCATTGGGGGTTGATGCTGGACCAATAATGCATGTTCCCTGTATTTACATGTCCTTTTTTTGAGAAGGAACATTCATCGGTAAATAGAATATTGGAGAAAGAGTTTGGTTTGTTGATGATTTGCTGCTGTGCCCACTGACAGAAGTGTACATGATTCTGGAAATCATTCCCATGTAGTTCCTGACGTAGGTGTGCATGGTAAGGATGGAAATTGTGATGTGTAAGAATATGATGTACACTGGTTTTAGGAATGCCAATATCGTGTTCAAGCTGTCATGTGCGCACATGGAAATTCATAGCAATAAAAGTGAGAACAGTGACTTAGGCAGCTTCCTATGTGGAAGTTCAATGATGATTGCATTGTTGTGGGTCGAATCTTCCCATTTCCTGAAGCATCGCAACAAAACGAGAAAATATACGCCAGGAAGGTGGGTTCTTATCAGGATATCACTATCTGTACAGTTCCACTGCCTGTGTAGCATTTCGCCTACCTTCAATGACAATGACAACAATAAAAGAAATGTTACGACAATGCAGTCTGTATGAAGGATAGCCTTTACTGTATGTGTACTCTACACATCAGTATTTAAAAGGATTAAAGTACCATACTAAATGTACCCTTATAAAAGAACAGTATTGCAATTATTGTTCTGCTAACTTACACTCCCCATAGGTGAGCAGCATTTCTAACTTCTCTTTGTTGGTGTACAATCTACTCGCAAAACTCCAACAGCAGTGGTTGACGGAATGACGGGTGTGAATTTTACTTATTTTTACTGTCAATGTCAGCACGTGGATGTGTTCCATTACCATGAGTATCTCCACTAAGCGCTGGGAGTGACATCATCAGTTTTGTGTTATGTAATTACATAATTTTGTGTTTCAGTGAATGGTAAATTGTGATACATTTTTGAATAGGTCTTCAGGAGAAAAAATTTAGTACTGAATAAAATATACAGTGTGCCATTTAAAAGAGTCATTCCGCTGTTCATATCTTTGTAAAAAACAAAGCTACAACACAGGCAATCATGCTAATTGATGTCCCTCTGACAGCTAAAGAACATTTACTTTAAACATTTTGTAATTTGCATCTGGACAAACAGTTACTCGAACTGGTCAAGATAAATGGGACACCCTGTATACAGCATCAATAACTTTTTATCCACTTCATGCAGCTATTGTACTTGTCCATAACTATGCCAAAATGACCAAGAGGTAGGATGGGTTACGGAAATAGGAAGGTTCCTGGTGTCAGTGACATGTTGCTGCAGTTGCTCTCAAAATTTGCAACATTTGCAGGAGGTCAACACTTCAGCATGTTGTTACTGTAGTTGCTGCAGCAGTTTCTGCTGCTGCTGCTGCAGCTGCTGCAGCGACCATAATTACATAAACTGGTTCCCCAAGATGATGCAACTGGATCAATGGATGCACAAGACACATTTGTCACCAGTTTTACAACTCATTCTCAAGGTGCAGGTTCAGATGCATTAAGTCAAAAACTAGGGGACAACATGACGCCCAATTCAGCGTATAACAAGTGGCCAACAGGAAGAATTCAAGCTTTTTGAAGAACTGAAACAATTGAAATGACACACTAGCCAGAAATGTGAGCATCAGATGTAATATGCCAAGAGACGAAATCAAGAGTGTTACCCTAAACAGGCAAACATATATGAGTGGTAGAACATCAGCAGGCCTGGCTTCTAAGCAACCACACTCCCAACAGCATTAAGTCAATGGTTACCCTCTCTTCACACCTCATAAACCAGAGGCTTTTCCAACATACATGATTAAATCATGCCCTGTCAGCAGACACTGCTACTGCAACCACTTTGTTGGCTGCTAGCATCATTGGTTCTGAACTGTGAAGGGGTTAGGCAACTCAAGGGAAATGACTAATGAACCAAGGTTGAGGCAATGTAGGGTACAATGTAGGGAAGTTTGCTCCTCAGCAGTTCAGAAAAGCTGGTGTTAGTATCAATAATGCAGATGGCACAGGCTGTGAAGCAGTCATTTCATGGAAGAACATTGTGTCAGGCAGCATGCCCGACAATGGGGTGGTCTACCTGTCTCTCAGCAACAGTTTCTCAGTGTCCATTCGTATGGAAATACAGCTTCTCAGTTGTCATGCCCATGTAGAATGCATCAGAGTGGTGGCAGCTTAGCTTGTAAATCATGTGACTTGTCGCATAGGTAGCCTTGCCTCTTGATGAGGTAGGTGATTTTGTGATTGGTCTGGTCTAGGTGGTGGTGGTGGTGGTGGTGGTGGTGGTGGTGGTGGTGGTGGTGGATGTATGGGCCAGGATTTGCATCATGGTCTATTACAGAGATATGGGAAAACATACAAGGGAATATGAGCAGGCGTTTTAAAGGGATGAATGAATATATTGTGTAGGTTCAGTGGACAGCAGCATGACACTGTTTGAGGAGTGGGAACGATAGTGGGTAGGTCATTCCTCATTTCAGGCCACAAAAAGAGGTAGTTGAAACCCTAGCAGAGAATATGATTCAGATTCTACAGTCCTGGGTCATAATGAGTCATGAGGGTAATGCTCCTCTGCAGCTCGGCAGTGGGACTTTAGGAGATGATGGGTGACAGGAGAAATCTCCTGGGACTCATCTCTCCAGTCATCCCATCACCCCCAGTTAGCCCCACCATCTGGCCACCGAGGAGTGTTCTCCATGTTACTACCACCCAGGAATGGATCAACTGAATCATATTCTCCAACAAGATTTATGAACGTGGCCTGAAATGAGAGATGTCCTACCCACTATCCCTCCTACACTTACCACAGTGGTATTCTGCCACCCACTAAAACTACACAATAACTTCGTCCATCGCTACACAACCCCTGTTCCCAACCCCTTGTCTGATGGCTCATATTCCTATAACAGACCAAGATGTCCCATACATCCTCCTCCTCCACCACCATCACCAGTCCTGTCAGAAGCATCAACTATCCCATAAAATGCAGGGCTACCTGTGAAACAAGCCATGTGATATACAATCTAAGCTGCAAACACTGTGCTGCATTCTACTTGGGCAAGACCACAGACAAGCTGTCTGTCTGCATGAATGGTCACCAACAAAGTGTCCTGAAAAAACAACAGGGCCTCACAGTGGTTGAGAGCACTGTCCAAAATTGTGTCTTAATGACTGCATCCACCGATGTGCTTCCTACCAACATCAGCTTTTTAGAACTGTAGAGATAGGATATATTGCAGGGTGGGTTCCTATGTTCCCATAAACCTCCTGGAGCATCCTGCACCTACGTAACTGTTTCCCTGTTCCCAGTCCAGCATCACACAACCTTATATTCCACAAAAGCATCCATAGTCTGCAGTGTAGTGCATGGTAGGGTGTAGTTTCCATTCTAAGAATTGTTCGGGATTTTTTCATATTCCATTCATGTATAGATCTTGGAAAGAATAACTTCTTAATTCATCTTCCTCAAAATCTATGAATGATATAAATATGGGTTTGCTTTTCTTCAAGCTATTTGGATGGGCAAATTCTAAAGTTAGAACTAATATTTCTGTAGAACAAAAACTAACCTTACAGAGATAATGTTCTATCTGTTTATAGATTCAGTATGATTTTGCACTTTTAATCTACATTTCATAACAAATTCTGGTCCACTATCACATCTGTCCCTCAAAATGTCAGTTTAAAATGTAGTGTAAAAATTCAATTTCACCATTAGATAAATTGGAAATTTTCAGTGTTCCCAGATACAACAATTTTTTATGGTAACTAACATTTCTTCTTTTTCTTCTTCTTATTATTATTATTGTTCATTTTTTAACCTATTCCAGGATTACCCCTACTTAATTTTGTGTTGACAGCACTGAAATGCCCTGACCAGATATCCTATTCTTCCTTCCACAGTGCTTTAATAATTCTCACTACATATATCTTTCCATTACAAAGGAAAATACAGAAGAAATGCTTCGGTTTCCTTTTCACGCCACTGCAAAGATGAGTGATGTAGATATTAGTGTCATGTTCATTGAGGAACAGCTAAAATCAGTGACATTGAACAAGGATTAAGGGCATGAAGAAATCCTTGTAATATCCTATATTCAATTTATACCTCAGTCAAATCCTGTTTTCACTGTAATACATTACCCTGTAGATATCTTGAGCTAACTGTGCCCAGTGATTGGAAAGAAGCACAGGACATACCTATCTACAAAAAGGATACCAGAAGTGTTTAACAAAACTACCACACTATCTCATTGACGTCCATGCATTACAGAACCTCAGAACAGACTCTGAACTCAATATTTCAACAGAATTACATACTAGATGCATACCCACAAAGATTCTGATCATGCATGCTGTGAAATTTTGGGTGAAGGATGTAGGGACAAATGATTACCACAGGTTGAGGTCAGGATGATTTCTGGAGCAGTGAATGTGTTTTAAGGATAGCACCCAGATTCACAGTTCAGAAATGCTTGTGGTGGTGGTGGTGGTGGTGGTGGTGGTGGTGGTGGAGGTGGGGACAAACCAGGTGGCCTGGGCTGTGAAGCACCCATTGAAACTTGGTAGGTTATGTTCATCTGCATGCTGTGCATGGTGCTCCATTTTGCTCTTGGCGATGTGTCATGTTTATGATAAGCATCAATCTATCCTTTCTGTAACTGTTGACTTTTTTTTCGTCATCAGTTTTCTGACTGGCCTGATGTGGCCCATCATGAATTCCTCTTCTGATCCAAAATCTTAATCTCAGAGTAACAGTTGCAACCTATGTATCAATTATTTATGAGATGTATTCTATCTTCCTATCTCCTCATTCCTCAGCTTACAGGCCCACATAATTTTCAACATTCATCTGCAGCACAATCTCAAATGCGATTCTTTTGTTCTGGTTCTTCTGCAGCCCATGTTTCACTATCATACAAGGCTGTGCTCCAAACATACTTTCTCAGAATTTTCTTCCTCAAATGAAGGGCTATGTTTGATACCAGTAGACTCCTCTTGGCCAGAGAACACCTTTCAGCCAGAGCTAGTCTCCTTTTGATGTCCTTTTGCTTCATTATTCGTTGTTTTGCTGTCTAGGTAGTAGAATTACTTAACTTCATCAACCTTGTGACCATCAATTTCACTCTGAAGTTTCTCACTATTTTCATGTCTGCTACTTTTCATTAATTTCATCTTTCCTTAGATTTACTCTCAATTCATATTCTGTACTCATTAGATTGATCACTGATATACTTTTACCTTCAGTTTTAATCAGATTCCTGAATTTTCATCATTGCTGCTATGCTGTACAGATTGAACAGTAGGGGTGAAAGACCACATACCTGTCTTACACTGTATTTAATCAAAGCCATTTGTTCATGGTTTAATCACTTATTATTCCCTCTCAGCTCTTGTAAATATCCTATTACCACTCTCTTGCTATAGCTTACCCCTAATTTCCTCAAAATTTCAAATATTTTGCACCATTTTACATCGTTGAACACATCTTCCAGGTCAACAAATCATATTAATGTGTCTTCATTTTTCTTTAGTCTTGCTTCCATTATGAACATCAGAATTGCCTCCCTTGTGCATTTGCCTTTCCTATAGTCAAACTGATCACAATTAATAAATCTTCAATTTTCTTACCCATTCTTATTTTTGTCAATAAGTTGGATGCATGACCTGTTAAGCTGATTGTGTGATAATTCTCACACTTCTCAACTCTGAGTCTTTGGAATTGCATGGATGATGTTTCTCCAAAAGTCAGACGTTTTTTGCTGGACGCATACATTCTACACACCAACGTGAATTATTGTTTTGTTGCCACTTCCCCCAATGATTTTAGATATTCTGATGGAATGTTATCTACCCATTGTGCCTTATTTCATCTTAAGTCTTCCAAAACTCTTTTAAATTCTGATTCTATTACTGGATCCTCTATCTTTTCTAACTAGACTCCTGCTTCTTCTACCACATCTGGCAAATCTACCCCTTCATAAAGGCCTTCAAAATAGTTTTTCCACCTATCTACCCTCTTCCCTGAATTTATCAGTGGCCTTCCCATTGCATTCTTAATGTTACCACCCTCACTTTTAATTTCAGCAAACATTGTTTTGACTTTCCTACACACTGAATTAGTCCTTCTGACCATCATTTCTTTTTCGATTTCTTCACATTTTTCATGCAGTTATTTCATCTTAGCTTCCCTGTTGCTATTTATTTCATCCCTCAGCAACTTATTTTTGTCTTCCCAAATTTTCCTGAATAGTTTTGTGCTTTCTTCTTTTATTGATCAACTGAAGTAATTCTTCTGTCACCAATGGTTTCTTCACCGTTACCATCTTTGTACCTGTGTTTTCCTTTAAACTTCTGTGATTGTACTTTTTAGAGACATATGTTCCTCTTCAACTGTTCTGCCAAATGAGCTATTTCTTATTGCTTTATCCAGAGTCTTGAAGAACTTCAAGCATATCTCATTCCTTAGCATGTCTGCACCCCACTTCTTTGTGTATTGAGTCTTCATAATTAATCTCTTGAACGTCAGCCTACACTTCACAACAGTTGACATTATGAAGTAAGTAACTTCTAGGCCAGTAGATTCCAAATCTTTAGTTAAGGTATTCAAGGAAATGCTTCTGTGATGCTAGACAATCAATTTATTCCTCTGTAAAGGGGAAGAAATGTAATTTATGAACTTCATAGTTTTTCTGGTGTAAATTACAAAGAGTTGTTCATGAAGTTGCCCTTATTGAATCTAATACAAAATTCAGTAAGCATTTACAGACAGAAATAATCAAAGAAGCAAAACATATGAAAATTTCCAAATGGCATTGAAATATTCAACTATCATTTTACAGATAACCCACATAATCGAGACAAATATATGTTCTTTATCTTCAGAACATAATGAATCTTTAAATTTGCTGCTGCTTTCTCTTGCATACCATTAAGTCCTGGTCAGTTATCCAAGCAGGTAACCTCATTAGGCTGCGAAGTTTTGTTCCTGTGCTTGGGAAATATTTTGTCTTTGTTGTGAACCGTAACATTTTGTTGGTATTCCTTTTTTTGCTAACAAAAAATTCAAAATCACTTTTGTCCTCAATCAGATAATAAGATAGAGGGATCATAGGTGAAATTTGTGGCAATTGGATGCACTGTAAATCCTGAAGGTGTAAATCTAGATTTGGGAATTGCTTGAGGTTTTGAAGGAAAAATTCCTGTTTCTTTGAAAGAGTCAGCTCAGCTGGTGTCATTTCTTTCAGCCAGGCACTTCCAAAAATCACACCTGTGACTGTTTTAACTCTTCCAATTGTCCAGTACTTAAGTCAGCAATGTCCCAGAATATTCAAATTGTTTGAAAATACCCTTGTCAAGTAGCAAACATTCACATTTTTAATTCCTTTAGAAGCAATTTAGAATCTGTAGTTTCCTTGAGCAGCAGAGAGAATAAGAGGCATCAAAGATGTCGTTTACCTCCATTAACAATGAGGTAGGTTTTGTGAGGATAACGGCTATCACTGAGTCTTATCTGTTACTTGAAAACAAGTGTCATCAGGTAAATTGATATGATTTTCGTCTTTATACATCTTTCCTCTGAACAGAATCATGGGAGAAATACTTTTAACTACAGCATGTACATGTTCAACTACTGTTGCATTTTCAGTTTGTACATGAGCAATAATCTAACGTCCTCATATTACAGCAAATGTATGAAGCAAGTGTCGCTAAGGTTTTACTAGACTGACTTTTCCCCATTCAGTTACTCACTAGCTTCATGCAACTAATAATTTTGCATATTCAGTAACTGTGTTCTAGTAACAAAGAAATGAGTTTTTGAGGCATACATAATGACAGATTTCTTACAAATTACTTTGAATATCTAAAGAACTCACATTCTTTGAAGCTGGTAAATTGTAGCACTCTAGGTGGGCGGGTGGGGGTGGGGAGGGGGCTGGGGGGGGGGGGGGGGGGGAAGGGCGCAAAAAATCACAGCTTAAATACATTACTAGTGCCTCAAGCACATGCTAGCAAGAGATTCAATAAAAGCTGTGACCTTCCACGTCTCACTCATACTTTCAGAATTGAGCAGTGGGTTTCATTTGAAACTGGAAAATAAATTTCTTTATGCCACACTCATTCATAATAATAAATTATTTACAGTAATCAAGTTGTAATCAATGGAAACTAAAATAGTGACACTGGATGGAGTGACTCACTTTTTGTGACCCTAAGCATAAGACAGGTTATCCAGATGTGAACCATTGATTTTCAACAACATTACACACACATTTTTGTCCCATACAAAGGAGACAGCTCTTAGTAGTATTGTAACAGCCGTCTCTCTACAATTTATTTTGTACATTGAAACAACAACTAAACATAGTGAAAGAAGCAGTATCAAAATTCATAAACACGGCCACAATAACAATGGAGCAAACTGAGAGCCAAATGGAGGATGAGACGTAGATAAAAATTTGTGAGAAGAAATTGAAGAGGAAGAGGAGGCATTTCATTTCTGTTCATGTAACAAGACACTGGCTGAAAAATTTAAGAATGATGAAGTTACACATTTCATTGGATACAGTAGTCAAACAACATTTTCCCAAAATATATTTTTACAGAATCTCCGTTTACTACCGTATCATAATGCAAACAGATGAACAATTATTGTAAACAGCAAGACACGTCAGTACATTCATATGTAAATATTTAAACAATGAAGTAATCCAGGACATAATAATGATAATAATAATAATATGAAATCAGTAAACTGCTACTTTCCACAGAGTGGAGGTAAGTCGTACACAGGCACAACAAAAAAACTACCAAACATGTGAACTTCAGACAAACAGCTCACCTGTGAATGACCATTGTCTCTGACCTCCGAGGTGGACTGTGAGCAACTGCACATGATGGGTGAAGCAGTCTGGGTGGTGAAGAGAGAGATGAAGCTGGTACAGGATGGGAAAGTGATAGAACGGTAGATGTGGGTGACTGAAGTGATGGTTGTGGGTGCATACAGTGATGTGGTACGGACAGGGCAGGGGAATTATGTGCAGTCAGAATGCTGGACCAGGAATTGGTGAGGGGGGGGGGGGGGAAGGGTGAGGAAAATGTGAGAATTAGAAGCGCAGAAAAAAGACTGTGCATGTACTTGCGAAATAGAAGGCTGTGCAGTGCTGCAGGGTGGTCCAGTTATCTCTTGGCCACAATTTGTCTGTTTCCTTTCATGCGAACATACAGCTTGTTGGTTGTCACATGCAACAGAACGTGGCACTGTGGTCACAGCTTAGCTTGTAGATTACACAAGCATCTGTCAGCCCACACGCCTTTTACACTGACGGGTGAATATGTGTATTTTCATTCGTGTGTGTGTTAACTGTCAATTGTAAGTGCTTCTAAACACACACTGCCATTCATTGCCATCTGACTGGATCTGAACAATTATGCAGTCCTTTAAATTCCTGGTCCTCATATAAATTGACAATTTAAATTGCTGTCTGTGGACACTAACACTTTGGTTCATCTGGGCTGAACTGTGATGGATTCGATGAAATAGCATGCAGGAGCAACCACCTGTGGGTGAAAATGCAGTGAGCTTCAATGGAGCAGCATGGGGATAAAGCCAATTTCATTAGATGATGGATCTCACTTGACTGATTGATTGATTGAGAGGGGTTATGGGACCAAACGGGGAGGTCATCAGTCCCACGATTCCTAAGTTAGACACACAAGAAACAGGGTCCAATGAAAGTGGATGGACCTAGTCAGGGGAGTCAAATAATAAAATAATGAAGAGTAAACACACACAGTAAAAGGCATGTAAGTTTAGATCAAATGTGAAAACTTGGGGAAAAAAAAGCAAAAAAGTGGGGTGGTCTTCCCATGGGGGAGTGATCATGGTCTTGTTACCATCCATGGGTCGGAGGGGTATGTGAGGAATGATGTGAGGTGCATTACAGTGAGTGGAGATGGGGATCCCAACATAAGGAAGTGATACGCATGCCAACCGGCAATCCCACGCAAGACCGTGTCAGGAGGGAGACAGTCGTCACTGGCGAAGAGTGCAGGGTACATCGGATGGTCAGGGAATTGGTGAATGATGACTGATTAAGAAAGTAGTCGTTTGCCCAGTCATATGTGTAGAGGGGGAATCCCCACCTCTATGAGGAGACTATCAACAGGACTAGTGAGAAAGGCACCAATAGCCAGATGAACCCCACAATGGTGAAGAGGGTGAAGCAGATTCAAAGTGGAAGGCGTGGCTGAGCTTTAAACCTGACCACCACAATGTAGTCTGGAGAAGACCAGGTCACAGTAAACATGGAGAGAAGTGTGACACAATCTGCACCCCAAAATGCAAGGGCCAGGACGTGGAGAGCATTAAGTTTCCATATACATACAGTATTTTGGCGGCAAATGTAGGGCAGCCATGTCAGCTGGTTACCAAAAATAACGCCCAAGAAACAGGACTGTGCTTCAACATCAAGAAGCTGGTCACCTAAATAAAATTCTGAAATGGGGTGTACTGTGAGTCAACGATAAAAGTGCATAACCCACATTATGGAGGGAGAAAACTGGAAGCCATAGGAGTTAGCCCAACAGAGGCCCATGGGATGATTTTTGGAGCCGGCGCTCAGCAGATCTACTTAGTGGGAGCTGGATCAGATGCAAAAATCATCGACGTACTACACCAGACTAACCAGAGGTCCAACAGAGGTCACAAGCCCATAGACAGTAAGGACGAAGAGTGTGACACTTACCGCAGAACCCTGTGGGATACCATTCTCCTGAATTCCAGGGGTGCTGAGGGCAGTGCCAACTTGAGCCCGAAAGAGATGCTGAGAGAAAAACTCACGGATAAGAATCTGAAGGGGAACATGGAAGAACCAGTCATGGTTGGTAACTAAAGTGTGATGGGACCAAGCCATGTTGTGTGCCTTATGTAGGAGAAAAGAAGACCATGACAAGGTGCTGACAGTGAGTAAAAGCATGTTAGATGGCTTTTTCCAATCCAAGTAAATGGTCAGTTGGAGATCATCTCACTTGGAAGCCACAGTGTTACTAGGACAAAAGGCCCAGAGATTTGAGTACCCAACATAATCTGAAGCTAACCATCTTCTCATGCAGTTTACGTAGTACATTTGTCAGATTAATTGGTGGTAGCTGTTGAGAGCCGTTGGGTTCTTCCTGGCCTTAAGGACAGGGATAACTATACTATCTTGTCATTGTGACGGAAAAGCAGTTGTGAACCTAATGCAGTTGAAGATCCTAGACCATCTGGTTGTGGACATAATCTGGGCCAGCTGCGATGTCCTGTGAAGAGGTAAGAGCCTGCAAGAATTCCCATTCAGTGAAGTGTTCACTATATCACTCAGTGTGATCATACAAAGGGTGGGGGGTCTGGTCAACACTGCATTAGTGTCTGAGAAAGGTAGCAGGATAGAAAGATGATGTCAATGAAATCACAAAGTGTTGTTCTGCGAGGTCCAATGGATCAGTGCACAGACCACCTTTAAGGTTAATGTCCTGGACAACTGACTGTTACTTGCAGCCCAGAGCACTACGGAGCTCGGACCAAACCTGCAATTAAGAGGCATACGTCCGCAGAGAGCACACACAGTGCTCCCAGCATTCTTTTTTATCCTGCTCAATAAGGTAGTGAGCCTTAGCACGAATGCACTTAAAACTGAAGAAGTTCGTCTGTGAAAGGTGTCGTTTAAAATGATGCAGTGCCTGTCAGCGGGTGTGGACAGTGACTGTAACATCCCTGGCACTCCAAAGTACTGATCAACGATGAGGGGACGTGTTGGTAGGGGGGACAGCAGTGACAGCAGCGTGAAGAATAGTGGCAGAGGTGCCTCGCAAGACTGCACAAATGCAATTCGACAGGGAGGTGTAGAAGTGCGCAGCAGACATATACAGAGGGCAACTGGCCCTGTGGAATACTCGACTTGGGGTCCTGTCTGCCAGGCGGTGGCAGGGGACCGATAGAATCACTGGAAAGTGGTCACTGTCATGAACGTCATTACGGGCTGGCAAATGGAGGGAAGCCACGAAGGCAAGAGAGGAGATCGTGAGATCGATGGTGGTAAAGGTGCCATTAAGAGCATTCGAGAGGGTAGGGGACCCCTCATTGATGAGACACAAATTCAGGTCCCTAATAAATTGGTCAAATAGGAGACCCCCACCCATTGAAGTGTCACTCTCCAACAGTGGATGGTGGGCATATAAGTCCCCAAGGAGGAGAAACAGCTGTGGGAATTGTTGGATTAAGGTAGACAGTGCAAAGTAAGGATTTATCCTAACTGGAGGGAGGTGGACACTGCAAATGGTGATTGCCAGAGACGTTTGCACTCTAAACACTATTGCTTCCAAGTTGGTACATAGTGGATCCAGTCACTACGACGTTGAAGTGAACCAAAGTGCAGATCCCACCAGATGCTTCCCTGTGGCCAGTACATTTCCGGCAAAAGGTTGCATTTCTGGTAAGTGATGATAGTATCCATGAAAATTCCAGTGGATGATTGTGTGGCCAGAATCCAGATTACTTACACACACACACACACACACACACACACACACACACACACATGTGCGCACACACACACACACACATGTGCACACACACACACATGCACACACACACACACACACACACACATGCACACACACACACACACACACACACACACACACACACACACACACACACACACACACACACACACAAAACCTTTTGGAACCTTGTCTTATGATTTATCTTTCTTCTTGTTCATTTTCTCCTCCTCCTCCTCCTCCTTCTCCTCCTCCTCCTCCTATTTCAGAGGCAGAGGAGGGTAGAGCACAGAGGGAGTACAGGTTTCTGCAAGATCCAGAACTGAAAGAGAGCAGGTAACCTTGGGATGCACAGACTAACTGACTGATTGTAGGAGTCTTACAGCCTGAGAGATGCTGGGCAGAGGGGTCTTGGGAGAGAGCCCGATCATTGACAGGTGCCAAAAATGGGCATACTACTTCGGCTGGTGAGAGGGAGCAGATCCAGGGAGGAAGTTGTGGCAACAGCAGGGAAAGAGGAGGGAGAGGGTATAGGGGGATGGGGCTGGGCAAGGAAGAGGTAGGTGGAGGAAATGAAGTAACAGAGAGGAAAGCTGAAGATTGTGACACTAGATGGAGTGTCACATTCTTTTGGTGAACCTCAGCATAAGACAGGTGATCTGGAGACTTGTATTCTTGGATTTTCTTTCTCTCTTGTATGCCTGGCAAATCTGGCTAGTGAGGGGAGCCGCTTTCAGTACATTTGTCACACACAGGTGTCAGAACACAGGGGCTTCCCTCATGGACTGGGTGTCCACAGTCAGCAAACAGAGTGTCTGCCATGCAACGGGATGACATATGCCCAAAACACAGCCACCGAAAGCACCACACAGGTGGATAGGCATATGGCTTCACGTCACCATTGTAGCACATAACCTTGACCTTCTCTGTGAGGGTATTCCCCTCAAAAGCTAGAATGAAGGCACCACTATCAGAGCAGTTGTGTTTGTGGCCCATATGCACATGCCAAACAAAATTAACGCACGCTTCTCCAGATTAGCCCACAGTTCATCATCAGTTTGCAGGGCGAGATCCCAATGGAAAATCACTCTCCGCACCATATTCAGAGATTGGTGAGGGGTAACACACTGGCACATTGTCAAGATGATCACAGGTGCAAAGAGCTGCCGATTGGGATGCAGAAAATGCTTTGATCAATAATTTTGTCCTGAATATTTTCCACAAAAAACAATAGCATTGTGGCAGTGAATGTGTTCCCATATCTACTCATACAGATGAGGTAATGGGGTAAGTGTTTCATCCAAAGATGGCTAGCCTGGCCCTCCTCCCATGGTGTAGCGAGGAAAGGAGAGGTTGCTGGGTAACATGAGGCAGCATTCAATGATTGTTCACCTTTTGAAGAAGCACCCGTTTGAGATCGGCCAGATTTTTGCAGCTCCATATGTTTCATGCCCCCCCATGAACCATGGACCTTGCCGTTGCTGGGGAGGCTTGCGTGCCTCAGCGATACAGATGGCCGTACCGTAGGTGCAACCACAACGGAGGGGTATCTGTTGAGAGGCCAGACAAACATGTGGCTCCTGAAGAGGGGCAGCAGCTTTTTCAGTAGTTGCAGGGGCAACAGTCTGGATGATTGACTGAGCTGGCCTTGTAACATTAACCAAAACGGCCTTGCTGTGCTGGTACTGCGAACGGCTGAAAGCAAGGGGAAACTACAGCCGTAATTTTTCCCGAGGACATGCAGCTTTACTGTATGATTAAATGATGATGGCGTCCTCTCGGGTAAAATATTCCGGAGGTAAAATAGTCCCCCATTCGGATCTCCGGGCGGGGACTACTCAGGAGGACGTCATTATCAGGAGAAAGAAAACTGGCATTCTACGGATCAAAGCATGGAATGTCAGATTCCTTAATCGGGCAGGTAGGTTAGAAAATTTAAAAAGGGAAATGGATAGGTTAAAGTTAGATATAGTGGGAATTAGTGAAGTTCGGAGGCAGGAGGAACAAGACTTTTGGTCAGGTGATTACAGGGTTATAAATACAAAATCAAATAGGGGTAATGCAGGAGTAGGTTTAATAATGAATAAAAAAATAGGAGTGCGGGTTAGCTACTACAAACAGCATAGTGAACGCATTATTGTGGCCAAGATAGACACAAAGCCCATGCCTACTACAGTAGTACAAGTTTATATGCCAACTAGCTTTGCAGATGATGAAGAAATTGATGAAATGTATGACGAGATGAAAGAAATTATTCAGGTAGTGAAGGGAGATGAAAATTTAATAGTCATGGGTGACTGGAATTCGTCAGTAGGAAAAGGGAGAGAAGGAAACATAGTAGGTGAATATGGATTGGGGGGAAGAAATGAAAGAGGAAGCCGCCTTGTAGAATTTTGCACAGAGCATAACTTAATCATAGCTAACACTAGGTTCAAGAATCATGAAAGAAGGTTGTATACCTGGAAGAATCCTGGAGATACTAAAAGGTATCAGATAGATTACATAATGGCAAGACAGAGACTAAGGAACCAAGTTTTAAATTGTAAGACATTTCCAGAGGCAGATGTGGATTCTGACCACAATCTGTTGGTTATGAACTGCAGATTGAAACTGAAGAAACTGCAAAAAGGTGGGAATTTAAGGAGATGGGACCTGGATAAACTGGAAGAACCAGAGGTTGTACAGAGTTTCAGGGAGAGCATAAGGGAACCATTGACAGGAATGGGGGAAAGAAATACAGTAGAAGAAGAATGGGTAGCTCTGAGGGATGAAGTAGTGAAGGCAGCAGAGGATCAAGTAGGTAAAAAGACGAGGGCTAATAGAAATCCTTGGGTAATAGAAGAAATATTGAATTTAATTGATGAAAGGAGAAAATATAAAAATGCAGTAAATGAAGCAGGCAAAAAGGAATACAAACGTCTCAAATATGAGATCGACAGGAAGTGCAAAATGGCTAAGCAGGGATGGCTAGAGTACAAATGTAAGGATGTAGAGGCTTGTCTCACTAGGGGTAACATAGATACAGCCGACAGGAAAATTAAAGAGACCTTTGGAGAGAAGAGAACCACTTGTATGAATATCAAAAGCTCAGATGGCAACCCAGTTCTAAGCAAAGAAGGGAAGGCAGAAAGGTGGAAGGAGTATATAGAGGGTTTATACAAGGGCGATGTACTTGAGGACAATATTATGGAAATGGAAGAGGATGTAGATGAAGATGAAATGGGAGATAAGATACTGCGTGAAGAGTTTGACAGAGCACTGAAAGACCTGAGTCGAAACAAGGCCCCGGGAGTAGACAACATTCCATTAGAACTACTGATGGCCTTGGGAGAGCCAGTCATGACAAAACACTACCATCTGGTGAGCAAGATGTATGAGACAGGCGAAATACCCACAGACTTCAAGAAGAATATAATAATTCCAATCCCAAAGAAAGCAGGTGTTGACAGATGTGAAAATTACCGAACTATCAGTTTAATAAGTCACAGCTGCAAAATACTAACGCAAATTCTTTACAGACGAATGGAAAACTGGTAGAAGCGGACCTCGGGGAGGATCAGTTTGGATTCCGTAGAAATGTTGGAACACGTGAGGCAATACTAACCTTACAACTTATCTTAGAAGAAAGATTAAGAAAAGGCAAACCTACGTTTCTAGCATTTGTAGACTTAGAGAAAGCTTTTGACAACGTTAACTGGAATACTCTCTTTCAAATTCTGAAGGTGGTAGGGGTAAAATACAGGGAGCGAAAGGCTGTTTACAATTTGTACAGAAACCAGATGGCAGTTATAAGAGTCGAGGGGCATGAAAGGGAAGCAGTGGTTGGGAAGGGAGTGAGACAGGGTTGTAGCCTCTCCCCGATGTTATTCAATCTGTGTATTGAGCAAGCAGTAAAGGAAACAAAAGAAAGATTCAGAGCAGGTATTAAAATTCATGGAGAAGAAGTAAAAACTTTGAGGTTTGCTGATGACATTGTAATTCTGTCAGAGACAGCAAAGGACTTAGAAGAGCAGTTGAACGGAATGGACAGTGTCTTGAAAGGAGGATATAAGATGAACATCAACAAAAGCAAAACGAGGATAATGGAATGTAGTCGAATTAAATCGGGTGATGCTGAGGGAATTAGATTAGGAAATGAGACACTTAAAGTAGTAAAGGAGTTTTGCTATTTAGGGAGTAAAATAACTGATGATGGTCGAAGTAGAGAGGATATAAAATGTAGACTGGCAATGGCAAGGAAATCGTTTCTGAAGAAGAGAAATTTGTTAACATCGAGTATAGATTTAAGTGTCAGGAAGTCGTTTCTGAAAGTATTTGTATGGAGTGTAGCCATGTATGGAAGTGAAACATTTACGATAACTAGTTTGGACAAGAAGAGAATAGAAGCTTTCGAAATGCGGTGCTACAGACGAATGCTGAAGATAAGGTGGGTAGATCACGTAACTAATGAGGAGGTATTGAATAGGATTGGGGAGTAGAGAAGTTTGTGGCACAACTTGACTAGAAGAAGGGATCGGTTGGTAGGACATGTTTTGAGGCATCAAGGGATCACAAATTTAGCTTTTGAGGGCAGCGTGGAGGGTAAAAATCGTAGAGGGAGACCAAGAGATGAATACACTAAGCAGATTCAGAAGGATGTAGGTTGCAGTAGGTACTGGGAGATGAAGAAGCTTGCACAGGATAGAGTAGCATGGAGAGCTGCATCAAACCAGTCTCAGGACTGAAGACCACAACAACAACAACAACAACATGTTTCATGCGTCAAGCATCTGCCCCAATACCAGCCAGTGTGACTAGCGGCTCTCCCCAAGGGTGCTACATAGCCAAACCGAGGTCTGTCTAGCACAGCGGCCATTGGCAGGAGTTGTGATGCTCCAGGAGCACAAGCAACCACTCCTTGGCATACATGGGGAGTGAACAACTCAGGAATCAGGAGAATGCTTCCTGTGTTGTCAGGGGACTCAGCCCGATGGGTACATAACACCCCCATCACACAGACTGGCTATGTGTGCCGGTGACCTAGCAGGGCAGAAGGTGGCTACCCGGGGGAAGGGAGACGGAATCCTCACTGCAGACGCCAGGGAGGGAGTCATTCCCCAAATGGCTCACACTAAAAAGAGGAAATTTTGAAGTTGAGGTCAAAACTCAAGTGGGGACCTAAAACCAAACAGGATGAATGTACAGGCAGAAAGAACACAATTGCAAACAATAAATAAAACCAGGTGGATTGCCATGTCCATTTTTTTTTGTGTGTTTAGGGCACTCACCTACGAAGGTCATTAGCGCCCAGTCACAAACGTTAGTGCAATAATACCGTAGAAAAATTCAAGGGAGCAGTAGCAGAGAGTACTTGCAAAGACGCAGATCTGTTTGGAGGTGTCTGTCAATGCAATGAAACTAAGGATATGAGCTTGGCCGCAGTATCAGCAGCTTCATTCCCAGGCACCACAATGTGACCAGGAATCCACAACAAAAAGGACATGGGTGCCAGTATCAGCTAGCGACTGAGGGGACCATTGAATTCATTGCATGAGAGGGTGGTCCGAATATGAGTCCCAGTGACTCTGAATGGCGCTCAAAGAATCAGAGCAGATGGCATAGGCAGAATGACAATGGCGGAAGATATACTGAACAGCCTGATAGAGAGCAGAAAGCTCAGCTGTAAGGCTTGAACACTGGTCAAGGAGCAGATACTGAAAGGTATCATCCCCAATGACAAAGGCACATCCGACGCCAGCATTAGTCTTGGAGCCATCTGTGTAAATAAAGCCTTTATTAGTGGACCTCGAACAAAGTTCAAAAAACCTCAAGTGGTATATCGAATCCGTGATGTTCTCCTTTGGGAGCGACCCGAGTTCAAGGTGAACACGAACCTGAGCCTGGAGCGAAGGTGGCATCGGGCTTTCACCCACTCGAGAAGTAGTAGGGAGGGTAAAATCAAGTTGCTGAAGCAGGTGACGAAAGTGAACTCCTGAAGGTAACAGGGCAGAGACATACAGCCCATATTGGCAATCAAAAGAGTCGTCAAAGCAGCAGAAATATGATGGGTGGTTGGGCATTGACGTAAGTCGGCAGGTGTACCGACAACGCAACATATCGTGCTGGTAGTTTAGTGGTAAAGCTGCAGCTTCGGCATTCAGACTCTCAACAGGGCTGGTGTAGAATGCTCCAGTCGCCAGACGTAACCCCCCAATGGTGGATAGAGTTTAGACGGTGTAAGGTGGACGGCCGGGCAGAAGAGTAGACAATGCTCGCATAATCTAGCTTTGATCCGACAATGGACTGATATAAGCGAAGCAGGACCATTCGACCTGCTCCCCATGATGTACCACTGAGAACACGGAGCACATTTAGGGAATGGATACAACGAGCAGCCAAATAAGGCCCATGTGGAGACCAGCAAAGTTTCCTTTCAAATGTAAGACCTAAAAATTTGTTTCTCTCCACGAATGGGAGAGCAATGGGACTGAGATCTAATGCTGGTGGAAGAAACTGTTTGTAGCTCCAGAAGTTCATAGAGACCATTTTCTCACCAGAAAAATGGAAACCGTTAGCGACACTCCAGGAATATAGACGTTTTAGACAATGCTGAAGACAGCGCTCCAGGAGACATGTTCTCTGAGCGTTGCAGTAGATTGTAAAGTCATCCACGAAAAGGGAGCCTGAAACCTCAGCTGGAAGGCAATCCATTATTGAATTTATAGCTATGGCAAAAAGGGCCACGCTCAAAATGGAGCCCTGGGGCATTCCATTCTACTGGCGAAAGGCATGTGACAAAACAGAACCCACACGTATCCTGACCATATGATCCATTAAAAATGCATTAATAAAGAGAGAGGCAACTGCGAAGGCCCAAAGTGTACATGGTGTGGAGAATTCCCGCCCTCCAACAGGTGTCATAAGCCTTCTCCAAAAAGTTGTTCATAATGAAGGTCGACAAGGTAACTAGGTGGTCAACGGCAGAGCGGTGCCTACGAAAGTCACAATGGACTGTGGCAAGAAAGTATCAAGATTCAAGGAGCTAAACCAATTGAGAATTCACCATGTGCTCCATCAACTTGCAGACGCAGCTGGTAAGGGAGATGGGATGATAACTGGAAGGAAGGTGATTGTCCTTTCCTGGTTTGGGAATGGGAAAAACAATTGCTTCACGCCAGTGTGTGGGAACATGACCTTCAGTCCAGATGCGATTATAGGAGCGAAGAAGACAGCCTTTACCTGAGCAAGAAAGGTTCTTCAGCATCTGAATAAGGATACCATTGGGCCCTGGAGTATTGGATCGGGTACGGACGAGTGCACTTTCGAGTTCCCGCATGGTGAAGGTGGCATTGTAACTTTCACGATTCAAAGACTGGAAAGAAGGTGGCCGTGCCTCCTCTGCTTATTTTTAAGGGGCGGAAGGCAGGGTGGAAATGGGCAGAGCTCATAACCTCTGCGAAAAAGCGGCTGAAGGCATTTGAGATATCCTCAGCATCCACAAGGACTTCATTCGCCACAGTCACGCCAAAAATCGGAGAGTGGACCTTGGTGCCAGACAGCTGGCGCAGGCCAAACCAGACTACTGAAGAAGGGGTAAAACTGTTGGATGAGCTGGTGAAAGCCACCCAGCAAGCTGATAACACGACAACATTGTGCACAGAGTCGTTTATAACTGATACAGTTTGCCAACTTAGGATGGCGCTGGAAGGTGCGTAAAGTACGTCACTGAGCACGAATAGCGTCGCTGCATGCGGTAGTCCACCAAGGGACTGGGACTCGACATGGAGAAGAGGAAGTATGAGGGGTGGAATATTCAGCAGGAGTGAGAATAACGTCCATGAAGTATGCGACCTGACTATTACAGCTGGATAATTTTGGTCATGGAAGGTCACCAGGGAGGTGAAAAGCCCCCAGTCAGCTTTGGAGATGTTCCAGCTAGTGGAACATGGAGAAGGAGTGTGATGCAGGAGATGGATTATGCAGGGGAAAAGGTCGCTCGAGTATGTATTTGGATGAATGTTGTTCAACTGTGCAACAGTACCTTAAGCTTGCAAATTGTTAATGCATCTAATGTCAGTCCCTGTAATTAATTTGATTGACAAAATTGTTTGTTGAACCTGCCCAATTCATGTGACCTTTCCTTGTTTTGTGAACTGTGTACTTCCAATATCATGCCCTTTTCATAATGGTACAATTGCCAAAATATGGATTCTAATTAATTAAGCCTGCTAAAGTTTTTACTGCGCGGCTCATGACTGTTTTAATACGCTTTCAAATTGTAATAATATGAATGTTGTTAAGCAATAAATTGTATTACATAAAACAACAAATGAAAAAATATGTGAGTCCACATTCCACTTCTTTTCCTTAAAGCTGTCCAAACACTAGTTGTGTGGTATCAATGTCTTAATGATGGAAGATGAGCAGCAATGTGACTTGCACTTCATGGAACACACAACTAAAGATTCAACAGATAGGTTCATAGTTCATCTTCCATTTCAGGAAGAGCAAAGTTTGTTATGCAATTCTTTCCACAATGCAGCAAAATGCTTCTCTCAGACTGAGCAGAAACTAACAAGACAATCAAAGCTTGCGGAAAGCTACACAGAGTTTATGAGGAAGTATGAAGGTTTACGACACGGCAGTACTAGTCATGACAGAAGCCATTTCATAGTACACGCCACTTCAGCTCAACTACTAAAAGAGGGCAGCATTTGATTTTCTTGCCAAATCAAACACAAATTTGTCACTAAACAGTCTTCCAATGATATGACCAACCATTCAACATTATTTGTAATCCATAACATTATGCTTTCACATACATCGCATTGCCTTCACAGTAGACATGGAGAATATGCATTGACAAGTTCTGGTAGTAGATGAAGATCGCACTTTCCAAAGAATATTGTGGAGGAGTGATAGATCTGCACCACCTCGGGAATACGAATGAAAGGCGATCACACACAGAATGACTTGTGCGCCCTTTCTTGCAGCCAGTAATCTGTTACAGTGAGCTCACAAAGAGAGTGAGCAGAGTGAGGCAGCAAACATTCTCACTAATCATTTCAATATCGACCATTGTATCTCAGGATGCAATACAGTAAGGGGTGAAATCAAGCTCCAGTAAGATCTCAGGAAGATATTGATAAGAGGTGGAGCTTCACTATGGAAATGGTACAGCAACACAGACGAACTATTCAAAAATATCCCCTCAGTGGTGCAAAAAACACAACTACTTTTACTGCTTGATAATGATGAGGATGTTAAAACTTGAGGTTTATTCTAGCATCCAGCTGTTCAACATTTTGAAACTGTGAACAATTTCAAACCAGCACCTAATATCTACAGCTTCAGCTTCACAAAATGCGCTGTACTGTGTGCCACATCATACATTTTTGATCCATTTGGATTAATTAGTCCCATTGTGATCACATGTAAGATACTTTTGCAATGTCTATTGCAGCATAAGTTAATGTGGAATGGGCCCTTGTCCTCAGAGTTGTACACCTTGTGGCAGACACTATACATTGAGATTCATATGACAGACAGCATGCATGTTGATCATATGGTCACTGCAGGAGGGGCAGCTACCTGTATACAGAAGTCAGTACAAGATCTGGTTGATCATCCAAAGATTGATCATTTGATTCTGTTTCATGTATCAGAGACATACCTGAATATTACTGGAAGCAAATCCCAAACAGCTAACGTAGCTACAGAACATAGCTACACAGTTACTTTTACTTCACACAGGACAACCAGTGATAGATGAGCTACCAAACATAAAGTTAGATTTATTGAATTACTAAGCAACCCAAGATAAACTTGTGATACCCAAAGACAAGAAGACCTCTCTATGAAGTGCACGAGAAATTAATTTAATGACCATAATAATATTCTAAAAAGGGTTTTTTCAAGTTTGTCTGGCTATGATAATAGCAAGAAGAGTGACTCTATTACCATTTTGCAAAGGTGATTGACGTATAATTGCAATAACTAAATATTTTAGACAATTGTAGGTGGTAATTATGTTTAATGAATATCAAATGTGCTGTAACCTAGCTCTGGGGTAAAGTTACATATTTTGCAATGTCTATAGTATCAATGAATGATGGTTGCTGCCATAAAGTCACATTCTAGTTCAAATAATGGGTTTAAACTTTTATTCACTTCAGGAATTTTTTCTCTTGCGCATGAAATCTGCTGCAAATGTGTGAAGAGTTTCTGCAGAGTGGGAGAGCAATAGTTGCTTCATCAGGCTTCACTGTACTTGCTGATTTGAGAGTTTTATTCCATGCTATCTCATTCTCATTCAGTGAAGTGCTTTGCCCTAGATCTGTAGCACTGTGACAACGCCATTATATCAGGAGAGAAAATATGAAGTTACGAAGCCATTAGCCAGTATGCGAGTATTCTTTGATATATTTTTGTAATTGTTCAGTAGGTAATTACATTGTAATATAAGACTTGAGACAACACTTCAGTTACCAGTGCAAATAAAGTTGCAAAAGTTGTGGTGTCAGGAAAGATTGGAGTGCAAAAAATAATAAGTATGAAGTGAAGATGAATAGGATATGTAGAAAGGTGTTAATTAATTAAAATCGGGTGTGCAGGGCACCCCACAGAACAGCTAAAAACCATGGGCTGATGAAATTTGTTGGCACCCTGGAAGGTGGCCAGGAAACAGCGTGGGGGGGGGGGGGGATTTCATTACATGCCACAAAGCCAAACTTCCTTTGCTGCTGGTGAAACTCACCATCTCTCTGTCAGTCTCAGTGGTGCTGCTTCTACTTTCACTCACCTGAGCAATAGGACGCGGGGCTTCCCCGACAACAGGGCCTGATTGACAAAAAAGGAAATTGTGTGTTAATATAAAAAATACTTAATCTGCA
Source organism: Schistocerca americana (assembly GCF_021461395.2). Lineage (NCBI taxonomy): Eukaryota > Metazoa > Arthropoda > Insecta > Orthoptera > Acrididae > Schistocerca > Schistocerca americana. The sequence goes on along the minus strand of NC_060119.1, from coordinate 50,671,976 downwards.
AAAGTCAAACAAACAGTTGATAAATGAAGACTGTTTCAATATGACATTATAAAGAACAGAATCAATTACTTCAATCTTTTAGAGAGCCTAGTGATCAGTGAATAACTGAGCATCTAATCTAGTCAATTATGTACAACAGTGAACATTACTAACCGAGATCCACAAAGTCAGAACTTTATTCGAGTTGCAAGCTGGCTATCTGAATACCGCCAGGGGCAAATAAACTTTTATTGTCAACATTTCAAATAATTATTAACCAAATTTTATAATTTAAAATCCTGTAGTAATCTGCTTATTAAAACGTACAATTTTATGTTACAGGGTTAACTCACTGTGGCAAGTTTAACGGTTAGGAACTGTGTGTATGACTGTATATGCAGCCTCACTCACTGCAAGCATATGCTGTCATTCTATTCATCCAGTATTTGACAATGAGAGCACTTTGTGACTTGCAGAATACTTCATCAAGAATTTCAAATTATCATTAACTTTTCTCAGGGATACCCCACATAAGGTAATAGCAAAAATGTTATCACTTTCCACATTTTTGCTGTTCATGCAGTAAAATTGCACATCAAACACATACAATGTAATCCTCCTTTCTTTACTTACAGATGGATACACATAGCAAGGAGACTGTGTAGCAGACGATGTGGGTTGTTTCTCAGGTGCATTCTTCGTAAAGGTGAGGCAGGAAGAAATTTGTTGGGTATGGGAACAGGATGGAGTAGAAGACATAATAGGAATGAGGTGGAAGTGTGTGGTGTACCATATGACTGGTACCTTACAATGCTGTCTTGTGACATTCAACAGAGCGCTGCCTGTTGCTAGCATGTTAATAAACCTGAAACAAACTCAGAGCAGCTCATCTTGCCCATGACACCCATTGCATAGTTTCTGTATAGGGACCACATGACACTGGACAATTTTCCAGTATTCCTGTGCTCTTCACAGCCTTCATAGACCACTGCACAATGGCTCACCAGCCAATCCAAGTCCCAGACATTACATCCACTGTCTACTTCTGAGTGCCATGACTATATTAATAAGAATGTAGCCCACAATATTGACATCACTAGTGCAACCTACTCTTTAGATACCTACAGCAGTGCCTCTCAGTTTTTACAAACAGAGTGCTGAACTGGAGCTTCAAGAATAGTTCTCATATTATCAAACATCTTTCAGTGGATCAGGGCATTCTTTACCTCGCCTTGCTCTAACATTCCCAACTATTCCTCTGAGCACAACAACAATGGAATCTAGGAAAACACCAGTGCAGCTTGCAGTGCTCAGCTTAGCTCATATTTGTGACAACCTTACAGCATAAAAGGACTATTGTTATGTTTTTAGCACTAGGAAGCCATTTCACACGCCCAACATTATAATGTGCCTTCTGTGTTGCAATGAAGTTCTAATGTTCATGACAACCTAAGCCATTTCTCACCTTGTGTATGGATCATCTGCAACAGGTGGGATAGATGACCACGAGTTGATGACAGATGGGGAAATGCAGCTCCCTACTGGACTCCATGTAGAGAGGTGAGGCAGTAAGAGAAACAATTTTGTCTGGGAACAGACTGTAGTGAAAGTCGTGATGGGAAATGTTTTTTGAGCAAAGGGACAGTGGTACTGTACGTACATTATCTTCGGATACTTATCACAAATTCTCTCCAAATGTGTGTGCACATTTTTCCTATGTTTTTCAGTTGTTTCTACTACACAATTTACTCTCAGCCTCTTCATTTCAGAGGTAATCAGCTCTCATGTGTCATATGGTAAATCATAAAAAACATTATTGCTGACTGGATTCCTCATAAACACCCTCCTCATTAAACAAAACACAGCTCCATAAATAAATGTAAACACTTAAATTATACGAAGAAACTACTAAGACAGCCAAAACAAAATAAGGAAAACAATGCAATTGTCTCCAGTACACTATCTCATAAGGAGGAAGAAAAAAAGTACATCGAAAAACAGTGTCTGTACAATTGTGATGGCTGATCTCCAACTACGGTCTGGATTTTGACAGTCATGACTAATAGATACATGCATTAATTAGCAAAGTTAGTTTGTATGCTCTATTACTGCAATGCCAGACATGTCATCCAGCCATAGATACTTAGCCTTAGCTGTGGTAGCTATTATAAATGTAAAAATGTAGCTTTAAAAATAGAAGAAGTGATCAAACCAATAACTATGCTGAACACACTAGTTACAACACACAGACATCACTTTTCTCCAAGAATAAGTTATCGGTGAAAATATATGTCTAATAGTATATACCTAGCAAATAATGTAATAAAGATAAATAATATCTTCACTGACATTGCCACCCACAAAAAAAGCAAAATCCTTGCAGTTCTTTCTACAAAAGGAGTAAAGAAGACCTCTTGTGTTGGTGATATGAGTAGCACTGGAATGGAGACAAGGAAGGGTCTGAATGGGTGAGAATTTTGACTAATGAAGGTTAAAGCAAGGAGGGTTACAGGAACGTTGGATATACTGCAGGGAGAGTTCCTGGCCACAGTTTATTACTGGTAATTCATGCTTGTCATTCCCATGCAGAAATCAGCACATTGGTTGAAGCTCAGCCTCTATATCAGATGACTGGTTTCACATGTAGCCCTGCCTTTGGTGGGATATATGTTGTTTGTGACCAGCCTGGAGTAGATGGTGAATGAAGGATGTATGGGACAGGTCTTGCATTTAGTTCTATTACAGTGATCTGAGCCATTAAGTAAGGGTTGGGAGCAGGGATTGTGCTGGGATGGACGAGTGTATTGTGTAGGTTTGGTGGACGGAGGAATACCACTGTGGGACAGGTGTGGAGGATAGTAGGCAGGACATTTCTGATTTCAGAGCACAATGATAGTTAGTCAGAACACTGGTAGAGGATGTAATTCAGTTGTTCCAGTCCTGGGTGGTACTGAGTTACAAGGGGAATGCTCCTCTGTGGCCAGATGGTGAGACTTTGGGGGTCGTGGGAAACTGCAAAGATAAAGCACAGAAGATTTGTTTTTGTACAAGGTTTGGAGGATAATTATTGTCTGAACACTTCATTGAGTCCCCCGGTATATTTCGAGGGGGGCCCCTCATCACTGCATATGTGGATAGACTGTATGGGAGGGACTTCTTGGTATGGACTGGGTAGCAGTTGTCAAAATGGAGGTATTAATTGTAGTTAGTAGGTTGGATATGGACAGAGGCAGAGATGTAGTCATCTTTGAAGTGGAGATCAACACCTAGGAACTAGGCTTGCTGGCTTGAGAAGGTCCTGGTGAGACAAAGGAGGAGAAGCTGTTGAGGTTCTGGAGGAATGCGTATAGGGTGTCCTCACTCTCGATCCAGATCACAAAGATGTCTTCAATGAATCTGAATGAGGGGAGGGGTTTTAGGATTCTGGGTGTTTAGGAAGAACTTTTAACCCATACTCATATCCCTGTAATAGACCCAGATGCAGGACCTGTCCCATACATCCTACCACCACCACCACCACCACCACCACCACCACCACCTTCTCCAGTCTGGTCACAAATATCACCTATCCCATTGTAGGCAGTGCTACCTGTGAAACCAGTCATGTGCTATATAAGCTAAGATGCAACCATTGTGCTGCATTATATGTGGGCATGACGACAAACAAGCTGTCTGTCCACATAAATGGCCACCTACAAGCTGTGGCAAGAAACAAGTTGATACCCTGCTGTTAAGCACGCTGCCCAACACGACATCCTTCATTTAAACTCTACTCTATAGTGAGTAGCAACTTTCTGTTTCATAATATTCTTTGTTTCAATTCACTTCTTCAGTTTTATGAGTCCTTCATCCCAGCTGCATCTAATTGTATATTGTATTTAATTTTAAATGTAGTATTTCTTCTTTATAATTTCATTTGATAGATTAAAAAATCTACTTGCCAAGCAGCAGCAAAAAAACAGAAACACACACACACACATACACACACACACACACACACACAGAGAGAGACAGAAGTACACAGAATTACACACACACACACACACACACACACACACACACACACACACACACACACACACGTGTGGGCAAGAAAGAATGTGATTGGTGATTAGATGTTTTTATCTATCCAATTAAATTACACTGTTCGACAAGAGTTCTATTCCTGATATCAAACTGTGTGCTTCTAACCCAGTTTACCATGGGAAATTCTAATATGTAAACAAAATATCATTGTCAGGGATACGTTTTGTGTAGTATGTATGTATATACGAGGGCGGTTCAGAAAGTAACCTCCGATCGGTCACATGTCGGGTTGTGGGGGGAGTAGCGACGCCATCTGTGCGTTCACGCACTCAACAGGTCAGTCGGCATCAAGCCGTGGTCGAGTGAACGTCGTACCTGCACTAGTTTAGTTTTTGTGGCAGTTTGAAATCGTTGCTGCAATAGAAAACCCTGCCAAATGTGAAGAGCGTGCTGTCATAAGGTTTTTTACAGCCAAAGGATATTCTGCAGCAGCTATTCATTGTGAGCTTTGTGCCATGTACGGACCAAGAGTTATGAGTGAAGGAGTTGTCCGTGAATGAGTACGTTTATTTAAAAGTGGACGAGAAAACGTTCATGATGAAGAGAGGAGTGGTAGACCATCATTGGTGACTGATGAACTCGTTCAGACAGTTGATGCAAAAGTTCGTGAAAATCGACGTTTCTCAGTGTCGGAGTTGTCTACCGGCTTTCCACAGATTTCTAAGACTCTCTTGTACGAGATAGTGACAGCAAGGTTGGGTTACCGTAAGTTCTGTGCACGATGGGTGCCCAAAATTCTTACCGACCACCACAAAACTCAAAGAATGGCCTCTGCATTAGACTTTCTGTCACGTTATGAGGACGAAGGAGAACCATTGATAAACAGAATCGTGACCGGTGACGAAACCTGGATTAAGTACATGAACCCTGAGACAAAAGAACAATCAAAGATGTGGGCACATTCAAATTCGCCTACCAAACCAAGAAAAGCCTCGCAAGATTTTTCTGCCAGAAAACTGATGGCAACGGTGTTTTGGGATGCCAAAGGGGTGTTGTTGGTTGAATTCATGGAACGTGGTACGACCATTAATCAAGACGTGTACTGTGAAACAATAAAAAAGTTACGACAGGCTATACAGAACAAACGCCGTGGTATGCTGACTTCCGGTATCGTTTTTTTGCACGATAACGCCTGTCCTCACTCTGCCCGCAGAACAATGGCCCTTCCTGAGTCCTTCAAGTGGGACGTTATCAACCATCCACCTTACAACCCAGACCTGGCGCCAAGTGATTATCACCTCTTCATGGATTTGAAGAAATGGCTCGGGTCACAGCGGTTTGATGACGACGAAGAGCTCAAAGATGCGGTCACAGGCTGGCTCCAGGCACAAGCGGATGATTTTTATGCAGAAGGAATTTCAAAGCTTGTGAAGAGATACGATAAGTGCCTCAATCGCTATGGAGACTATGTAGAAAAATAGTGCAAAGATGTAGTTGTAAGATGTATATATTAAAATATTTTTATTTAACTTCGTGTATTTTTTTAAATCAACTGGAGGTTACTTTCTGAACGGCCCTCGTATATATATACATATCCACAATTCACGGTAAACATAGGGACATTATAGAGAGATACAGGTATGTTGCCACATCCGTTAGTGATGGAACATAACAATTTCTTGTTACAGGTATGTTGCCACATCCGTTAGTGATGGAACATAACAATTTCTTGTTCAACAGCAGGTGGGAAGAATCAGATGTCATCGAGTTATCCCCTGCCATATGTATGTCACTGAGACCACCTGCAATATCCCATTATCTCTAACAGTGACAGCCGGTTGCTGCATCAAAACTAAGTCTCAATGGTGTTTTGCTGCATAACGGAAATAAAATACCCTTCATTTCAGTAGCTTATGCCAGCTTGACCAAAGAGAATTACCAATTTGTAGAATGGGTGTTAAATTCATTACTATACCGTGAATACAAATGGAAAATATTTGCAGATTTCAAAGTAATTGCGATGGTACAGAGAATGTAACAAGGGTACGTGGAGTATGCCTGTTTTCTTTGTGAATGGGATAGTCGAGACGGAAATTGTCACTACATGAAAAAGAAATGGCCTAGTCGGAAATGGAAAGTGGGCGAAAAGAATGTACAACATTAATGTCAGATAGCTCCTGGGGATATACCACTTACACCACTTCACATCAAACTTGGGCTAATGAACAATGTGCAGTGTGTCTTTGAAGATACATATGATGGACCCTCATCTGGACTACTTCATAGAGAGTTGTAGTGATGTATTGAATGAACATGGCGAAAAATACCATAAGGACATTTCTACCATAGAAAGGTGTTATGAATGTAAGTGGGTACCTTCTATATTAGCAGATTATTGCTGGAATATCATTCAAGATAAGAAAGATTCACAATACAAGAGAAGAAAGTGATGTGCATTAGAATAGAGTGGTTCATTTTCTTGTCGATTTCCTCTTATTTCTCATATCAAATAAATGCTACAAGGTGTATCCAAAAAGATTTCTGTGTTATATGTTAGAATTCATGCTCCATTAATGTGATGAAGTTATAACATCATAAATATGTGAATTTCTCTATTGAATTTCACCTCATGTTTGCTGCAATATATCAGAAACAGAAGAGAAAAAGAAAATGGTGATTATTCATAAACAATTCCTGACAAAAAAAAACTAAAAACAGTTTTGAATTCAGCTTTCTAAGTACAAATAGGATCACAATGTATTTTTTTCAGAAATACAAGGGTGTTTGTAGAAGAGTGTTATTTTGGCAAAGTTGATTGTATTAACTGTTATATTATTCTATTTCTTCTTTAGATATTGTGCACTAAACCCACATTGTGATGGAGTTAAAAAAATGCTTTCTTCAAATATTCTTGTCAATTCTATCACATTTCCCCAACAAATGTACACATTGGCAGATCTAAAACAACATTACAATTTGGTAGCCTTGCCAACAACATCCAGAAGTAACACATTTCTGATTACATCTTAAGGTGATTTACATTAAAAACCAGTATATACAATATATTTTTCATCCAATGACAGACAACAAACGAAATATTTACATTTGTAAAAATATTTCACAGGAGAATCATAAAAACGAAGAAATAAAATGACATGAAAGAAGTATGCTGATGGTTGGAAGAAAAAAAAGGTAACTTTTCTGTTCATCCATGTAATAGCCATTGAGCTCTCATGTTACTTAATGTGATATTATTTCTTGGTCAAAGAGGCTTGGCATTCAGAGGTTCAGCTCAGAAAATTGCAGGTTCAACTAATGAAAATTTCCTGTGAATATTCGAACTCTTCTGTTTATAACAATTGAATACATAGGCAAGGTGAGAGACCAACAATAGTCTGGAAAGCATTTGCACATGCATTATCTGTCATGTGACACTCAGAATGAACTTTTTCTAGTTCTCAAGTCGGTGGTGACATATTGCAACAGAGATAAAATCAGAAGCATTATTCATTTACTGTTGCTGCAACTCCCAGTTCAAATCATACCAAACAAACAACATTCACCCTGCATTGTATTTACTATGACAAGGGGACTGATAAATCTGAAACATGACTTGTCTTTGGAATTCAGAGATTGTAATCAGGAAATGTGAAATGCTATCCCACACTCAATGTGATCAACACTTGTGAAACATTCTGCTTCTCTTAGTGAAAGCCACAGACTTGGTTACAATAGGGGAAAGAATATTATAGGGTCAAATAAAGGAACACCAACATTTTCTTCAGTGAAATCATTTTTTAAAATTTCCCCTCTATTGAGTCCCTCATGCTCATTCCATCATTGTGGAACATTTGAATGCAATGGAGAAGGTTCAACAATGAAGCATATGAGATACACAAGCCAAATGAGAAAAATTACTGGTTGGCCATATGTGCATTATCCACTTGCTTGTCATCGATTTGTGTGTGAACACCACCTATCATTCCTATCCTGCACCATTACTGATGACTAGAAAAATTGTCTTTGTGCTAATGCAAGGGAAAGAAAAGAAAGAAATGGTTTAGTCCAAACATAGCAGTAATGCCACATAAAAAGACTTGCATGCATCCACATAAGATAGTGTTATGCATCTGGTGGAACAGTGGCCATGTGGTGTACAAAGAGTTGCTTGCATGAGGTAACTCTCCTGTTGGCATTTATTGTCATCAACAGACATCTTCCAGACGAAATCCCAGAACAACAACTAGGAAGACTGTGTGAAGTGATGCTATTCCACAATAACAGCAACCGGAATCCTGCGACACTGGCCAGTAACACTATACAACAACTGGGTTGGGAAGTCAATCTGCAACCACCTTTTCACCTGACATTGCACCCACAGATTTCACCTTTTCTGCTCTCTGTTCAATGATCTTCACAAACTTCCTTTTGGGGTGAAAATACACTTTGAACATGGCTCTACAAGTTCTTTGCTACAAAACTACATGATTTTTACAGTTATGGATTCAGAAAGTTACCCCAACATTGGCAGACTTCAGTGATCAGTGAAGTAGATTATATTATTTTCAATGATTTAAGTCTCCATTACGTGTAGTGTGTGTTTTTGGAACTTATAGAAAATATTTGAGTCTTATGCACCAGCCTAAGATGTTTTGTTGGTCATGAAACTGTTAATGTAGAAATAAACAATCAAAGGCTAAGTCTGGAATAACATTTGTCACAGTCTGTCCCTCTGTCAGTCAGATAAATTTTCTTAAACCTGCAGGCCAACTGTATGAGGAGTTGTGGTGAACTGATTGATTGCGAATGTCAGTGAGGGGATGAGTTGGAACAGGGTGTAATACACTCCTGGAAATTGAAATAAGAACACCGTGAATTCATTGTCCCAGGAAGGGGAAACTTTATTGACACATTCCTGGGGTCAGATACATCACATGATCACACTGACAGAACCACAGGCACATAGACACAGGCAACAGAGCATGCACAATGTCGGCACTAGTACAGTGTATATCCACCTTTCGCAGCAATGCAGGCTGCTATTCTCCCATGGAGATGATCGTAGAGATGCTGGATGTAGTCCTGTGGAACGGCTTGCCATGCCATTTCCACCTGGCACCTCAGTTGGACCAGCGTTCGTGCTGGACGTGCAGACCGCGTGAGACGACGCTTCATCCAGTCCCAAACATGCTCAATGGGGGACAGATCCAGAGATCTTGCTGGCCAGGGTAGTTGACTTACACCTTCTAGAGCACGTTGGGTGGCACGGGATACATGCGGACATGCATTGTCCTGTTGGAACAGCAAGTTCCCTTGCCAGTCTAGGAATGGTAGAACGATGGGTTCGATGATGGTTTGGATGTACCGTGCACTATTCAGTGTCCCCTCGACGATCACCAGTGGTGTACGGCCAGTGTAGGAGATCGCTCCCCACACCATGATGCCGGGTGTTGGCCCTGTGTGCCTCGGTCGTATGCAGTCCTGATTGTGGCGCTCACCTGCACGGCGCCAAACACGCATACGACCATCATTGGCACCAAGGCAGAAGCGACTCTCATCGCTGAAGACGACACGTCTCCATTCGTCCCTCCATTCACGCCTGTCGCGACACCACTAGAGGCGGGCTGCATGATGTTGGGGCGTTAGCGGAAGACGGCCTAACGGTGTGCGGGACCGTAGCCCAGCTTCATGGAGACGGTTGCGAATGGTCCTCGCCGATACCCCAGCAGCAACAGTGTCCCTAATTTGCTGGGAAATGGCGGTGCGGTCCCCTACGGCACTGCGTAGGATCCTACGGTCTTGGCGTGCATCCGTGTGTCACTGCGGTCCGGTCCCAGGTCGACGGGCACATGCACCTTCCGCCGACCACTGGTGACAACATCGATGTACTGTGGAGACCTCACGCCCCACGAGTTGAGCAATTCGGCGGTACGTCCACCCGGCCTCCCGCATGCCCACTATACGCCCTCGCTCAAAGTCCATCAACTGCACATACGGTTCACGTCCATGCTGCCGCGGCATGCTACCAGTGTTAAAGACTGCGATGGAGCTCCTTATGCCACGGCAAACTGGCTGACACTGACGGCAAAGGTGCACAAATGCTGCGCAGCTAGCGCCATTCGACGGCCAACACCGCGGTTCCTGGTGTGTCCGCTGTGCAATGCGTGTGATCATTGCTTGTACAGCCCTCTCGCAGTGTCCGGAGCAAGTATGGTGGGTCTGACACACCGGTGTCAATGTGTCCTTTTAGCCATTTCCAGGAGTGTATAAGAGGCACAGGGACACATACAGGTACTGAGGGAAGGAGGATTGTGGAACTCAAGGATGAGCTAAGGAGAACTCCTATATGTTTAAATCAGGGAAGCTGATATGGGAGTGGAAGGGGTGACAGAATTGGAGATGGGTCTCGAGAATGTAGTTCACAGGTTGTGAAGCTACGACCAAGTCAGGCATCTTGTACTCACAAGGGAACCTCCCCATCGCACCCCCCTCAGATTTAGTTATAAGTTGGCACAGTGGATAGGCCTTGATAAACTGAACACAGATCAATTGAGAAAACAGGAAGAAGTTGTGTGGAACTGTGAAAAAATAAGCATAATATATGTACTGAGTAGTCCATGAGCCACATAAGCAACATAATGGACTACGTAAGCTTAGGAGCGCCATGGTTCCGTGGTAGCGTGAGCAGCTGCTGAACGTGAGGTCCTTGGTTCAAGTCTTCCCTCGAATGAAAATTTTACTTTCTTTATTTTTGCATAGTTATTATCTGTCCGTTCGTTCATTGATGTCTCTGTTCACTGTAGTAAGTTTAGTGTCTGTTTTGCGACCGCACCGCAAAACCGTGCAATTAGTAGACGAAAGGACGCGCCTCACCAATGGGATCAGAAAACATTTGATCGCAAGGTCATAGGTCAGCCGATTCCTCCACAGGAAAACACATGTGATATATTCTATATGACACTGGTGACGGCATGTGCGTCACATGACAGGAATATGTTGTCGACCCACCTAACTTGTACACTTGGCGAATGGGTAAAAAGATTCTTCTACCTTGCCCGATTTAGGTTTTCTTGTGGATGTGATAATCACTCCCAAAAATGTGATGAAAACATAAGAGTTTGTCAAATAAACTGAAAATAAAAAATTAAACTTTTCACTCGATGGAAGATTTCAACCAAGGACTTTCATTCCGCAGCTGCTCACGTCACCACGAGACCATGGCGCTCCTGCGTTCCCATCATCCTTAATGTTGCCTATCTTCCCATGAACTATTCAGTTTGTATATTTTGCTTATTTTTTCACAGTTCCACACAACTTCTTCCTGTTTTCTCAATTGATCTGTGTTCAGTTTTTCAAGGCCTATCCACTGTGCCAACTTATAACTAAATCTGAGGGGGGTGCGATGGGGAGGTCCCCTTGTCAATAGCATGTTGTCATTGCATAGTCAATTACCCTCTTGGCAGGCGAGGGATAACGGTGGCACCCAGGCTCTTTCACACGTCACGTCAGTGAGGTTGCAAAATACTGATTCAGGAGAGAAGAAGGATTACAGGGACAATATTCTTCATTTCGAGACATGATGATGAGGTTTCAAATCACTGGACATGAATGTGGTTAACTTGATCCAGTCCCCAATAAGATTGGCAATTTTCCTCTTTAAGAAGCTCAACTATGCTGAGTGATTGTTTTATACATAAATATATTTATCTCAAGGTGATAATTTTAATATGAGCCACGACTACAGAATAAGGGGACTGTGATCTTAACATTGCTAATTATTGTAGTGTGCCAATTTGTAATGTTAGCTCACCTTTACAATGACTTATTTTAAAATGTCAATTTGGTACTTAGAAATTTGTCTTCTTTCTCTTTCATCACGTTTCCCTCACAATCTACCACCGCATACATTTTAAACACAACTGCACATTTGTGACCAATCTTTTGTAGTTACAAAGGCACTGCCAATTTTCAGTATGAATTATGTACCATGTAATTAACATCCAGTGTCAAATTCAAGTATAAAATTTTGAACAACTGTTTCACTGAAATACCTTAGCAAGAAAAATATGGAAAAAAATACCACATAAGAAAATATTAAAGCGATAACTTTAGCATGTAATTAAGCTACTGAATAAAGCAAAAATCTCACCTGCCAGTACCTCCTCTGGGTGTACCTCTTCCTGTTCCTGCAAAAAGAAATTAAAAAGCTGAATAACTTTACATGAACTGAATTTAAGCATAAATGAAACACCTTCAAATGTGTCAGTGGTATGTTATCTCACTGCACATGCTCATCTCAGTGTTAGTAAGTTGGTAAATTATATAATGACAGATTACGAATCAGGTGCAGTGACAAGTAGATACACGTGAAATTTTATTAAAGTGCAATTGACGAAAACTGCATAATAATACAAATGAAGAATCACAAAATATTTCTATTTCAATTGAGCATAACTGTCTGAATTCACTAGAGCTGCCAGCTGCCACTTACAGCCACTGCCACAGTGCAGGACTAAGGAGCCCACAAAACACAAGTCAACATGGTGGGAATGTAGACTACAGCTGCTAGATCCATGAAGGCTGGTGCAAGGATAATGCCAGTGACTGAAATAGAAGTACAGAATAGTTTGCTGGAAAGAACACCCCTCAAATATGACCTGGTGGAGTAGTCTGAAGGATCATGGAAGGGGAAGTGAATAACAGACCATTATAAAATTACAGATCATAGAGATAGTGATAGGGTTTATTATGCCTATATCTGCTGCTACCAGGACAGAAATTTGAAATTGATTCTTGGTCTCAGAGAGCCATCTGAGGTTGGCCCACACAACAGAAGAGGGTGTGGAACAGTTAAGAGAACTAGTAAATGGACATTTGAAAATTTGTGTCTGATGCAGCTTACTCATGTCCACACTTGCTTAGAGGCCTGTGGGAGCCACATTGGACAGGTTCTCTAACGGTTGTCTTGTCTCAGCATGTTGAGTGCTGTAATGTACTGTACAGGATTTCCGGCCTCGAGTCTGTATGATCCTTTTTGCTCATTATTCTCTTAGGGGTAGTTTGCTGCAGTTTCTTCCTTTCTTCTTCTTCTTCTTCTTCTTCTTCTTCTTCTTCTTCATTTTCATTTTATGAGTCAGGGATTCTTGCCCGCTCTGGTTTTACAGTTGTCTCCACAATCTCCTGGGCTGTCCTCCAACTCTTCTGCCGCTCAGCGTGTACTCCTACATTACCTGTGTAAAGTCTGGTTTTGTATCTTTTTAAATGTTTTATTACATATTGATCCTATATTTAGTCTTCCCTAATATCTTAATTTCGGATTGTATCCACCCTCACACCATCTTTAATACTCCTTTAAGATCTCATTTCCGCCGCCTGTATTTTCCTCAGTTGGTTTTTCGTTTTTTTTTTTTGTTTTGTTTTAGGGCGCAAAACTGCTATGGTCATTAGCGCCCAATCTGTGACTTAGGTAAAAGTAAAATACGAAAATGGAACCAGCAGCTAAGGGAGCGAAACTCAAAAAATTGGAGAAACTAAAAGCAGGAGTACAGCATGAAAAACCACTAGAGAAAGGGTTTGGTTGTCCCCAAAAAGGGCTTCAAATGACCGACGTCATCTCACTGGCACTAATAAACTCAAGAACGCGATCAGCTGAGCGCGTTATCTGCTAAAATTGACGATATTTCAGGCGACAGCTGTAGACGGGCGCGTAACAGAGTAAAATAGGGGCACTTGAGTAAAAGGTGTCTTACTGTCCACAGCTGAGAGCAGTGGGGACAGAGTGGGGGAGGATCACCGCTTAAAAGATGTCGATGGCTAAAAACACAGTGCCCTATCTGGAGTCTAGTTAATATTACCTCCTCCCGACGACGCATTCGGGAGGAAGAGGTTTAAGCACAGGGAAGAGCTTTCATGTCCCGCAATTATGGGGAAGTGTTGACCAATGTGCATGCCATAAAAGAACAACACGATGACATAAAACACTCCATAGATCGGTGAAGGGAATCGTGTGAATACCTGGCCGAAGAAGAGAGACTGCAGCCTTGGCTGCTATATCGGCCGCCTCATTTCCACAGATACCAACGTGTCCTGGGATCCAGAGGAACACCACCGAGAGGCCCCCAAAGGGAGCAAGTGGAGGCAGTCCTGAATCCGGTGGACCAGTGGGTGGACAGGGTAGAGAGCTTGGAGACTGAGGAGAGAGCTGAGAGAATCTGTACACATAACATACTGTATCCGCTGATGGTGACGGATTTATTGGACAGCCTGGAGAACAGTGTAAAGCTCCGCAGTATAAACGGAACACTGATCGGGAAGCCGAAATCGATTTGGGGTGTCGCCAACAATATAGGCACTCCCTACACAAAATGATGTATTTGATCCATCAGTGTAAATAAATGTGGCATCCTTCATTTGTGCACATTGAGCAGAAAATGCCCGACAATAAACAAGTGAAGGGGTACCATCCTTCAGAAACTGACAAAGATCACGGAGCAAGCAGGTCTGGGGATGGAGCCAAGGTGGTGCTGTACCCCCAGTTCTCAAGAAAGTTTTAGGAAAGCGGAAGGAAAGAGAATGGAGCAGTTGACTGAAGCGGACTCCCGGTGGTAGTATGGAGGAAGGGTGGCCTGCATACCCTACATCAAAGGAGGCGTCGAAGAAAATGTCATGGACTGGATTAGCAGGCATGGAAGACAAATGGCTAGCATAAAGACTCAGAAGGACTGCTCGCCAATTGGACAGCGGAGGTTCAGCAGTCTCAGCATAAAGGCTTTCCACAGGGCTGGTGTAAAAAGCTGTAGATACTAAACGTAATCCACGGTTTTTTTTTTTTTTGTGGGGTTTAAGGGCGCTCAACTACTTAGGTCATTAGCGCCCAGTCACAGTTGTTAGAGCACATGGAATCTAGTAAAACTCAAGGGGAGGGGGGGGGGACACCAGAAAGTCCTGACAAAGATGAAGATAAAAGACGTATAAAAGTTAGATGTCTTTGGACAAGCCAGTCAAAGTTATAAAAAGCAGAACACGAGCAGCTGCTCGAGCGTCATCAGCTAAAATATCCGGTGAAGTAGATGGCAGGGACAGGACAACACAAGATTGACAAAATCGGGGACACGACAATAAAACATGGCGCACTGTTAATGCTTGACCACAAAGGCACTGCGGGGCTGGGTCACCAGAGATCAGGTAGCGGTGGCTAAGCCGGCAATGCCCAATCCACAACCTAGTCGGAAGGACCTCTTCTCGCCGAGATGGTCGGGAGGAGGATGTCCAAGCAGTTGGGAGCGGTTTTACTGCCCGGAGCTTGTTTCCTTGGAGGAATGACCAAGCATCCCACCACAACGACACAAGCCTCTTACAAACAACCCCATGAACGTCAGATAACGGGACGCAATGGGAGGCTGGCCGAGGCAGGAGGACTGCAGCCTCATTCCCAGGCACTCCTACATGTCCGGGAACCCACAGAAAACTGACAGGAGACCCTCATCAGCGAAAGAATGGAGGGACTGCTGGATCCGTTGCACCAAAAGATGGACCGGATAGGGAGCTCCAAGGCTCTTAAGAGCAATGAGGAAATCAGAGCAGAGTGTATACGATGAATGGTGGTGGCGGCGGGCATACTGAACGGCCTGATGGAGAGCAAAAAGCTCGGCCGTAAAGCTGGAAAATTGGTCGAGGAGCCAGTATTTAAAGGTGGCGGCCCCAAGGACAAAGGCACAGCCGACACCATCGTCAGTTTTGGAGCCATCGGTGTAAATAAAGGTGTGACCAGCAAGTCGTGCACGAAGTTCGACAAACTGTGAGCAATACACATCAGCCGGAGTACCCTCCTTCAGGACTGAGCTGAGGTCGAGATAAATATGACCAGAGCCTGGAGCCAAGGTGGTGTCGGGCTCTCACCCTCTCTGAAGGTGGTAGGGAGGGCAAAACCCAATTGTCGAAGCAGGTGATGGAAGCGGACTCCAGGGGGCAGCAGGGCAGACAGATACAACCCATACTGACGGTCGAGAGAATCGGCGAAGGAGGACTGATAATAGGGCTGGTCGGGCATTGACAATAGCTGGCAGGGATACTGACAAAGCAGTACGTCGCGCCAGTAGGTCAATGGTAATTCGGCAGCTTCAGCATAAAGACTCTCGACGGGACTAGTGTAGAAGGCTCCGGTCGCAAGACGTAACCCCCGATGGTGGATGGAGTTGAGACGGCGTAAGAGGGATGGCCGAGCAGACAAGTAGACGAGGCTCCCATAATCCAGCTTTGATCGGACTATGGGCCAATACAAGTGAAGCAGGACAGTGCGATCCGCTCCCCAAGATGAATCACTAAGCACTCTGAGGACATTAAGGAACGTGTACAATGGGCAGCCAAATAAGAGACGTGTGGAGACCAACGAAGTTTCCTGTCCAATGTGAGCCCTAGAAACTTAGTTGTTTCCACAAAAGGGAGAACAACGGGACCGAGATGTAAGGACGGCAGAAGGAACGCTCTATATCGCCAAAAATTGATACAAACCGTCTTCTCTTCAGAGAAACGGAAGCCATTTGCCACACTCCATGAGTATAGGCTGTCTAGACAACGCTGAAGGCAGCGCTCCAGGAGGCATGTTCTCTGGGCACTGCAGTAGATAGCGAAGTCATCGACAAAGAGAGAGCCCGAGACATTAGGTGCAATGCAATCCATAATTGGATTGATCGCGATGGCAAAAAGGGCTACACTCAAGATGGAGCCCTGAGGCACTCCGTTCTCCTGGAGGAAGACGTCAGACAATACGGAACCCACACGTACACTTAACTTTCGATCTGTTAAAAAGGAATCAATAAAAAGGGGCAGGCGACCGCGTAGACCCCACCTGTGCATAGTGCAGAGGATACCTCCTCTCCAACAGGTATCATAAGCCTTCTCCAAATCGAAGAACACAGCTACCGTTTGGCGCTTTCGCAACAAGTTGTTCATGATGAATGTCGACAAGGTCAACAGCGGAGCGGCGGTGACGAAAGCCGCATTGAACATTGGTAAGTAGCAGTCGAGATTCAAGAATCCAAACTAACCGAGCGTTAACCATGCGCTCCATCACGTTACAGACACAGCTTGTAAGAGAAATGGGGTGGTAACTAGAAGGAAGGTGTCTATCCTTCCCAGGTTTGGGTATAGGAACAACGATGGTGTCACGCCAACGCATGGGGACTTGACCTTCGGTCCAGACGCGATTGTAGGTACGAAGAAGGAAGCTTTTGCCTGCCGGAGAAAGGTGTGCCAGCATCTGAACGTGAATGGCATCTGGCCCCGGAGCTGAGCAACGGGACAGTGCAAGTGCACGTTCGAGTTCCCGCATAGTAAAGGGGGCACTATAAGTTTCCAGATTCTGCGAGTGAAAGGAAGGTTGCCGAGCCTCTTCTGCCTCTTTCCTGGGAAGGAAGGCAGGGTGGTAATGGGCGGAGCTTGAAACCTCCGCGAAAAAGTGGCCGAAGGCGTTGGAGACAGCCACAGGATCAACAAGGACCTCATTACCTGAGGTCAGGCCAGGTACCGAGGAGTGGGCCTTAATGCCCGACAGCCGGCGCAGGCCACCCCAGACGATAGAAGAGGGAGTAAAACTGTTAAAGGAGCTGATGAAAGAGGCCCAACAAGCTTTTTTGCTGTCTTTGATGACTCTACGGCATTGCGCTCGGAGTCGTTAGTATCCAATACAATTCGCCAACGTAGGATGGCGGCGAAAGGTGCGTAAAACACGTCGTCCAGCACGTGACGTGAAGAAGAGGTAGTACGAGGATTGGAACGTTCGGCAGCATTGATGATAACAGCCGTGAAGTATTCAACCTGACTGTCACAACTGAGAAAATCGTGGTCCGGAAAGGTCGCCAGGGAGGAGTAAAGTCCCCAGTCAGCTTTCGGTATGTTCCTGCTCGAAGGACGTGGGGATGGGGTGTGGTGCAGGAGACGAACGACACAGGGGAAGTGGTCGCTCAAATTGGTGTCAGAAAGGACATACCACTCGAATCGACAGGCAAGAGTGGTAGAACAGATCTAGAGGTCCAAGTGGGAGTAGGTATGAGTAGAGTCCGAGAGGAAAGTCGGGGCGCCAGTATTGAGGCAGACAAGATTGAGATGGTTGAAGACATCCGCCAAGAGGGAGCTTCTCTGACAGGATGCAGGAGAGCCCCAAAGGGGACGATGGGCATTGAAGTCGCCAAACAATAAAAACGGCGGAGGAAGCTGAACAATCAGGTGCATCATGTCAGCCCGACTAACTGCGGATGACGATGGAGTGTAGACAGTGCAAACAGAAAAAGTAAAGGCACAAAGAGTAATATGGACAGCTATTGCATGGAGTGGGGTGGTCAATGGGATGGGATGGTAATAGACATCGTCCCGAACGAGCAACATGACCCCACCATGAGCTGGAATACCGTCCACAGGGGTGAGGTCATAGCACTCCGAGGTATAGTGGGTAAAAGCAATACGGTCAGTTGGGCGCAACTTGGTTTCCAGGAGACCAAGGACGAGCGGACAGTGCAGGCAGAGGAGCAGTTGTAATTCCTCCCGATTAGATCGAATACCTCTTATGTTCCAATGTAACAAAGCCATCGCTAGTCAGAAAAAAGGGGGAATGAAACGGGGGAAGAGCTGGTCACCTCGACGGCCGCAGAGGGCCAGGTTATGAGGGAACAACGCTACAACCGGCGGGAGGCGGATCCTGTTCCATCGAGTCGTCGCCAGCTGCGGCCGCTGTCCTGGGTTGCGTAGGAGGGGCAGTATCATTCGCCGACGAGAGGCCAGCTGAGCGCCTGGCAGCAGAGCGTCCCAGCCAAACTGAGGACGGCTGGGAGCAGCGACTCATGGATGGAGCGTCAGACGAAACGCGCCGGGGTGGAGAGGGGGATAAAGACTTCTTCTTGGAGGCCTTCTTGGAAGTCTGATGAGGCACGGGGATGGTATGCTGGACCCGAAGAAGGTCCTCACGCGCGGGCTCCATTTTGGAATGCCGGACCTTGGAAGCCGGGGTCTGGAACATTTGCCCGATGGACGCCTGAGAAGAGGATCGCTTCTCAGGTGGTGGAGGGGGAGGAGGAGGAGGAGGAGGAGGAAGGGTGGCCCCTGGGGCAGAGGGGGCAGGGGCCACGAGGGAGGATGATTTGGAAGGGAGGGATTTGGGAGGCGGAGGCATAAACCCCAGATGGGGTGAGGAGGTGGAGGGGGGACAGGATAGGGGTGAGGATACTGTGCAAGGAGGCAACACGACTGAGGCCAACGATATTGCCAACGTCACGGGATGGAGGTGGTCATACTTCTTCCTGGCCTCAGAAAAAGAGAGATGATCCAAAGTTTTTAATTCTTGAATCTTCTTCTCCATCTGATACGCGGGGCAGTCTATAGATCTAGGTGAGTGGATGCCAGGACAATTGATGCACCGAGGTGGTGGAGTGCATGTATGTTCCTCACGAAGAGGACGTCCACAATCGCCACAAAGGGGCTCAGCCTCACACCGTGACGACATGTGCCCAAAGTGCAAACACCGAAAGCAGCGCATAGGAGGTGGGACGTAAGGTGGCACGTCGCACCGGTAGCACATCACCTTTACCTTCTCCGGGAGAATGTCCCCCTCGAATGCGAGGATAAAGGCCCCGGTGTCGATGCAACAGTTTTTGGGGCCGCCCTGGACTCGCCGCACGAAATGCACGCCTCAGCACTCCAGGTTGGCCCTGAGCTCCTCATCAGATTGCAGCAGGAGGTCCTCATGAAAAATAACCCCCTGCATCCTATTCAGTGCCAGATGCGGGACAATGGATACTGGGATGTCCCCTAGTCAGTCACATGCTGGAGTGCCGCCGACTGTGTGGCGGAGGTGGTCTTTATATGAACGGACCCCGAACGCATTTTACTGAGAGCCTCGATTTCCCCAAAGATGTCCTAGATGTGCTGGACAAAGAATATGGGCTTGGAGGTGGCGAACGTCCCCCCCATCGGTCCGAGAACAGACTAAATAGTGGGGGAAGTATATCGCCCCAAGCCGGCGAGCCTGTCCTTCCTCCCAGGGAGTGGCCAAGGGGGAAAGGGCAGGAGTACCAGAACCAGAGACAGTACCTTTCTTTTCAAAAGACTCGGCCGCAGATCGACCTGATACATTTTGACATTTCATCTACAAAACATCCGCCCCAATACCACCCACTCCAACCAGGGGCTCTCCCCACGGGCGCCACCCAGCCTCAACAAGGGCCACCTGGCAGGATGACCATTGCTGGGAGTCCTGATGCCCCAAGGAGACGGGCATCTACTCCTTGGCCGACGTGGGGAGGGTGCAGTTCAGGTATCGGCAGTACGATCCCTGTGTTGTCAGGGGGCTACAACCTAGAGGGTACATGACGACCCCACCACAATGGGCTGGCTACCGTGCTGGATTTCGGGTGCCATGGAAAGTCCATCATGATCGTAGGTGCAAATGGGGACGCACTATGGGCATAACTTGTGCAACCCATCAGGTGTTTAGGCCAAATTTGAGGAATAGTGGGTGTGGTTACAATGCAGTTACAATGCTGAGTGCCAAGGTCTTAGTGCACTGAGGACCAGTGATACACCACGTAAGGTGTCCTTCCCCAAAAGGCTCGTACTTCTGTAGAATTTGGAAAATGGAGGTCAAACCCCAAGGGGGACCATCACATGGAAGGCCGAAATGGTTGAAACTCCTTTTAGTCGCCTCTCACGACAGGCAGGAATACCTCGGGCCTATTCTTACCGCACACCCACAGGGGGAAGACTACTTGATTGTGGGAAGTTATTACTATGTGCAGTAGCACACCAGATGTCATTCAGATTTTGGGTAAAGAGAGATTTTGCATAGATCTGCATATCCACAGTTGGAATAATGGAAGGAAATGGCAGTAAGTATCTGCTTCTCTAGCCAAACGGTCAGCCAGTCCATTCCCTGGGTTGCTCAAATGACTTGGAACCCAGAGAAAGACATCTGAACAGGTGGCACACTCGTGGGCCAAGAGAAGGGCACGTATAGCAGAGACCGAAGGATGAGGTCGATGGCCAGCAGGCTGCTCGTTGGATCTGAACAGATTAAAACACTGTGGAGTGAGGCCTGAGATAAAAAAGGAGGGCTCTGTGAATTTCCAGAAACTCTGCTGTGAACACACTAATTGATCCTGACAAAAAATGGTGTTCTAAGGCAGTAGGAGACATGAAAGTGTATCCCACCTTATCTACTGCCTTAGAACTATCAGTGTGAAAAATTGTGGCACCCTAGAACACTCCAAGGATGGCACATACAAGACGGTGGAGAATTAAAGAGTTGACACGAATCTTAGGACCCTGGAATAGATCAGTCATAATTCATGGTCTAGTTACCATCCATGGGTGGGAGGGGTATGGGAGGAAAGATGTGAAGTACATTACAGCGAGTGGAGACGGGGATCCCGACATAAGGAAGTGATACGCATGCCAACCGGCAATCCCACACAAGAACGGGTGTCAGGAGGGAGACAGTCCTCAATGGCGAAGAGTACAGGATACATCGGATGGTCAGGGAATTGGCGAATGATGACTGATTAAGAAAGTAGTAGTTTGCTCAGTCATGTGTGTAGAGGGGGAATCCCCACTTCTGTGAGGAGACTATCAATGGGACTACTGAGAAAGCCAGCAATAGCCAGATGAACCCCACAATGGTGAAGAGGGTCAAGCAGTTTCAAAGTGGAAGGAGCTGCTGAGCCATAAACCTGACCACCACAACAGTCTGGAGAAGACCAGGCCACAGTAAAGATGGAGAAAAGTGACACAGTCTGCACCCCAAGATGCAAGGGCCAGGAGGTGGAGAGCATTAAGCTTCCATATACATACAGTATTTAGGTGGCAAATGAAGGGCAGCCATGTCA
The DNA here is from genome assembly GCF_021461395.2 of Schistocerca americana. Lineage (NCBI taxonomy): Eukaryota > Metazoa > Arthropoda > Insecta > Orthoptera > Acrididae > Schistocerca > Schistocerca americana. Next base: position 50,650,101 of record NC_060119.1, on the reverse strand, counting down.
GCTGGTTATCAAAAGTAAGGCCCAAGAAACAGGACTGTGCTACAACATCGAGAAGCTGTTCACCTAAATAAAATTCTGAGTTGGGGTGTACTGTGAATCAGCGATAAAAATGCATTACCCACATTTTTTTGGGAGAATCCTGGAACCAATAGGAGGTGGCCCATGCAGAGGCCCATGGGATGGCATCTTAGAGCAGACACTCACCAGATGCTACTTACTGGGAGCTGCATCATATGCAAAAATCATCGACGTACAATGCCAGAGTAACCAGAGGCCCAATAGGGGTCACAAGCCCGTGGACTGCTAGGAGGAAGAGTGTGACACTTACCACAGAACCATGTGGGATACCATTCTGCAGAATTCCAGGGGTGCTGAGGGAAGTTCCAACTTGGAACCGGAAGAGCCGCTCAGAGGAAAACTCATGGATAAAAATCTGAAGGGGCACATGGAAGCCTCAGTCATGGTTGGTAACTAAAATGTGATGGCACCAAGCCATGTTGTGTGCCACATGTAGGTAAAAAGAAGACCACAACTAGGCACTGGTGGTGAGTAAAAGCCTGTTGCGTAACTTTTTCCAACCCAAGTAAATGATCAGTTGGAGATCATTTCACTTGGAAGCCACAGAGATATAGGGACAAAAGGCCCGGAGATTCTAGTACACAACATAATGTGTAGCTAACTATCCTCTTGAGTAGTTTACGTAGTACATTTGTCTGGTTAATTGGGTGGTAGCTGTCGAGGCCATTGGGTTCTTTCTGGCCTTAAGGACAAGGAGAACTATAATGTTTCATCATTGTGACAGAAAAGCAGCTGTGAACCTAATGCAGTTGAAGATAATAGACCATCTGGTTGCGGACAGAATATGGGCCAGCTGCCATGTCCCATGAAGAGGTAAGAGCCTGCTTGACTATAGCGCTCACTTAGTGTTGTGTGTTATGAACAGATTGGTTTGGCGAAGGGGGGGGGGGGGGCATAGTGAACACTGCATTTCTGCTGGAGAAATGTAGGAGGACAGGAAGACGATGCCAATACCGTCCCAAAGTGTCGTGTAGCAAGGTGTTCTGCGAGGACCGATGGATCAGTGCACAAATCACCGTTAAGGTTAAGGCAATGGAATACTGACTGTCGCTGGCAGCCAAGAACAGTACGGAGCTTGGACTGAACCTGCAATGAAGAGGCGTATGTCCCCGTAGGGGCACATATTTCTCCCAGCATTCCTTTTTACACTACTTAATAAGGTAATGAGCCTTCGCATGAACACACTTAAAAGCGAAGAGGTTCGTCTTTGAAATGTGTTGCTTAAAATGCTGCAGTGCATGTCAGCAGTTATAGACAGTGACTGTGACATCCTTGGCCCACCAAAGTACCCATCAACGATGAGGGGACATGTTGATGGGGGGGGGGGGGGGGGGGGGGGGGCGGCAGCAGTGTGAAGAACAGTGGCAGAGATGCCTTGCAGACCGCATCAATGCAATTCGACAGGGAGGTGTAGAGGTGCACAGCAGATGTATACAAAGGGCAATTGGCCCTGCGGAATTCGTAACTTGGGGGCCTGTCTGCCTGGCGGCAGCAGGGGAACAATAGAACCACTGGAAAGTGGTCACTGTCACAAACATCATCATGGGCTGACAAATGTAGGGAAGCAATGAGAGCAGGAGAGGTGATCGTGAGATTGATAGTGGTAAAGGTGCCATTAAGAGCATTGAATTGGGTAGGGGATCCCTCATTGAGGAGAGACAAATTCAGGTCCGTAATAAGCTGGTCAATTAGGAGACCCCTACCCATTGAAGTGTCACTCTCCCACACTGGGTGGTGGCTATTGAAGTCCCAAGGATGAGAAACGGGGTGTGAATTGCTGGATTAAGGTAGACAGTGCAAAGTAAGGAATTATTGTACCTGGAGGGAGGTCGACACTGCAAATGGTGATTGCCAGAGACATATGCACTCTAAACACTATAGCTTCCAGGTAGGTACTTAGTGGGATCCGGTGACTACGACATTGGAGTGAACCAAAGTGCAGATCCCACCAGATGCTTCCCTGGGGCCAGTACATTTCCGACAGAAGGTTGCATTTCTGGTAGGTGAGGATAGTAACTTTGGCAATTTCAGTGGATGACTGTGTGGCCAGAATCCAGATTACACAAAAAAAAAAAAAAAATGAGGATACCATGTCACTTGGTCAGTGGCCTTCACCTACAAGGGTGAGGTGACATCCGTAAATAAGATAAGATCTCAGGCACAGGTTGCAAGGCAGGAGGTGGCATTACTGGGGACAGCGGTTGGGGGGTGGGGGCACCTTGTCTTAGGATTTATGTTTCTTCCTGTCCGTTTTCTCCTCCTCCTATTCCTATTTCAGAGCTGGAGGAGGGTAGAGCACAGAGGGAGTACAGGTGACTGAAAGAGAGCGGGTGACCTTTGGATGAACAAACGCACTGTGAGTGATGGTAGGAGTCTTCCAGCCTGAACTGAGCTGGGCAAAGGGGCCTTGTAAGGGAGCCCAATCACTGGCAGGTGCCAGAGAAGGGGCGCACTTCTTCAGCTGGAGAGAGGGAGCAGACCCAGACAGGAGGTTGTGGCAACTGCATGGGTAGGGGGAGGGAGAGGGATAGGTGGATGGGGCTGGGCAAGGGACAGGTAGCAGGAGGAAATGAAGTAAAAGAGAGATAAGTTGAAGATAGTGACACTGGATGGAGTATCTCATACTTTTGGTAACCCTCAGTATAAGACAGGCAATTCGATGACTTGTATTCTTGGATCTCCTTCCTCTCTTATACGCCGGGCAAATTTGGCGAGTGAGGGGAGTGGCTTTCAGTACATTTGTCACACACAGGTGTCAGAACACAGGGGCTTCCCTCATGGAATGGTTGTCCACAGTGAGTGTACAGAGGGTCTACCATTCACCAGGAAAACATATGCCCAAATTGCAGCCACCAGAAGCACCGCATAGGTGGTGGGGTGTATGGCTTCACATCACAACTTCGGCACATAACCTTGACTTTCTCTGGGAGGGTATCCCCCAAAAAAGCTAGAATGAAGGCACCAGTATGGATGCGGTTGTCTTTGTGGCCCTTCTCCACATGCCAAACCAAATTCACACCTCTCCAGATTAGCCCAGAGTTCCTAATCCTTTTGCAGGGTGAGATCCCAATGAAAAATCACTCTCTACACCATATTCAGAGATTAGTGAGGGATAAAAGAAACTGGGACATTGCCAATATGATCACAGGTGCAAAGAGCTGCCGATTGGGTGGCAGAAGATGCTCTGATCAAGAAAGTTTTCCTCAATATTTTCCACAAAAACAATGGCATTGTGGCAATGAATGTGTCCCTGTCTGTCCTCGTACAGATGAGGTAATGGGGGAAGTGTATCATACAAAGATGGCTAGCCTGGCCATCCTCCCATGGTGTAGCCAGGGAAGCCGAGGTTGCTGGGTAACATGAAGCACCATTCAATGATTGTTCACCATTCAAAGAAGCAGCCGTTTGAGATCGGCCAGATCTTTGCAGCTCCATACGCTTCATGCATCAAGCATCCCCCAAATACCAGCCATTCTGACCATGGGCTCTCCCGAAGGGTGCCACCCACCCAAACCAAGGGCCATCTACCACGGTGGCTATAGGTGGGAGTTCTGATGCTCCAAGAAGACAAGCAACCACTCCTTGGCATACATGGGGAGTGAACAATTCAGGAATCAGGAGAGTGATTCCTGTGTTGTCAGGGATCTCAGCCAGATGGGTACATAACAGACCCATCACACAGACTGGCTATGTGTGCTGGTGACCTAGCTGGGTTGAAGGGGGCAACAGGGGGAAGGCAAGAGGAATCCACACTGCAGATGCCAGGGAGCGAGTTGTTCCCCAAATGGCTCACATTAAACAAAAACAGGAAATTTTGAAGTGGAGGTGAAACTCAATAGGGGACGTAAAAACCAAGAAACATGAATGAACAGGCAGAGGAAAGCAAATTGTAAACAATAAAGGAAACCAGGTGGATAGCCATGTCAAGATGAATCAGAGCACCAAGAAAGGGGTAGGAGAGGGTAACTGAGAGTGAGCAAGGATAGGGAGGGAGGGCAGGGTGACAAATGCGGACAGTAAGGAAGAATTGGCTGCATTAGCTCAGAGCCACATGTGCACCACGCATGAACTAACACGAAGGAACCGTAACCCCCTTGGGAAGGGGGTGGGGGGTATGGCTATTGTCTGCCTAGAGGGAATCAGAATGTAAAGTAGTGCAGGCATTTTAGTGACATTTTTGAGTCTTGTGGTAAATAATTATGAATTACAGGACACTGCTAAATAACCATTTGATACAGTTTGCAACACATACAATAACCCTAGACTGATTGCATCAGCACATCTGAAGAAGCTGTTACCATTTCTGTCAGCAACTGGGGAAGGTGCAAGTGAACTTAATGCACTACTTCAAGCAATATTCATGTGCTGATGGCATTACAACTAAATGTATCCTTTCAAGATGTAATTACATCACTGCTCTTTATAGAAAAAAGTTGACCAGTCTGTAACAACAAAATTTAAAACCCACCTGAGTTTCAATAGCTTTCTGACATTAGAATGGAGATGTGCTTTTCTCAAAAATAAATGCAAATCTGAAATTATCAAGGCTACAGTACTACCATGACACAGCACATATGGGAACAAACAGCGGACCACCTGCAATGTCAAGCACTTAGGGTGTTTGAGATGAATCTAGTCGCTGCTAGTGTTGCGTATGTCATGCGTCACTTGACTCAAGCTTTGCAGAAGTGCAGCAAATTCAGGCAAGCCACGTGTAGTGAACACAAACCTATAGTGATGCCGAACAAATTGTTCAACAATTGTTCAAAGGGTGATTGTAGGGCTTCTAGTTGCACTTATGTATGCCGTCATGCTTGTCAAAAAGGGCACCACACATTGCTACACACAGAAATAAAACACACAAGATGGAACAAGGAAGGATTGTCCTAGTGACATGAAACCCAAAAAATGGTATACATCCATCAAGTACATTGCATTACTGCTCACTTATAATCATCCGAGACAAACAAGTGCTGCTTACAACAGCGACAACATGGTTGATAGATAGTAGTGCCTCTGACTTCACGGATGGCACAGTAGAGTATACATTCAAGGAACAGGTGGAATCATATCAGAAACAAAGCAGCACGTCTCTGTTTAAGTTGACTTCTGTATAAACCTCTTCATTTCACCTTCTGTCTGGGATCAAGACAAGATGTCAGTTACCTTCAGCAAAATTAAACAGTGTGTTGGATTTGACACATATAAAACTTATCGATCTAGAATTTTGGTCACCTGGCAAGATCGACAAGTTGCTGGGAGCAAAAGTTTCTCTGTACATTCAGAAGGCGAGGACTATCTCCATAAGAACTGATCATCCAGTGCTTTAAGAGACAGAACTGTGTTGGATTATGTATGTGAAGGAGTATCAAATGGTAGAGCACAAAATGTTTTCAAGGTGGCCATTCATATTACGCTTTGTGAAAACTGACACCGACTTTCTTGAACAAACTGTGGAAGACAGAAGGATTAAATCATGTCTGAGTCGTAGCAACACTTGCACATGTGTGTTGGTTTGGTGGGTCCTGAAGAACGATTGGCGTGTGGACATGTGGCTGGCAAGTTGTTGCTTTTGGCAGACTCCCACTGTCCGGTGCAGGTCCCGAGATGCTGCTGAAGGTTGAATCAGTCATAAGGCCAGATAGCGGTGAGCTGCATGAAGACATACGGACATTGCAAGCAACCAGATTGGCAAGTAACTGGCTTACTCTGCAAGCTTAAATTTTATGGCTCCTCAATGATCACCTGAGTGTGTAGGATGCAATAATACCCTGGCTGGAATCCTGCAATGTATGGCTCCTTCACAACTGAGTGGAGTAAAGTGTTGTTCTTTTATATTTGTGTTATCTAAAATTGCATCTGTTACATTAATGCACCTATGAGTGACTGAGTGCATGCTCATCAGTCAGTGTTATTAATTACAATTTGTGTTCCAGGTAATATGTCATGCAAGTGTAAGAGTATTCCCTGTTGTAAGTCTCATGAAGGGAATCAATTGTAACGTGATCTATGTCAGAGGCAAAGTGATCTTGGTACATGTGTACACTTGAGTTATCTTATCAGCAGGTGCTGATATTTTCAATTCTGAATAACAGAAATTTTAAACAATGTCAATTACATTGCTAGTCACTTGTGCGTTTTGTTCACATTTTCTACTTCCTGCCCCTTCTTGTGTGAAGCTTTATTTGTGCAGAATTCTGTTCCCATTGATGTGTGTTGGCAGGGTAGCTTTGGCAGGAAATGTGTTCTTGTTCCCTGTGTCCAGAGCAGAGGCATGTTTGCCTTTTGCTATGGTGGCACCTCTGTTGTCGCACGGCGTCTGAGTTGACTGGCAGTCTGCTGCCCCTACCAGTCACTCGAGTGAAGCGAAGTTGCTCATCTGACATGCTCGATGTCAGAGTGCCACAATTTGGTCAGGAACCAGTAGTCTGTTCAATTCGGTGATTTTATTGAGCTCAGGAGGATAAGGTACATTTATAGAGTCTGAGGTTCCTGCTCATTATGACTAACTACTCGCTTAAATGTTGCATCCTTATTACCAATTCTAAATACATTAAGTTTAAAACCTGTTAGTTACCAGTGTAAACTGTCGACATTTACCTTGGTGCATAGTCATTAGCTAACTCCACTTGGGGAATTTGGCTGCTCATTCCTAGTTGACTGTGATAGCTCTCTGCTCTAGCTCTCAGCCTGCTCTGAATTTTTGACAAATGTATGTTTATTAAATGTCTTTTACTTCTCCCAGCACAACCTGTGATATATGAGCTATCAAATATGATGTTAGGTTTATTGAATTACTAAGCGACACAAGTTAAACATATGATACCCAAAGAAAAGAAGACCTCTCTATGAAGTGCACGAAAAATCTATTTAATGGTTCAGATAGTATTCTAATTAGATTTTTTTCAAGTTCATCTGGCTATGATAATAGCAAGAAGAGTGACTCCATTATCAGTTTACAAAGGTAATTGGCATGTAACTGCAATAACTAAATATTTTAGACAACTGTAGGTGGTAATTATCATGTTTACTGAATATCAACTGTGGTGTAACCGATCTCTTGGTTAATGTTACATATTTCTCAATGTCTATAGTACCAATGAATGATGGTTACTGCCAGAAAGTCATATTCCAGGTCAAATAGTGGGTTTAAACTTTTATTCACTTTCAGAATTTTTTCTCTTGCATGAAATCTGCTGCAAATACATGAACAATTTCTGCAGAGTGTGACAATGATAGTTCCTTCATCAGGCTTCAATGTACCTGCTGATTTGACTGGTTCATTCCATGCTATCTCATTCTTGTCCAGTGAAGTGCCATGCCCTAGATCTGTTGCACCCATTAGCCAGTATGCGAGTATTCTTTGAAAAATTTTTGTGACTGTTCAGTAGGTAATTACATTGTAATAATAGACCTGAGTTACCAGTGCAAATGGAGTTGCGAAGGTTGTGGTGTCAGGAAAGATTGGAGTGAAAAAAATAATAAGTATGAAGTGAAGATATATAGGATATGTAGAAAGGAGTTGATTAATTAAAATGGGGTGTGCAGGGCAGCCCACAGAAGGGCTAAAACCCATGGGCTAATGAAAACTGTGAGCACCCTGGAATGAAGCCAGGAAACAGAGGGGAGGGGGGGGGGGGGGGGGGGGTTCATTACATGCCAAAAAGCTAAACTTCTTTGCTGCTGGTGAAACTCACCCTCTCTCTGACAGTCTCAGTTGTGCTTCCTCTACTTTCACTCACCTGAGCTATAGGACGTTGGGCTTCGTCGGCAACAGGGCCTGATTGACAAAAAAGGAAATTGTGTGTTAATATAAAAAACACTTAATCTGCAAAAGTCAAACAAACAGTTAATAAATGAAGACTGTTTCAACATGACATTACAAAGAACAGAATCAATTATTTCTATCTTTTAGAGTGCCTAGTGATCAGTGAATAACTGAGCATCTAATCTAGTCAATTATGTACGACAGTGAAAATTACTAACCGAGTTCCACAAAGCCGGAACTTTATTCCAGTTGCAAGCTGGCTATCTGAATACTGCCAGGGGCAAATAAACTTTTATTGTCAACATTTCAAATAATTATTGATGAAATTTTATGATGTAAAATCCTGTAGTAATCTGCTTATTAAAATATACAATTTTATGTTACAGGGTTAACTCACTGTGGCAAGTTTAACGGTTAGGAACTGTGTGTATGACTGTATATGCAGCCTCACTCACTGCAAGCGTATGCTGACATTCTACTCATACAGTATTTGACTATGAGAGCACTTGGTGACTTGCAGAAAACTTCACCAAGAATTTCAAATTATCATTAACTTTTCTCAGGGATACCCCACATAAGGTAACAGCAAAAATGTTATCACCTACCACATTTTTGCTGTTCATGCAGTAAAATTGCACATCAAACACATACAATGTAATCCTCCTTTCTTTACTTACAGATGGATACACATAGCCAGGAGACTGTGTAGCAGATGATGTGGGTTGTTTCTCAGGTTCATTCTTCGTAAAGGTGAGGCAGGAAGAAATTTTATGAGTATGGGAACAGGATGGAGTAGAAGACATCATAGGAATGAGGTGGAAGTGTACCATTTGACTGGTACTTCACAATGCTGTCTTGAGACATTCAACAGAGCGCTGCCTGTTGCTCGCATGTTAATAAACCTGAAACAAACTCAGAGCAGATCATCTTGCCCGTGACAGCCATTGCATAGTTTCTGTATAGGGACCACATGACACTGGACAATTTTCCAGTATTCCTGTGCTCTTCACAGCCTTGATAGACCACTGCACAATGGCTCACCAGCCAACCCAAGTCCCAGACTTGACATCGTCTATCTAATTCTGAGTGCCATGTCTATATTAGTAAGAATGCAGCCCACAATATTGGCATCATTAGTGCAACCTACTCTTTAGATACCTACAACAGTGCCTATCAGTTGTTACAAACAGAGTGCTGAACTAGAGTTTCAAGAAATGTTCTCATATTATCAAACATCTTTCATTGGATCAGGGCATTCTTTACCTTGCCTTGCTTTAACATTCACAACTATTCCTCTGAGCACAGCAACATTGGAATCTAGGACATCATCAGTGCAGCTTGCAGTGCTCAGCTTAGCTCATATTAGTGACAACCTTACAGCATAACAGGACTATTGTGATGTTTTTTTGCACTAGGAAGCCATTTAACATGCCGAACATTATAATGTGCCTTCTGTGTTGCAATGAAGTTCTGATGTTCATGACAACCTGAGCACATTTCTCACCTTGTGCATGGATCATCCACAATAGGTGGGATGAATGACCATGAGAGTGGGTGGCAGATGGGGCAATGCAGTTCCCTACTGGACTCCCTGTAGAGAGGTGAGGCAGGAAGACAAACACATTGGTCTGGGAAAAGACTGTAGTGAAAGTCTTAATGGGAAATATATTAAGAGCAAAGGGACAGTGATACTGTACGTACATTATCTTCGGATACTTATTAGAAATTCTCTCCAAATGCGTGTGCACATTTCTCCTATGTGTTTCAGTTGTTTCTACTGCACTATTTTCTCCTAGCCTCTTAATTTCAGAGGTAATCAGCTCTCATATGTCATAAAGTAAAGCATAGAAACCTTATTCTTGCTGACTATTCTTCATAAATCCCCCTCTCTCCCAGTATTCAAAACACAGCTCCATAAATAATTGTAAACACTTAAATTATGCCAAGAAACTACTAAGACAGCGAAGACAAAATAAGGAAAACAATGCAATTGTCTCCAGTACACCATCTCATGAGGAGGAAGAAAAATAGTACATCGAAAAACGGTATCTGTACATTTGTGATGGCTAATCTCCAACTACAGTCAGGATTTTGACAGAGTCAGGTTTAATAGATACTTGCATTAATTAGCAAAGTTGTTTTGTAAGCTCTATTACTGCAATGCCAGCCATGTCATCCAGCCATAGATACTTAGCCTTAGCTGTGGTAGCTATTATAAATGTAAAAACGTAGCTTTGAATATAAAAGGAGTGATCAAAACACTAATTTTTCTGAACACACTAGTTACAAGACACAGACATCACTTCTCTTCAAGAATAAGTTATTAGTGAAAATATATGTCTAATAGTATATACCTAGCAAATAATGTCATAAAGATAAGTAATATCTTCACTGACTTTGCCACCCACAAAAAAGCAAAATCCTGGAAGTTATTTCTACAAAAGGAGTTCAGAAGACTTCTTGTGTTGGTGATATGAGTAGCACTGGAATGGAGACAAGGAAGGGTCTGAATGGGTGAGAAATTTGACTAATGAAGGTTAAAGCAAGGAGGGTTACAGGAACGTTGGATATACTGCAGGGAGAGTTCCTGGCCACAGTTTATCACTGGTCATTCTTGCAGAAAAACAGCTCGTTTCTTGTCATTCCCATGCTGAAATCAGCAAATTGGTTGCAGCTCAGCTTGTATATCACATGACTGGTTTCCCAGATATCCCTGCCTTTGGTGGGATATAAGATGTTTGTGACCAGACTGGAGTGGTGGTGGTGGAAAGATGTATGGGACAGGTCTTGCATTTACTTCTATTACAGTGATATGAGCCGTGAAGTAAGGGTTTGTGAGCAGGGATTGTGCTGGGATGGACGAGTATATTGTGTAGGTTTGGTGGACAGAGGAATACCACTGTGGGACGGGTGTGAAGGATAGTAGGCAGGACATTTCTGATTTCAGAGCACAATGACAGTTTGTAGGAACCCTGGCAGAGGATGTAATTCAGTTGTTCCAGTCCTGGGTGGTACTGAGTTACGAGGGGAATAATCCTCTGTGGCCAGATTGTGTGACTTTGGGGGTCATGGGAAACTGCAAAGATAAGACACAGAAGATTTGTTTTTGTACAAGGTTTGGAGGATAATTATTGTCTGAACACTTCATTGAGACCCCCGGTATATTTCGAGGGGGGCCCCTCATCACTGCAGATGTGGCAACCATGGGTGGATAGGCTGTATGGGAGGGACTTCTTGGTATGGACTGGGTGGTAGTTGTCAAAATGAAGGTATTACTTGCAGTTAGTTAGTTTGATATAGGCACAAACAGTGATGTAGCCGTCTTTGAAGTGTACATCAACACCTACGAAGGTGGCTTGTTGGCTTGAGAAGGTCCTGGTGAAGCAAAGGAGGAGAAGCTGTTGAGGTTCTGGAGGAATGCGTATAGGGTGTCCTCACTCTCGCTCCAGATCACAAAGATGTCTTCAATGAATCTGAATGAGGGGAGGGGTTTTAGGATTCTGGGTGTTTAGGAAGAACTTTTAACCCATACTTAATCACTCATATCCCTGTAATAGACCTAGATGCAAGACCTGTCCCATACATCCTACCACCACCACCACCACCACCACCACCACCACCACCACCACCACCACCACCTACGCCAGCCTGGTCACAAAGGTCACTTACCCCATTGAAGGCAGCGCTACCTGTGAAACCAGTCATGTGCTATATAAGCTAAGATGCAGCCATTGTGCTGCATTATATGTGGGCATGACAACAAACAAACTGTCTGTCCACATAAATGGCCACATACAAACTGTGGCAAGAAACAAGTTGATACCCTGCTGCTAAGCATGCTGCCCAACTTGACATCCTTCATTTCAACTCTACTATATAGTGAGTAGCGACTCTGTTTCATAATATTCTTTGTTTCAATTCACTTCTTCAGTTTTATGAGTCATTCACCTCAGTTGCGTCTAATTCTATTTCGTGTTTAATTTTAAATGAGCTATTTCTTCTTTACAATTTAATTATTTGATAGATTAAAAAATCTACTTGCCAAGCAGCAGCAGAAACAAACAAACACACACACACACACACACACACACACACACACACACACACACACACACACACACACACACACACACACACACACACACACACGAAAGAATGTGATGGGTGATTAGATGTTTTTATCTATCCAATTAACTTACACTGTTTGACAAGAGTGTGAACTTAGCAAGGGCTCATCACATGGGCATGCTACTGTTTTCTTTCTGTGAAATTATCATAATTAATTACAGTGGAAATTGCAAATACATTTTTAAATGTTATTCAAATCTGTAGATAATAGCAAAATCCAATTCTGACTGAAAATGTGTGTTGGTACCAGTAGCATGGATTCAGAAAATGTGCTTTGAAAAAAAGAAAAAAATACCTATTGGAGGTAGCAAATTTAGTTTTCAGTGTCAGTTCTGTAATTAGGAAGCCTGTCTTTCCATACTATGAAAAGGAATGTTGCTACTCACCATGTAGCGGAGATGCTGAGTCGCAGATAGACGCAACAGAGAGACTATTGTTGATGAAGGTCTTAATGGCAGTCTTTTTGTTGTGCCTATCTGCAACTCAGCATCTCTGCTATATGGTGAGTAGCAACCTCCCTTCCCATAATACTGTTACATTCCATCCTGAATTTTTCCTCTATCAACACTCTCATAGAAAAACACTTATGTATTTTTATGCCTGAAATGAAATAAGAAAATTTTACACAAGATTCTAATTTACCTGATGCTTTGTTCCTGTGGGAAGAAATACAGATGAAGCAAAAGCATCTAAAATCAGAGTGATGAACATTACCTTTTGTACAGAAAATGAAGCATTAGCAGACACTGTATTATTGATAAGTAATGTTTATTACATCCCTGTCCTCTACTCAATGAGAAGATTATGCACTTCAGTGTCCACATGTTCCACAATACAGGTTAACTTTCCATGCAACATGCAACCGAAGGTAGTGCACTCAATAGTGTCTCAACAATACGCTTTTTTAAACTACCACATTCTCTGATTCAACCTACTACATCACCAACAACAAAAAAACAAACTCTAGTTCCACCAGCAGTATCTCATGCAACACATAGTACCATAGGGCAAACAACTGGTAAAATGCCCCTATTGGAGCACATGTAAGATGAATATTTTCCTCTTTAAAATACTGACAGTAGAGTGAGGAACCAGCTGCCCCAGTCTACATTTTGCCTTCCTCACCAAACGTTTTTGCAATGTGAACATATTCCCACTGTTTTAACACGCAATTACCTAAATTCATTCATCCGGTCTCTCCCTCTAGTGAAGCCTTCATGCTCACCACCTCCCCCTCACTGTCACTGTCACTGTCTATGTATATGGCTCTCCCCCACTGTCTCATTTTTCTCCCACTGATTTACAGTATATCCCACTGACAATGTCACCTCTCTCAATTACACTGTCTGTTTTTGTCTTTCTTTGATAAGTTCACTGACTCCACAACTCCTTAACAGCTCAAAAATAATTGTGGGGCATCCAAGTTAGTTGTTTTTCCTTATACACTAGAGTGTAAGACCTCAGACCAAAATTTTCTCTCTCCCACACTTGTGTGTTCATGTATACCAAGAAGCTGATTTATGGTGTCCCTAAGTCTTCCTTTTTGTCTACACAGGCTCCTATCTCTTTTCCTCCCACTGATTCTATCTTCACAAATCTCTCCTCCTCTTTTACTGACACTGTCTCACTGACTACCAGTATCTCATTTACCTTTCTTTTTAAAGAAATTTCCATGATTTGAATATTACTTGTTCATTTGTTTACACAGTCATGATTTCAACTTTATACCCATTCTGAAGATCATGTTGAAAAATTAAGATTGTTTGACCAGTCTGTGAGTTACTGAAAAAATATACTTTTGGTCTTGTAAGGTGTGTTCTATTGCAGGATATGAGTATGTGTGAAAGATATGTGATGTGGCTGATATTGTGCACAGTTGAAAACTATAAATGGGTCTATAAAGTTAGAAACATGTTTTTTTTTCAATAACAGAACAACACAGCATGACATACATATTAACATTTCAACAGGCATTCAAGAATGGCTATGAAGCCAATGGCATTATTGTGCAAAATAAAAGCACACTCTTAAGTCAATTGATGGAAATTGGTTTTAAAACATCCCCTACCCCCACAATTGTGTCCCTCATGCTCATTCCCTCATTGTGGAGCATTTGAATGCAATGGAGAAGGTTCAACAATGAAGAATATGAGAACCACAAGCCAAATCAGAAAAATTACTGGTTGGCCTTATGTGCATCATCCACTTGCTTGTCATCGATTAGTGTGTGAACACCACTGATCATTCCTATCCTGCACCATTACTGATGACTAGAAAATGTGTCTTTGTGCTAATTTAAGGGAAGGAATAGAATGGAATGCTTTTGTCTAAACAAGGCAGCAATGCTACAAAACCACGTGATTTCTACTGTTGTGGATTAAGAAAGTTACCCCAACATTGGCAGACTGCAGTGATTAGTGGAGCAGATTATATTATTTATGATGACTTAAGTCTCCATTATGTATAGTGTGTGTTTTTTGAACTTGCAGAAAACATTACAGTCTTATGCACCAGCCTAAGATGTTCTGTTTGTCATGAAAGAGTTACTATGGAAATAAGCAGTGAAAGGCTAAGCCTTGAATAACATTTGCCACACTCCGTCCCTTTCTCAATCAGATAGATTTTCTTAAACCTGCAGGACAACTCTGTGCGGAGTTGTGGTGGACACATTGAGTGAGAATGTCAGTGAGGGGATGGGGTGGAGTGGCACAGGATGTAATATAGAAGGCACAGGGACAGATACAGGGATATGGACGGAGCTATGCTTGAGGAAGGCAGCACACGGGTAATGAGTAATGAGGGAGGGAGGATTGTGGAAGTTAAGGATGAGTTAAGGGGAACTCCCATATGTTTAAATTAGGGAAGTTGATATGGGAGTGGACGGGGTGACAGAATTGGAGATGGGTATCGAGTATGCAGTACACAGTTTGTGAAGCTACAACCAAGTCAGGCATTTTGTACTCAGTAGCATATTGTCAATGCGTAGTCAATAACCCTCATGGCAGGTTAGGGATAACTGGGGCACCCAGGCTATTTCACACGTCACATCAGTGAGGTTGCAAAATACTGATTCAGGAGAGAAGAAGGATTACAGGGACAATATTCTTCATTTCGAGACATGATGATGAGGTTTCAAATCACTGGACATGAATGTGGTTAACTTGATCCAGTCCCCAATAAGATTGGCAATTTTCCTCTTCAAGAAGCTCAACTATGCTGAGTGATTGTTTTATACATAAATATATTTATCTCAAGGTGATAATTTTAATATGAGCCACGACTACGGAATAAGGGGACTGTGATCTTAACATTGCTAATTATTGTAGTGTGCCAATTTGTAATGTTAGCTCACCTTTACAATGACTTATTTTAAAATGTCAATTTGGTACTTAGAAATTTGTCTTCTTTCTCTTTCATCACATTTCCCTCACAATCTACCACCGCATACATTTTAAACACAACTGCACATTTGTGACCAATCTTTTGTAGTTACAAAGGCACTGCCAATTTTCAGTATGAATTACGTACCATGTAATTAGCATCCAGTGTCAAATTCAAGCATAAAATTTTGAACAACTGTTTCACTGAAATACTTTAGCAAGAAAAATATGGAAAAAATACCGCATAAGAAAATATTAAAGCGATAACTTTAGCATGTAATTAAGCTACTGAAGAAAGCAAAAATCTCACCTGCCAGTACCTCCTCTGGGTGTACCTCTTCCTGTTCCTGCAAAAAAAAATTAAAAAGCTGAATAACTTTACATGAACTGAATTTAAGCATAAATGAAACACCTTCAAATGTGTCAGTGGTATGTCATCTCACTGCACATGCTCATCTCAGTGTTAGTAAGTTGGTAAATTATATAATGACAGATTACGAATCAGGTGCAGTGACAAGTAGATACATGTGAAATTTTATTAAAGTGCAATTGACGAAAACTGCATAATAATACAAATGAAGAATCACAAAATATTTCTATTTCAATTGAGCATAACTGTCTGAATTCACTAGAGCTGCCAGCTGCCACTTACAGCCACTGCCACAGTGCAGGACTAAGGAGCCCACAAAACACAAGTCAACATGGTGGGAATGTAGACTACAGCTGCTAGATCCATGAAGGCTGGTGCAAGGATAATGCCAGTGACTGAAATAGAAGTACAGAATAGTTTGCTGGAAAGAACACCCCTCAAATATGACCTGGTGGAGTAGTCTGAAGGATCATGGAAGGGGAAGTGAATAACAGACCATTATAAAATTACAGATCATAGAGATAGTGATAGGGTTTATTATGCCTATATCTGCTGCTACCAGGACAGAAATTTGAAATTGATTCTTGGTCCCAGAGAGCAACCTGAGGTTGCAACACAACAGAAGAGGGAGTGGAACAGTTAAAAGAACTAGTTAATTTAATCCAGCCAATTTCTTGCTATCCTGAAGGGTGTGACGACACTGTTCAAGCAACAGTTTGCAATGTCTGCAGTTTGCTTTCATAGAATGTTAAAAACATGTAGAGCACATCTCTGCATATGAGTTGAGTCACAACATGGCTCAGTCAAACAAGGGTCTGGGACACAGCACAGTAAAGATGAAGTGTGAGAATGGAACATTGTGTGGTGTTAATGATAGAATTTTTAAGATTTTCTACTTGGGCATCACAACTGGGGAAACAATATTTCCTGAAAGGTGCCAGGGAACAGCAAATCTCTAGAAATCCTTAGAAAGCTGCCATTTGGGTTGGCACGTAGGTGGGGTAGGAGTCAGAAAATGGATAGCTAATGGGAAATGGTCGCTTGAGTGCATAACAAAGACAATGATGAGATGATGGGTAAATTGGGCAGTGCACAAGAGGTCCAGATGGGGGTAGGAGTGCATGGAGTGTGAAAGGCAGGTGGATACTCCAACAATAAAGCAAATGAGGTTATGGTGACTGAGAAGGTCAGCCAAGAGGCACCTCTCCAACAGGTTCTGGGAGAGTCCCAAAGGGAATGGTGTGCATTACAGTCAACGAGCAGCCAAAAGGGGTGAGGGAGTTGGCCAGTAAGCATGAAGACTGTCCAGCGACACAGACTGAGTGAGGTATGCAAACAGTACATATGGAAAAGTTTAGGATAGGAAGTAAAATGCAGACTGGAATAGCTTGAAGCTGGGTTTCCAAGAAGACTATGAACATCATCCTTGATGAGCAGTATCACTCCACCCAATTACATTGAATCGGTCCTTGGATGATGCTGTGAGGTTAGGGGGATGTCACAGTAGACTGGAAATACGTGCGAGAGCTCAAAGCAGGTCATGAGGATTCAATTTTGTTTCCTGGAGGCAGAGAACAAGCAGAGGCTGTGATTACAAGAGCAGCCATAAATCCTCTTTGTTGGATCAAAGGCAGCAAACATTCCATTGGTGGATTGTCATGATTAGGAGAGGGGAGAAGGGAAAAATGCAGGGGTGTCACCTCAATGACTATTGAGTGGCAGCTTTTGAAGGCTCACTGCTACAGGGCAGAAGGGCTGGAGAATCAGCCTCTGTAAGATCTACAGAGGTGTTGGCATTCTCATTCTGTCTGTCCTTGAGGTCCATAGCAGAAAGACGCCTGGAGATGCATACCAGCTACAAGGTGGTCAGTCAGCAAAGGGTATCATTTGGCCACACCATCGAGGAGGAACTGTGAGCCAATACAGAAGCACATTGTTTGCCTTTGTTTGATTTCTTGGATCCTTTCTGGTTGGCATAGGAAGACTGAAATGTTTGTTGGCTGAAGGGACATAGAAAGTCTTTGTGGGAGTATTCATTCCATCCCTCCTGGGCTTTCAGTTGTGTAGCAGGTGACTTTGTCCCATGAGACAAAAGTTTGAGGCTTCTTGCACAGCTGGTGAGGAGGAGTAGGAGTAG
The DNA here is from genome assembly GCF_021461395.2 of Schistocerca americana. Taxonomy (NCBI): domain Eukaryota; kingdom Metazoa; phylum Arthropoda; class Insecta; order Orthoptera; family Acrididae; genus Schistocerca; species Schistocerca americana. Next base: position 50,632,240 of record NC_060119.1, on the reverse strand, counting down.
GAGTAGGAGTAGGAGTAGGACGACGACGACGACACAGCTGCTATGACACTGGGTGATTCAACAACCACAGTGCTGTATTTCACATCACACATCTGGATGTCCACATCCTTCATGGAGTGAGATGTAACAGCAATGGTACTGTAACTGCCTGATGGTAGAACACAGGGTCACTGACTAGCCAACAATTTGCGAGTGATCTGGTAAGGCATCTTTTTCCTTGATCCAGACCTCCTGGACACCCAGTCATTGAGATACACGCGATAATCTCGGAAGGAGGTGGCATGATCACCATTGCAACTTGTGCAGCAGAGAGGGCAAGGTAGCCAAGTTACACAGTTGGCTGGGCGTTGCCATGACATTTGACTGTGGTCATAATGATGACACTGGTAGCAGTGCATTGGGTTTGGTGGTGTGCCATTTATGCAGACAGTAACTGCTTGTTTGTCTTGCCCTCCTAGAATGCAGTACAGTGGTTGGCTACGGCCTAGCATTTAGATCACATGACGTGTTTCACAGGTTGCCCACCACTGAAGGGATAGGTAATGTTTCTAGCTGGACTTCAGTAGGTGGAGTTGGTGGAGGGAGGATGTGTGGGATGTGTCTGCATCTAGATCTATTAGAAGGGTATGAGATAGGAGCTGCTGAAAAACACACAGTATTTGCGTGTTACAGAATATCAGTGAGGGCCCCAACCAACAAAAAGCATGAAATTGCACAGTGGGTACCAGCAATCAAACTCTGTTATATACACTGGTGCATGACATACAATAAATGGTTCCTTGAGAGATTGAATACCTAGCACCAATTTCGTATAACTCCAGACTTGCAGTACCTGAAAGAGCCTGCACAATATGTCATCGAAATATTGTGCATAAAATGTTGAAAACTCAGCAGGACTCCTGGAAGCACAGAACTAAACACTGACAAGGCTTCTCCATTAGACATTTTGAGGTACGGGCTAAGAGATGTTTATCTAAATATCAAAATTTTCTTGCAATATTTACGACACTCCTACTTGGCCTGGACAAGAGGAGGGGTTAGGCTTTGGCAATTCTGCCAAGGCTGCCAGACTACATTGATATGCAGGTCTGTAAATTAAGAACCACCACAAAAATTCAAGGCCTTTTAGAATTTCCACAAATGTAGCTGAAAGTAATTTAAGAAGGAGACGAACTGCTAATGGACCTCCTCAGACAAATGAGAATTGTCCAAATGATGGAGGGAGATATTTTTATTGTAACTACTACAATGTTGAAACCAAACTGGCCTCAAACTGCCCAGTGATTTCTTAACATATTCGGAGAAACAGCACATGTAACGAATGTTTTGTCAATTCTGTGGCTCAAAGAATATGTTTTTCACCTGTCTGCCACATATTTTTCTGTGCTCATTAAGGGCTTGAAGCCAAAATCATGATAGCAATGAAATGAACAGAAAGTAAAGAAATTCATAAATCAAGTAGTATATCACCCACCTCACAGAAGAACCAACACATTTGAGGTCAATCATTTTGTGTCAAAGCTGTCTCTTGAAATTGATGTCAACCCACCTCAGGAAGCTCCCAAGGGAAGCTAAAACATGGATATCTCACAACAAAATGTCAGAAAAAAAAATCAGTTAGGTCATGTACCTATTTCACAAGGAAGTACAATGGAAGTTATGAATTTGAAAGTAGTAAGGAAAGGTGACTTTGAAGTAAAACTTCTGTCTAACAAAGAACAAAGAAACTCACAAAGGTTACTAAAACATAATGCAGATAGACTCACTAACTAAGGAATCAGTTTAAGGCTATCAACATGAAATTAAAGTGACTAAGCATGGCAGCTTGCAAAAAGATATTCACAGCACCAAAAATAATTCAATGATAAAAAATAAAGGTAAAATGTGGTGGAATGAAATATGCAAAGAAACCATACCAGAGATGGATAAAAGATGAATAAGGCAAAAATGCTGAAAGAAAATTCTAGATCATGATCAATCTAAACAACAAAGAAAGAAAACTACCAGATTAATCAGAAATACCAAATAAAGCTTTGAGAAAGAGAAACTTTTGCAAATAGACAGAAATAAATCCCCTGTTTTTTATATCAAACTGTGAAGAACAAATTGAAGAGGTTTCAAACCGCAAATATGTTTCTAAAATAAAAACGGCCAAATTGGGTTAAATAATGCTTTCAAGATCTTTCATGACTTTCAAATCTCAGTTAGTAATGAAAATTGTGAAGAAGATTTACCACAAGCTATACAACAAACTGAAGAAGGAATTAACACCCTCAGAAATAAGAAAGATTGTGGAGAAGATTGTATTTTAGCTGAACTTTTGATATGGTCCTTGCCAAATAAGGCAAATTAGCTAAATTTACTCTTTGATGAAATCTGAAAAACATAAAAAAAAATATCCCAGAGGAGTGGAAAGTTACCTTGATACATCCACTGCATAAGAAAGATAATAAACAGGATGGAAACAACTACATAGTAACCTCTCTACTGTCAGTAGCAGCTAAGTATTTTCCAAAATTTTATCAAGCAGAATAAAAAACAACACTAGACAGCCATTAATGTGAATATCAAGCTTGCTTTAGATGAAGGGAAGGTCATGATCAGATCAAATATTTAATCTCAAGTCACTAATTCATCACCAATTACTAAATTCAAAAGATATTGTATTATGTTTGTGGAAAACAAGAAGGTTTTTGATTATGTTGACAGAAAAACTACAGATAAAATAATTTGAGGATTTGGTATAAGGTCTAAACTGACAAACCTAATCCATGAAACACTTACAGATGCCACTCTGTAAAGTAAATCTTATGGGAGAAATTTCACAGCCTTCAAAATAAAAACACATGTACCACAAGGTGACGGCCTGTACCCATCATTTTAATACTGTATTAGGGAAAATTGTAAGAATTTCTTACAAAGGATGTATTGAACTCAGCATTTTTCCAATAAGATTAGGAGGAGGAAGAAAAAGGGTCGAAATCAATTTGGAGGTGATTTTGTTATACCTGCCGAAAATGTGGCATCTGCTGTAACACAAACGAATTTCCTTGAGGAAATAGCCAGTAGAAGTGGCTTAAGGATTTCTACAGCATGAGGGGGGAGGAGGGGGGGATGTTAAGAATGCTAGAAAATCCTTTAAAACTGATGTGGTCCAAATAGATAGGTTCACTGTTAAGTTGATACATTATTGTCGCTCTAACCAACACAGGTTCCACGTCTCAAACTTGGCCCTGGACTGACTGTCTCAGGACCAGAAATCAGGCCCTTATACATTACCACAATGATAGGTACTGAAACTACACATTGTTTGAAGTTTAATTTACAGAGATTACAATTAAATCTTAACTCGTTAAATTGACTGATTACATCGAAAAATTCCGTCTTTTTAACAATTTCTTCTACTACAAGAGTTAGACAGAATTATTTGTTTAAATAATCAAATTGACAAATTAATGTATGCAAACAATACTTTGGACAAAGCTATTAATTACTTTGGGATTAAATAACAGATAATTTTGCCAACATGTTTCTGAATAGAGCCAAATAGATACTTTAAGATTACTAGTATTTTGTCTCCCAAATGTTTATAATTAGTACAGAATTTAGATTTGTTTATACATCAACAACAGAATTTAAGTTATGAAACAATTACTGATTTCACCTAATAATTGAAGATACCAACAAGGAATAGTCAAAATAAACTGGGAATTCAATTACATACATAAAATTAAGCACAAAATTTGATCTGATGTTAAGTTCTTTAAAACTGAGGGCCAATGTTTCTCTCTTATGAAAATGCAGATTATATTGACATATGTTAATAGTACTTAATTCAAAAGTGACAAAATGAATTTTAAGGAGGCAGATGGCAAAACAAGAATGGGAGTAAAACTATCCCAGCTTGCTTCATCACAAACACAAGACAGTAGATTTACAAATAAGATTTTTAAATAGCTGTGGGATAAGCAGTACAGAAATAGCTGGGTCAGTGAAGTAAAAAAAAAAAAAAATTAGAAAAAACTATATAAGGACAGAAGATGCTAACAGAGAAATCTTTCAGGAAGAAGTATTGAAAATAAAATTATTCCGAGGCAGGGTAGCTAAAAAGACTGGTTCAAAATGGTCTGCAAAGAGACAGAATATAGTGAACAAATGAAATCATAATGGAAGAAAAGGAAATAACAAACCGTGAGGATCTAAAATTGGAATGTGTTCCTCAGATGAACTATTCACAGGAGAAAAAAATAAATAAATAAAAAGTTTATCCATGAACTTTATACAAACAGGCTTTTTCTGTTTGTCAGTCACTGTTTTCTTTTCATTTCAAATAACATATTTCAGTCACAAGATGTCCTGTGTGTATTCCAGAAAGCCAAAAAGTTATAAAAGTAAGAAGATTATAGGTGATAAGAAATTTGCACTGTGCCAAATTTGTTCAAGAAAAGTTCTGTGCCAAACTTGAATGAAACAGCATGCATATTCAGTCAAAATCTGCACACCAAGTAGGAAGAAACATTCTTTAAGCCAGGGGAGGTGCAATTTTGGAATTAAGCAGAAGTATCATTCTGGGCACCATAATAGGAGAGCATCTGCAGCATATGTGAAAAGTAGCAAGGATGAACTTAGCACAAGAAGGGAACAAATGGCTACACCATACTTAATAGGGCTCTGTGAAGTTTATGTCTATGTGCTGGAGGGACTTTATATTTAGGCTCATCAGATAAAATGTCCAGGGAATCTGCTGATTTGATGAAGTTATTTAACACATCACAATGACTACAGAATTTAAGACATTTTTGGCCTTACCTCTGTTTGACCTACACAGCTCTATCATCATCTAGTGGAACAAAGGGATGATACTTTTTCAATGTTCTTAGAATTTACCTAACTTTCACCTGCAATAAAAATAGGAACTTGGAAAAACTGTCTCTTAAATGAGTAATGATGCTTTTTCTGCTGCCAACCTTGAGGGATTTCAATAGTTCCCAGGAGCTTGCTTTGTCTGTATCCATGTGCAGCCTAAAGTCACACTGATACTGGTATAAATATCCATAGAATTTAAGAAGTATCAGTTCACCCTCCCTTTTCCTTTGTATAGTTTGCACATTACAATGTCCTGAGGATGAGGGTACTGAATAGGTTTCAAGCCTAACCTTATTCAACTCCTGGGAGAGAACATCTTCTCAACATACATCATTAAAAGCTTTAAAAATGCATATTTTACTGTAATTGCTAGGATATTTCGGATGTTCTCAATGTATTGTGAGAAAATTTAGTGCACCATTGGGCATCCACTCACTGGAGGGAATATGTAACATCATGAGACTCAAAGCGCTTCTCGAATTTTCACGGATCATCCACCTGCTGTTCAATCACCAATACAAAACTGTCGTCTGTACTAGTATAATGTTTAATGAACAAAGTTTATGGCTCCGTGTTTATATATTTACATGTTATCTTTGGGAGCGAATTCAGCTGTCACAAAACACATTCATTGAGGCCAACGTACCTCGTAAGAGTGGTGTGCGTTTTCTGTATTATATCTATTGTTCCTAATTTATATAAATGGTATGCCCTCTGTTTGCTGATGACACTAGCTTGGTAGTAAAGAATGTTTTGTGGAATGTTGGTATTGTTTCAAGTAGTGCAGTTTGAGATATAGGTTCATGGCTTGTAGAAAATAAACTAATGCTAAATCACAGCAAAAATAAGTTTTTACAATTTCTAACAAAAAATTCAACAAAACCAGCCATTTTAATTTCACAGAATGGCTGTATGATTAGTGAAACTTAACAGTTCAGATTTCTATATGTTCAGATGGATAGTGAACTGTTGTGGAAAACTCGTGTTCAGGATCTTGTTCAAAGACTTAATGCTGGCATTTTTACTATTTGAATGGTATATGAAGTAAATGACAGTGTGACACAAAAATTAGTATACTTTGTTTATTATCATTCACTTATGAAGTATGGTGGTATATTTTGGGGTAATTCTTCCATTTCCCAAAGGATGTTTCGGCTCAGAAATGGGTGGTTCAGGCATTAAGTTGTATAAGCTCATGTTACTCCTGCTGACCCATGTTAATTAGTCTGGGTAATCTGACATAGGCCTCTCAATAAACACACATTCTTTGCTGTCGTTTCTTGTTAACAGTGTCAGCTTACTCCCAAGAATTAGCAGCTTTCACTCAGTTAACACTAGGAAGAAATCCAATCTGCCTATGGGGCACACTTTCTTGACTCTTGAGCAGAAAGGCGTGCAGTACACTGCGGCATCCATTTGCAGTAAGTTACCACAGGAATTCAAACCTCTTAGCAGTAATCCATGTAGTTTCAAATCAAAATTGAAGAGTTTCCTATCGTGTTGATGATTTCCTTGAAAAATTAAGCTGATTCCTGTGTTACATTCTTGATTGCATTTACATAAACTTATAGCTCCTCTTTTTTGGTTTCTTAAACATTTTATTTTATCTGGCATATTCCATGACCTTTAAGATTTGTACCAAATATTGGTCCTAGAAAACAAGGTGTATGAAAATTAAAGCACTTACTGGACGAAAGACTGTTTGCCACGGTCAATGCAAGATCTGAAACACCATCACAAGAGTTATCATTTGATTTTGTTTCAGGTACCAAGACCTATCTTAATATCACTGACAGCAAATCCCAAAGGACAAAAATAGCTAAACAGTTACTTTTACATCACACTGCACAATTTGTGACACATGTGTTTAAGTACATTAAGGTAGTTCCATTGAATTACTAACCAACACGTGTCAAACACAACAACCACTAAGACAAGTAGATCTCCCGAAGTAGTCTCTTGGTACTTATTTAGCAACCAGGAAAGTATTATCAGAAGACTTCAGGAAGTTTGTCATGCCATGATTATATGGAGGAGAATGAGTCACTTATCACTTGTGTTTATGATATTTGCTCAAAAATGAGAAAAACTCACTTCCAAACAGCAATAAGTAAGTATTTTAGACAACAGTAAGTGGTAGTTGTCATTCTGAAAGAATGTTAATTGTCATATTTAATGAGTAACAACTATGATATGACCTATTGATTTGGTAAATTGTTTACCTCACCATGTCTATAGTACTGATGAATAGTGGTCACCACCATAAAGTCTTTTTTAGTTCAAATGGCGGCTTTAAACTTTTATACACTTTAGGAGCTTTCTGTGCTGCACATGAGAACTGGTGCAGATTGATGTAGGATTTCTGCAGGGTGAGATGACAATAGTTGCTTTGTCGTTCTTCACAGTACATGATGATTTGAGTGGTTTACTCCCTACTGATGATATCTCTCCTTGGGTTAATTCCTTACTGTTTCATTCTGGTTCAGCATTGTGGATTCCCCCTAAATCTGTGAGCACTGTGACAACTACCATTACACAGGAGAACAAAGATGAAGTTGAGCTGTCATTAAGATTCTGCATACTAACCAATGACACACGACTTAACATTAATTATTAAAGAGAGTTACTTGTTTTAAATTAAGAGCCAGTATATGATTGGTCTTTGAGAAATGTTTTGGATCATTCAGCAGATAATTTAGACTTGAGATAGCATTTCAGTTTCCATTGGAAAAGAAGTTGTGATGTTTGTGGTGTCAGGAAACAAACTGGCATGGGAGATGTAATGAGAATGAAATGGAAATGAATAGGATATGAAGGAAGTAGTTTTTTTTTATTTAAGTAAGTGTGTAGAGTGCGTGGCAGTACAGAAGAGGAGGAAGTATTGTAATGGCTAAAAGGCCAAATGTAATGAACTTTGTGAGCACCTGAAAGGAGGCCAGGAAGTAGTGTGGTGTTAATTACAGGCCACAAAATCGAACTTTCTGCTACTGGTGAAACATACCATGGCTCCATCAGTTGTACCGGTGCTCTTTCCACTTTCACTCTCCTCAGCAATAGAAGATAGAACGCTTTGAATTGTACCTGATTGACAGAAAACATTTTGAGTTAATATAAAAAACTATCTGCAAAAGTAAAACAAATAATTGATTAACTAATAGTGTTTCAACATGGAATGATGATGAACAGAATCAATTATTTCAGTCTTGTAGAGTGCCTACTAATCAGTGAATAACTGAGCATCTAATCTACTCAATTATGTACAACAGTGAACATTAAAAAACCCTGTCTTTCTGGAACTCAGTTAGTGAAGTTGCAGGCTGCTATCTGAAGACAATCAGGGGAAAATAAACTTTCATTGTCAACACTTCACATAATTGCTGATCAAAATTTAAAATGCTGTAATAATCTGCTACTTAAAACATATAATCTTATGTTACATGGTTAACACACTGTGGCAAGTTTAACAGTTAGGAACTGTGTCTATGCCTGTATATGCAGCTTCACTCATTGCAGGCATATACCGACATTATATTCATCTGGTATTTGACAATGAGAGCACTTAGTGACTTCCAAAAAACTTCACCCATAATTTCAAATTATCATGAATCTTTCTCAGAGAGATCCCACAGAAAGCAATAGCAAAAATGCTTACCAATTACTATATTTTCATTGTTCTACTTTAAAATTGCCACATCAAATGCATACAATGTAACACGCCTTTCTTTACTTACAGATGGATACAAGTAGCCAGGAGAATGAGTGGCAGATGAGGTGGGGTACTTCTCAGGAGGATTCTTTGTAGAAGTGAGTCAGAAAGGAAAGATGATGAGTATGGCAACAGAATGGAGAAGGAGACATAACAGGAATGAGGTTGAAATGTGTGGTGTAGCATCTGGCTGGTGCTTCACAATCCCGCCTTATGCCCCACAATGGAGGGCTTTCAGTTGCTGGCATGCTAACAGGGCTGAAACTGAAACTCACACTCAGTGCAGCTCATCTTTCCCATGACAGCCACTGCATAGTTTCCACATTTGAGCCATGTGACACTGGGCTTTACAGCATTTCTCCATTGCACAGACTTTGTAGGTCAATTCACAGTGGCTCACTTGCCATTCAAAGTTCCAGACTCGATATCAAGTATCTGCTTCTGAGTGCCATGACTATATTAACAAGAATGCAGCCCACAATATTGGCATTGCCAGTCCAACCTACACTGTAGGTGCCTACAGGAGTGTTTCTGACTTATTACAGACAGAGGGCTCAAGTGAAAGCTTAAAGAATAGTTTTCATTTTAGCGACATCTTTTAGTGGATCAGGGCGTTCTCTACCTTGCCTTCACCAGAGAGCTGTTTCATTTGCTGCATGTTGGCATGTGCAATCTGTGTCGCAATGAAAAACTATTCATTTTGGCTATTCAGGAACATCTCTCTTTTTGGCTTTTTTTATTACTTTTTTGTCTCTGGAAACTTCTTACCAGTGTCTTGTGTTTCATTAGGTAGAGTTCATCTCTGTGTTCAAGTGCTTCTTGACAATGGTTGAATGGTTTTGCTCTATGTTCAAAAAACATTCTTCACATTTCCTTTGGGTTGCAGATGACTCTGCACAATTATTCTCCCATGTTCTGTGATTATTTGCCTTATAATTACTTGTTCTAACTTGTCTCTGTCTTGTGTCACTTCATTCCTTCATTCTCATGTTTTTCTGCCTGCACCGTTCCACCACACCGTTCCTCCCTAATGATGTCCTAGCCATTTCCTGTATTTTTCTTCCAGGTGTGCCTCCTGGATGGCATTGTTATCTCCTCCATGGGGATGAGAGTTGTCATATTTTTGCTGTTGTGACAGTATCAATTTTTCCTCTGAGTGCAACATCATTGGAATCTAGGACATCACCAGCGTAGCTTGCAGTGCTCAACTTACACCTTACAGAGTTCGTCTCATATTAGTGAGAACCTGAAAGTGTATCAGCACTGTTTTTAGCTTGCTTTCACTGGAAATCTGTTGCACTTGCCCAACATCATCATGCGTCTTCTTTGTAGCAATGAGGTTCTTATGTTTGTGACAAACTCAGCACATTTCTCTCCTTGTGCATAGATCATCCACAATAGGTGAAATGTATGACCACGAGTGTGGGTGGTAGATGGGGCAAGAGAGTTCCCTGCTGGACTCCCTGTAAAGAGGTGAGGCAGGAACACAAACAGATTGGTCTGGGAACAGACTGTAGTGAAAGTACTGATGGGAAATATTTTATGAGCAAGGCACTGGCACCAGAGATAAATCAAGAGAACAAGATGTTAAGATAAGTTTAGTGTTTAGTAAGAAATTACATTTACTCTACATTCTATCTCAATGAGTATTTTTTCTGTATCACCAATAATTCCTGACTATGCTATGTTTCATGTCAAACTTTCTGTAAGATAAAAATTAAATTGAATTAGTATAACAACAAAAAATAATCCATTTTTACAACATAATGTAATTGGATAGGAAAAAATCTACTCACCAAGCAGTTTTGTTTTGTTTGTTTCATTTGGCTTTAGGACACAAAAAACAACTGGGGTCATGCGCACCCAAGTCAAGACTATAGACCACGAACACAGAGAGAAGTTAAACAACTTCACATCTGTCCCAATTGACAGAACAGGAGACAGCTAAAACCAGGCACATGGAAACAAGGCAAAAAAAAAAAAAAAAAAAAAAAAAAAACATACAGAAATGGAGGTCCGAAACTAAAAATTAATTGGCCTTCATCATAGTGCTTCGGCGGATGAAAAGTAAAACGCAGTTGACAGCTCTCGCATCATTCTCTAAAATGGCTGATAAATCAGATGGCAAACCCAGGCTGGAATGTAAATTGTTAAAAAGGGCATTCCAGCAGGAAGTGGTGGACAGTTAAAATTTGGGGGTGATGAGAACAAAGTGGTGGGGTAGCTCCACTTAGCAAATGACAATGGCTAAAAAGGCTGTGCCCAATATGCAGCCCAATTAAAATAATCTCCACGGCAGTCATTCAAGGCACTGGCAGAGGCTTAATAAGCCAAAGCTTATTCTTGTGAAGGGATGAACACTGACAATGCCAAAGGGACAGCACCTCCTGACAGGTGGCAATACAGAGATCATTGGAAAGAATATAGGTAATTGCAGGCTGAGGTACAAGGACTGCAACCTTGGCAGCAGCATCAGCAACCTTGTTTCCTGGCAGACTGACATGACCAGGGACCCACAGGAACATGACACTGGTTCCACCAATAGTGAGCAAGTGACAGTTTACCTGGAACTGCTGCACTAAGAGATGAGCAGTGTACAGTGCACATAGACTTTGGAAGGCAGTGAGTGAGTCTGAGTGAAGGACACAATTGTGAAGGCTGTGTCCCCTATGTAATCCGTGGCCTGATACAAGGCAAAAAGTTTGGCTGTAAATACTGAGGAGTGTGCCGGCAGCCGATATCAAAAGACACGGGTGCCAATGACGAAGGCATACCTGACCCCATGATTAGTCTGAGACCCATCAGTGTATACAAAAGTACTATAGCGACATTCCATTCAAAGGTCATGAAACTGAAGGCAACAGATCAAGGCTGGAGTAGGGTTCTTTGGAAATGAAGGAAGGCCGAGATTAACATGGGCCACTTTGCAAAGGAAAGGTGATGAACAGTTCATACCCACTAGGAAAGTTGCCGGTAGTGTGAAGTTAAATCGCCATAGCATGTGGCGAAAGTGGACTCCAGGAGGTAACAGAAGAGGGACGAGTCCCGTACTGATGATCAAAGGTATCATTGAAGAAGGATGCATAGGCAGAGTGGCCATGCTTGGCAGACAAATGGCATGCATAATTGCTGAGGAGAAAGTAATGACAGTAGGACAGTTGTAGTTCAACATTGTCAGCATACAGACCCTAAACTGGGCTGGTGTAAAAGGTGTCCTTGGCCAAACAGACGCCATGATGGTGGATAGTGTTGAGACAGCATAAGAGGGATGGGTGTGCAAACTCCTAAACAAAGCACCCATAGTCGCATTTTGAATGGACAAGGGTCCGCAACAAACTGAGGAGAGTGGTTTGATCGGCACCCCACGAAGTATCATTGAGGACATGTAGGAGACTGGGGAACCTCGTACAGCTGCGGGCTGCCAGGTAAGACACATGGGAGGATCAATAGAGTTTCCTATTGATCATGAGCCTCAAAAATTTTGTAGTTTCAATGAATGGAAGAGCAACAGGACGAAGGTGTAGAGATGGTGGGAGAAATCATTTTTGCTGCCAGAAATTCATACAGATGGTTTTATCAGGGGAAAAGCGTAAGCCATTGTCAATGCTCCAGTAGTAAAGACTATCAAGACAGTGCTGAAGACACTGCTCAGTGAGACAGGTCTATGGAGAACTGCAATAGATGGCAAAGTCGACTACAAAAAGAGAACTGGAGATGCCTGGCGGGATACGGGCCATTGCAGGGTTAATGGTGATAAGAAAGAGGATGACACTCGGGGTGGAATACTGAGGCACACCATTTTCCTGGATAAAGATGTCCAACAAGGCAGAACCCACATGCAACTTGAAAACTCAGTCTTGTAAAAATACCTGAAGAAATCAGGGTTGGTGCCTACGGAAGCCCAACATTTTATGAGTACAGAGGATACCAGTTCTCTAGCAGGTGTTTTAGGCCTTCTCCAAATCAAAAAACACAGCCCAGTCTAGGATTTTCACAGAAAACCATTCATAAAATGGGTGGACAACGTAATGAGATGGTCAACTGCAGAACGCCACACTCTAAATCCACACTGAGCATCCATCAGTAAATTGTGAGATTCAAGCCACCACACGAGCCAGTCATGAATCATCCAAATTCCATCACCTTGAAAATGCATCTGGTACGATATATGGGGGTGAGGTGGGGGGGGGGGGGGGGGTAGCCAGAAGGGAGGTTTTTAGTGGAAAGCACTTGCCCACAAGAGAAAGGTGCTGCAACATCTGAATGTGGATGGTGTCTGGCCCTGAGGTGGAGGATCAGGATGAGCTGAGAGTATGATCTAGCTCTGTCATATTGAAGACAGGTTTGTAGCACTCACTCATGATTCCGAGAAGGGAAGTGTCTCACCTGAGCCCCCTCCAATTGTTTCTGATGGAGGAAGGTAGGGTGGTGGTAGGAAGAGCTGGAAACTTCTGCAAAATGGCATCCCAAGGTGTTGAAGATAGCAATAGCGTCCACAATGAGATCATCAGCTACTGTTAAACCAGAAAACTGGGAATGGATCTTTGTTCCAGAGAGCCGTCTGATGTTGGCCCACATGACACAGCAATGTGTGGTACTGATAAAAGAACTAGTGAATGAAATCCAGCTAGCTCTTTTGCTATCCTGAAGAACAAGATGACTCTTTGCATGCATGTGTTTATAATGAATGAAGTTTTCCAGACTAGGGTGGGGGTTAAAAATGTGGAGAGCACATCTACATGTGCAAACTGCATCGCAGCATGCCTCAGTCCATTAAGGGACTGGGACACGACATGGTAGAGAGGAAGTGTGGGGGATGGAACGTTCTTCAGCAGTAAGGATAACATATCCCAGTAAGGATAACATATCCCACAAATGTGGGATATTCGACCTAGTCATCAAAACTGGGAAATCTCATTCCTTGAAGGTTGCCAGGGAGGAAGGGAGGAGTAAAGCTGGCAGTTAGCCCTAGAAAGCTGTGATGGGGAAGCTGGGCAGTGTAGAAGGATAGGTCCAAATGGGAATAGGTGTGCGAGGAGTTGGACAGGGAAGTGGGTGCTCCAGTATTAAGGCACAGGAGAGGTTAAGTTCGTTAAGCAGGTCAGCCAAGATGGCACCTCTCTGACAGGTCCTGGGGAACCCCAAAAGGGATGATTTGCATTAAAGTCACCAAGCAGCAAAAGTGGGGAAGGTAGCGGCCAATAGTGACATACCCTATCATGTATTTAAGTGCCTGCCTCTCACTCAATGAAGCAGTCCGATATCCGCCTAAGTCTCTCGATATCTGGCTTACAGACATCACGTTTACTTGGCTTACTTCCATGTACCAGTGAACATTGTTGATTTTGTGAGGTTTTCACTTGTGACCCCGTTGCTTATTGCTTGTTGTTCTTGGTGTCTTTCTCTGTCATCTGTCGTCATGCTTGTCCTTCCTGTCCCATTCCCCCATTTTGTTTGTTCACGGGCTGCTCCCTTTCAGTTCCACCGCACTTTCCTTCACGGCCAATGCCACAACCACCCTCGTGAGTTGTTGTGACCCAGCCAACAGAGGCCAGTTATGTTGGGACTCCTCTTTGCCTGATGTGTCTATGGCATCTGTGTCTCCAGTCGCCGGTCGGGCGGTCCACTTCCATCTTGCCCACAGTCCTTTACCACACATTCTCGAGCTGAATGTTCCCACTACTCAAAAACGTGTATGCTGTGTGACAACGAGGGCCACATCCAATCGGCTTGTCGCAGTTGCTCGACCCGCTTCAGTCCTGCCCCTCCTGGGCTTCAACATACCATACATGCTCTGCAATCGATTGTCCCACTGGATGACCCATCGGTGCGGTAGCTTTTAGCTTTTCCTCACATTCAGCCTTTTCACGGAGGATGACATTTTCAGGTCAACACTGTGGCCACTGTCTCCATGATTAATATGGCAACATACATGCGACTGGGTTCTCTTGAGTTGTCACCTACCTCTCGGCAGTTGGTCACCTCCAGAGATGGTTCAATTCCCCTTCATGGGCAGTTCATTGTCCAGGCAATTTACAAACACGTTCCCCAGCTCCTTACCCTATTTGTCGTCTACTATCCATTGGCTTCGAATTTTGTTGACCTGGATGCATTTCAACTGTTTAACTTCTCAATTTCTGATGAAGTTGAGGTCGTTTCCACAGCTGTTCTTTTTCAGGACCTGGGCAATCTGTGCTCAGCTTCTGTGCCATTGTTTGTCACTGATCTCTGATGTGATTCAGATTTTCAGGCACACATCACACTTCGGCTGGAAGTGCAGCCTCACTTTTTCTGGGCCCCACCCCTTCCGGTCAAGTAGGAACTGTATCGGCTCCAGGTTACTGGCATTCTGGAGCCTGTGACTTGTAGTGCCTGGGCGAAACCTTTGGTGGTCATACAGAAACCCAATGGGTCCCTTCGGCTGAGTGGGGACATTGCGCTACTGTCAATGCTCAGTCCCTCATAGACACTTACCCCATTCCCTGACAGGAAGACCTTCTCACCAAGTTTGCCGAGGGAGAGAACTTTTCAAAGATCGACCTGGCTGAGGCATACCACCAGTTACCCTCAGATGCCAATTCCTGGAACATCATGATTATCAACATGCCTTTCTGATTGTACAAGTACAAGCACCTACCATTTGTTGACTATTCGGTGCCAGCCATTTTCCAGCAGTTCCTGGAGCAGCTTAGGCAGCCCTGCAGGAATTGTCTGAATGACGTCTTGGGTACAGGTCATTCCCGCCAGGAACACTTGCAAAACCTCAGTGCCTTACTTCACACTCAGCAGTCTGCAGGTTTACGCTGTCAGCTAGACATGTGATGTTTTTCTTTCAACCAGAAGTGGAATACTTAGGCCACTGGCTTAGCAAAGATGGCATTTGCCCTTCAGGTCAATGTTGTGGCCATTGAAGGCCCCCCCTCATCCCAAGGACTTATCTGAACTCCAGGTGTTTTTGGGCAAGGTTACTTGTCACTTGAAGCTCTTACCCCAGACTGCCTCTGTAGCTCAACCCCTAATTCACTTGTGTCACAAAGGGGTACATTTTGATTGTGACCAGGCTTTTCTCTGTTTAAAGGTGATGCTTAACTCTGCCCCTTGCCTTACTTCCTTCTTTACGGACCACCCCTTGGTTGTGGCAGCTGATGCATCAGCATACGGCATTGGGGCCCCCCCCTCATGCATCAGAATGTCAATGGCTCTGAACAGCCCATCACTTATGATCCTAAGATGTTTACCCCAGCACAACACAACTACTCCCAGATTGGAAGGAGGCCCTGGGAATAGTGTTCGGCGTCCAAAAGTTTCACAACTATCTCTTTGGAGCAAAGTTAACTTTCCTAACAGACCATAAACCCTTAGTTATGCTTTTTGGGCTCCACTCCCACATTCCAGAGTGGACGGCTCATCGTATCCAGCACTGGGCATTATTTTTATGGAATTACATTTACACCATCCAGTATAAGCCAACCGCCTATGATGCTAATGCAGACGCTTTGTCACATCTCCCAGCAGGTCCTGAAATTGTGTTTGACGAACAGATGGTCCTCTGTTTCCACATTGATTCCACCCACCAGGACATGCTGAATGCTCTGCTTCTTATGGCTGCTCACATTGCCACAGCTACATGCCGAGACCCTGTCTTGTGGCAGGTCCTCCGCTATGCGGTCCACTGGTAGCCCATCTATATTACTCATTGGATGTGGACCAACTTCAGCCCCTGGCACCCACTGTACCACAGTCTCTCCACGGTCGATGATGTCCTCCTGTTAGCCATGGCGTCTGATCCCATCAGGTGGACATCCCTCCAGATTTGTGGCATCAAGTGCTCAGTTTGTTACACTGTGGGCACTGGGGTATGTCCCACATGAAATTTTTGGCTCGTTCACACATGCATTGGCCAGACATCAATGATGATGTTGACCGGCTCATCCGTGGGTGCACTTTGCGTGCGCGTCACCAGGCAAGCCCCTCCTCAGTCATTTGCACCCTGGCTTGTACATCACCAGCCATGGCATCGCACCCATCTTGATTCTGAGTGCCCGTTTTTGGGGTCTGTGTGGTTACTTATCATTGACACCTACTCCAAATACCCATATGTTGACCGTGTGGCGGCCACCGCCAAGGAGGCCACACTCGTGGCCCTGGCCCAGGTTCTCACCACTGAAGGCCAATGGTATCAAACATATCCTCCAATGGTGCAGCAGAGAGGCTTGGCCACACGTTTATACAGCTGACAAAGGCAGTCTGAACATCTCCAACCACATCGGCCCTCACCCTGTTCTTGAGCACCTATCACACCACGCCAATTGACGGACGTAGTTCAGAGGAAATCCTCCATGGGTGACAGCCACAGACCCTGCTGCATTTGCTGATGCCATCCTCTTCCTGCCCCCGCTCTTGTCCCTCTCAGCATTACGGCCCCAGCACAGTAGTGTGGGCCTGCGTTTACAGGAGCAAGGCGGGTTGGACACCTGCCAGTCATCGCAACCCATGGGTGGTATGTGACATCAGTGCACACGCTGAAAGGGTTGGAGTGCCGCAATCATAACCAGCTCCGCCCACGTTCCCCTGCGGGACTCCCGCACCAACTCCTCAACCACTACCTCCTTCAGGTACACATGTGGTCCTTGAGTCACCACCACTGCCCCAATTGTTGCCTCCCTGCCAGCCTGACACCAGCCCTCCCCGCCCCCAGGTGGATCGGCATCTCCCTCAGCTGCCATGGCCTCTGGGTTGGCCATCATGAACACCTCAGTTGTCCTTTCCATGTACGAGTGGCCTTTGTCGATTTATGAGGTTTTCACTTGTGACACCGTTGCTTATTGCTTGTTGTTGGTCTTTGTGTCTCAGTATCTTGCTCAGTCATCTGTCGTTGCGTCTGTTTTTCCTTTCCTGTTCATCTGTCTTGTTTGTTTGCAGACTGCTCCCATTCGGTACCACTGCACTTTCATTGACAGCATACCTGCAGCCATTCCAGTCATGGTTACAACAGGGAAGATCAAAGCAAATCAGTAAGAAATTTGAAAGCTCAAAGCGGTCATGAGGGCACAATTTCGTTTCCTGAAAGCAGAGTACAAGGGGGTGCTTCAACACTAAAAACAGTCGCAAATCCTCATTGTGGGACTGAAGGTGGTGAATGTTTCATTGGAGAACAGTCATGATGAACAGACGTTGGGGTGTCACCTCGGCAGATGCTGAGTGACAGCCTAGGAAGAGGTGCTACTACAGAGTGCAGACACAGGAGGATCCTGCTCCATGGAGTCAGACAGAAACATCAGATCGCTTGTGCGGGCTGTCTGTGGAGTCCAGTGCCGAAAAACAGTTTTTAGTTAACATCGGCATCATGGTGGCTGGCCGGGCTAAGGTATTACGTGCCGACACCATCAAAGAGGATCTTCAGGGTGGCAAAAGGAGGACTGTTTGCCTTTGGAGGACTTCTTTGAGCCCTCCCAGTTGATGACTCCAGTGTTGTTTGGCTGGAGGGACAGAGTAAGTCTTCATGGGAGTACTCCTTCTGGCCTTTCCGGCCTACAGGTTGTGTAGCTGGTTGCTTGGACCCTTGAGGCAAGAGTTCGACGGTTTCTTGCAAAGCAGGACGGAGGGGTGGCGATGCTACCTTGACACTGGGCAATTTCATGTCCTCAGAGTTGAATTGGAGGTTGTATGTCAGCCTGGCCACGTCTTTCATGGAGTAAGGGGTAACAAAAACAGAAATAGATGCCAGACAGGAGAACACACGGTTTGTGACTACCCAGTAACTGGATAAGGCACCTTTTCCTTCAACTGGATCTCTCGAACAACGTGCACACCAAGATTCACTGGTCACTCCTAAGATGAATTCGCATGGCCGCATTTGCAGTTGATACAGCAGGGAGATAGAGGTGGACGATCACCCTCGTGCGCATCCCTACCACAGGTGACATGTGGCTGGTGTTGACAAGATGTTATAGAGTGGTTAAAATGATGACATTGGTAGCAGCACATTGGGTTTGGAATGTATGGCAATTTGGAAAGTTTACTGCTCAAGCACACACCCCACCCTGAGACTGGCCTACAGCAGGAGGAACGAGAGAATCCGACCTGTCAACACGGGGCTGGGAATTATGAGTCACCCAGTTACCTGTTATGCACAGATGCATGGGCCAGCCTTTAGGAGCACACAGGGAGCAAGAAGAGAAAAAGAGGACCCTCGAACACAGAAGCGGAGGAACAAGAGAAGGGGAACAGAGAAAGGAAAATGGAGCGGAAGACAAAGGTGAGATGTTTGTACATCAGTGACAGAATGCTGGACATTCCCAAGAATACCCCAGACATGTTCCCCAAGGGGAAAAAGAAGAGCAAGATGATTGACATACAACACAAAAGGGAAAAGGTACTGCAAAGCCTGGGGCCCCATGGTAGCCAAGAATGAACCCACCAAGGAATGGCGTGCCCCCGGAGGGGTGGGGGGGCAGTGTTACCAAGCTACCAACTGGTGGCATGAGAAAAACACACACACACACACACACACACACACACACACACACACACACACACACACACACACACACACACGTTTAACTTATACAAACATTTGGACCCACTCCACTTACATTACATTGCTAATAAAATTGGTTTGCTATATTTTTAGGTGGGGCTCATGTGCCTTGCCCCATGGCCACCCCTCACTCTCCGCAGTCCTGGTAGCAATGGCTGAGCAGTTTCTCAAAACCGCACACTCCTGTTGTCAACACTAAACAATACTGAAGGTCACGTAATGAGCAATGTCCACTGGACAGTGGACAACTGGAAGCAGGGGACTAGGAGTGAAGTGACAAATCATTCTATATTCCATGGCAATGTGACTGAAGGATTTGGGTTAGCTGAATGCTGGCTGAACTTTACCTGCCATCATCTTTAGTACCAACAATCATGTGAAGAGGAGGCAGTGTTACAGTATGCAATTCCTCATTGTTAACTTCTTGTCCTCTTATTGCACTTTAAAAAATGCTAAATTCAGAAGGACAATTATGTATTTGACGGTAGTGTACTGTCTACAGCAAAGGAAGTGTTCAGACACAAAGACTGACAATCAGCTCAACAATGCCGCCTGTCACTGAGCAGCATTGTGAGGCGAAGGTTTATGGACAATGACATTCCTGAAGTGAACTTGGGTGCCAATGTTCCAACCTGAAAGCAACGGATCATCTTTGGGACGAGTCATAATGGTGACATCATTCCAAACCTGATGTCCAACATCTCTACCTTCTTTGGGTTTAGCTCTCGAGGAAGAATGGGCTGCCATTCCTTCACAGAGGTTCAGACATCTCAATGGAAGTACAAACAGAAGAGTTCAAGCCACCGTAAAGGAGAAGGGTGGACACACTCCATCTTAATGTCCACTAATAGTTGTCCTGATACATTTGATTCACAAGCCTCCCACTGTGGGCTCTCACTACTACTCACCCACTGAGTGCCTGGCACCTCCAGCTCTCGCTTCTTTACTGGGTACGGCATCTTCCTCGAGTTGCCGCCGTCTTCCAGCAGCTGCAACTGTACACACAAAGAGGAAAGCATCTCTTAATAACTTTATTTACTGCTTTAGTGATGTGCTCCTTCTACAATTCCACATTATGGCTGCAATGACTGGAACATATGTTAATTTTAACACACACTGTTGACATACTGAGCCTCTAATCAATCTCAGAAGACATTACAAAGAAACAGAAAGCCACATTCATGGTCTGTGTAAAAAGGAAACTTTTAGACAGTGTCAATTAGCACACAACTTTCATGGAATATGCTTGTACATACCACTTCAAAGGAGTGATGCCTTCTTAATGAATGACATTTTAAAAAATGTCATTAATACAGTATGAAAATAATAACATAAAACAACCTGTCATATCATTCATTAGATTTATTTTCATTTTCTATATGGTGAATTTTCGACGTGGAACAATATGCACCTTCAGCACTGGAGAGTTTTAACAGCAGCTTTCAGTGAGAAACTATGTGCTTGGCTGTGTAAATAGGTACTCCGTGGGTCACCACATTGTCCTGCTGATGCATAGGCTTCCAAAGGGAAGTTATTTCAATAAATTATACATGAAGTGAGACACAGAAGAGGAATGTTGGAATTATAACAATTCTCTCTTTTATACTGAATGAATGAAAGTGGTCTTTTAGGGTGTGTGTATGTGTGTGTTCTATGACTGTTAAAAAACAACAACAACAACAACAACAACAACTACTACTACTACTACTACTACTACTACTACAATACCAATAATGTCTGCAGGAAAGATGAGTTGGAGAATCTTTGTTATCCTTCCAAACTCTGTGTCAGACATTTAAAAATTCTATAAAGGGCTGCCATGCTCCAATGTATTTACATCACAGATGAAAATGGTAAAATAAGTCCAAGCAATAACCACACCTGTAAATTACTAATAAAGTACTTTTATCAACTCTTGAACTGTAAACAACTAAATTGTTCCATCATCTTTCGGGACAGCGACAATTCTTCTTGTAATATTTAAGCTAGAAACCTCCCAGCAGTCTTCAAGGCGAGTCGGAGACTGAGTTCATAGCATTTGCGCATGCCTATTTATATGGAGAGTCATGTGATACAAAGCTGCTGAGGATTAAAAGCGCATGCGTCAAAGATATCAAAGTCGCAGCTACTGCACTAGTCAAAGTTAAGATTTATATAGCAAAGATAAACATATAAGCACAGAGTGCAAACAAAATAGTGCTGCTGCGAATCCACCGTGCTTGTAAATAAATAATTAATTTTTAAAAGAGGTAACATCTGTCAGAAGTGAAGATGCAGAAATTCTTTCTGAACAAAGGTGTGAAATAAGTGGTTTCCAAGCATTGTCAAGATGAAATCCTTCGTCATGGTTTAGCAGGTTGTCGGCTAGTTGTATTTCTACAGCTTCCTTAACAACTGAGTCCCAGAAAGATGAAGCAGTAGTTAAAATCTTAACATCTATATAATCCATGGCATGGCCAGTAGAAATGCAATGTTCAGTAACTGCCGATTTGTTGGACTGAAGAACACGTGTGTACCGCAGGTGTTCGACGCATCGTTCCTGTACAGTGCATGTGGTAGCCCTATGTAACATTTTCCACACTCACAAGGGATTTCATAAACTCCCACCTTTTGCAAGAGCAGATCATCCATAACAGATCCCAACAAGGCTGCAGTCTTAGCGGGTGGGCGGAATATCACATCCACTTTATGTTTCTTCAAGATTCTAGCAATTTTAGAAGAAATATCACCCATGTATGGGAGAAAGGCTGTAGATTTCACTTCACTTTCCACTTCCTCATTATTTTCCTGTGATTTTTCTGCAGTTTTTATTTGCAGGGCTTTCTTAATCTGCTGTTGCGAATAGCCATTTCTCTGAAATATCGCAAGAAGAATTGTTGAGCTGAGGTCATCCAACAATCTTCACAATTTTAAACCCATATCTGAACCAAAACAAATTTAAATAGTTGTTTCTCAGGGCAGCATTCTGGGCCCACTGTTATTTCTAGTTTATATCAATGACATACAGGCTCCAGACAGCCCAGCCAAAATTCTACTATTTAAAGATGACACGAGTATCATAATTAGTGATAAAAAAGAATCACTGTGTACTACAGCAGAAAAAATGCTCTCATACATACAGTCATGGTTTTATTCAAAAAGGGCTATCATGCTCCAATGTATTTACATCAGAGACAAAAATGGTAAAATAGGTCTAAGCAATAACCACACATGTAAATTACTAAGAAAGTACTTTGATCAATTCTTGAACTGTAGATAACTGAAGTGTTAGCTAGAATTTCCAGATATTTGATGAAAACATGGAAGCAGATCTACCACCTACAGCAAACAAACAAACAAAAACCCTGAAAAACAACAAAGCCAGTGGAGAAGAAATAAAATCATGTCAACCATAACTGGTGTCAAGCAGAAATGACAACTAACCCTCAGATTATGTCTGAAGAAATATGGGAAACAAAAGATTCCAGAAGACTGGAAAGTGGCTCCTATCCATCCTGTGCACAAAAAAGTCATAGGCATTATCTAAATAATTGCACAGGTATATATCTGTTGCCAGTGGGCTGTATTATATTTTTAACAATATTACTAAACAAGGTAGAAGTAACACTTGACAGCCATTTGGGAGAATATCAGAGTGGATTTAGAAAGATCGAATCTGGCTCAGAACAGAATTTCAACTTTTAGTCCATACGAATTTTAAGACATAGTTTTAACATTTACAGGTTTTAGAAAAGCATTTGATTGACAGGTAAACAGTGGGTAAAGTGACTCAAGAACTTGGCATTACACTAAACTAGCAAACCTTATTCGTGAAACACCCACACACTGAAGCATAAGTAAAGTTTTGGTGTGAAACACCTAAGGCACTCAAAATAACAGGTGAAATGCAGGGTGACAACATGTTTCCACACCACCTCAACTGCATCTTAGAGGAAATAGTAAGATAACTGAAACAAAAGGCAAAGAACATAAGCTGTCACAATGAGACTGGAGACTTCAGGAAAAAGAGATACTGAAATTCAGTGTCTAGTATTTGCAAATGATTATGCCATTCTTTATAAAAATATAACAAATTCGGAAATACAAATCAACCTCTTAGATGGAATACGTAACAAAGCAGCTTTAAAAGTTTCTGTAGGAAAAATCCTAGTAACAGATAATGAACAGATAAAGAGGGTTTATAAATTTAAATATTTGGGTAGAAAGATTCAAGGCAATGGCTTCAAAAATATTTGCTGTAGTCAAAATAGAATGTAAAATGGAGAAAGCATATGATATAAACATGAACATTTACAACAAGATGTGTGTGTCTAAAAATTTGAAAATACAGCACTACAGCACTGTAGTAAAACCAGAATGTCTCTATGCAAGTGAATGTTTAATGTTGAATTATGAGTTATACAAACTTCAAGTCCTAGAATTAAGAATCATTTGAAAAGTACTCAGACTGCTAGGAAATCCATGAGTATGAATATTAAGAAGTAATGAAGTATATTACAGCATAGGAAAAACAATTGAAATGCTGCAGAAGAGCTGACTATTATTTTTTGGACATTTATACAGAGTGAACAGCAACAGGTTAACCAAACAGATTGTTAAGCATCTTTGGGACAAGATGTCAACAACAGGACAGATTCAAGTAGTTAGGAAAGATTTGGAAAGAAATACAAGAAAAAGACCCAGCAGAATGATAGGATTGCAAGAAGAGAGTGTTGCAAATGGAAGCATTCCAAGGCAGGAAGAAGAAGAGGAAGACAGGGTCAGAATGGTCTGAGGAAGAAAAAAGGATAGATAGTGAAGACGAAGGAAACCTGGAAGAAGAACAAAGGAGGAAGCATTGAAATTAGTATGTGGTCATTAGATACCCCAAACAGAAAAACAAAAAGAAGAAGAATGTCTGTGATGTCATTAATATAAAACATCAATATCAAGGGCCCCACACACTTCCTTGGAGCACATCTACAGTTACATCTACAATGTTCCATACAGTTCTATGCAGTGTCCTATGTACCGATATATCTTCAGCCTTGTCACGAAGCTCATTTCATTTGTACATATTTTTTATTTAAACCACCCACCATCAATGCATTATGATGTTGGTACATCATTAGAACATTAAATGTTGGGAGCAAAAACAGAGAGACGTCTTAAGTGAACACTGTGCACTGTGTTATGGTTACTTATGCAGCCGATACCAATAATGTAAGAGTGAGCACACAATGTATGCTTTAAGTCAGCCTTTCCCATCATTGTGTTTTGTGTTGTTGGGGGCATTACATGTGATCTAAGACAAGTTCATATGCCTAGGGATCAAAGGATACAGTTGTCTTTTCCACCATTTTTACGAAGTACATTACCTTGTTCTCACTTAATGTGGACACATTCTTTTAGGTAAATTGTCATTCTATGAATATTATGTTGACACAAAGCACTGCTACATTTTAATTTATAATGGCTAAGTTGGCAAAATGAGAACAGTGGAGTTTATGAATATGTGGTTTCAATGGTAACGTTTTCACCATGTATGGGGATAATGCCATGGGACAGAGCATGGCAAGGAAAGATTTTATAATTTAAAGGATGATTGTTTTGACATTACTGACCCTCCATTTTCAGAAAGACCTTCAACATTTGATGAAGATCATCTGGATGCATTAATCCACGATGATGCACATCATTGAACTCAAGAACCAGAAAATGTGATGAAGTATGACCATTCCGTCACTGTGCAGCATTTGAACACGAAGGAGAAGGTTCAACAATAAATCATACGGGTACCACATGCCAAACCATATAAATCAGTGGTTGGCCGTATGTACATTACCCTCTTGCTTGTTCTTGATTAGTAGGTGAATACCACTGACCATTTCTAACCTGTATTGTTACTGATGACTAGAAATTTTGTTTTTATGCTAATGTAAGAGAAAGAACGGAAAGGAATGCTTTAGTCCAAACAGAATAGCAGTGCCACATAGACATTTGAGCATCCACACAAGATAATGTTATGGATATTGTGCAGAGGTACGGTGTTAGAATATTGCTGCAGGGTGTGGGAGCCTTACCAGGTGGGATTGACGGAGGACATCGAAAGGGTGCAAAAAAAGGGCAGCTCGTTTTGTATTATCACATAATAGGGGAGAGAGTATAGCAGACATGATGTGCGAGTTGGGATGGAAGTCATTAAAACAAAGACGTTTTTCATTGCGGCGAGATCTATTTATGAATTTTCAATCACCAACTTTCTCTTCTGAAAGCGAAAATATTTTGTTGAGACCAATCTACATAGGTAGGAACGATCATCAAAATAAAATAAGAGAAATCAGAGCTCCAATAGAAAGGTTTAGGTGTTCGTTTTTGCCATGCGCGGTTCAGGAGTGGAATGGTAGAGAGATAGTATGATTGTGGTTGGATGAACCCTTTGCCAAGCACTTAAATGTGAATTGCAGAGTAATCATGTAGATGTAGATGTAGGTGACCATGTGGTGTACTACGAGTTGCTTGCATAAGGTGCAACTTTCCTGTTGGTATTTTTTGTCAACAACAGACATCTTGCAGATATAGTTCCAGAAAAACATCCAGGAAGACTGTGTGAAGTGGTGCTATTCCACAGTAACAGTCACCAGCATTCTGCTAGACTGGCAACAAACACTATAGAACAACTGGGTTGAGAAGTCATTTTGCACCCACCTTTTTCATCTGATCTTGCACCCTCAGATTTCATCTTCTATGCTCTCTGTTCAGTGATCTTGACATACTTCCTTTAGGGTCAAAATACTCTTTGAACATGGCTCTTTGCTACAAAACCACATGATTTCTACAGTTGTGGATCCAGAAAGTTATCCCAACAGACTGAAGTGAACAGCGAAACAAATTATATTATTTATGATGATTTAAGTCTCCAGTATGTATAGTCTGAGTTGTTTTAACTTGTAGGAAACACTACAGTGTTATGCATCAGCCTAAGACGTTCGATTGGCCATGAAAGGGTTAATCTGGAAATAAGCAGTAAAAGGCTAAGCCAGGAATTACATTGTTGCGTTCTGTCCCTCTGCCAACCAGATAAATTGTCATAAACCTGCAGGCCAACTGCGTGAGGAGTTGTGGTGGACAGATTTAATGCAAATGTCATAGAGGGGATGGGGTGGCAGAGGGTGTAACAGAGGAGGTACAGGTACAGGTACAGGTACAGGTACAGGTACAGGTACAGGTACAGAGCTAGGCACGGGAAAGGGCAGTGTAGGGGTGGCTAGTACTGAGGGAAGGATTGTGAAACTTAAGTTAAGGGGAACTCCAAAATTTTCAAATTAGGGAAGCTGGTATGGGAGTAGAGGGGGCAAGAGGAGTATGAGATGGGTCTCGAGAATGCAGTACACAAGTTGTGAAGCCACCAACAAGTCAGCCACCTTGTACTCAGTAGCATGTTGTCACCGGGTAGTCAACAACACTCTTGGCAGGCGGGGGATTGAGATTAACTGTGGCACCCAGATGGATCAGGCTATTTCACACATCAGTCAGGTGGCAAAATTCATTACTACTTATCGTAGTGTGCCTATTTGTAATGTTTGCTTAACATTACAATGACAAATTTCTAAATGTCAATTTGGTACTTAAAAATTTGTCTTTTTTCTCTTTGACCACATTTCCCTCACAATTTACCACAGTACACATTTTCAATGCAACTGCACATTTGTAACCAATCTTTCGTAGTTACAATAACACCGCCAATTTTCAGTATGAATTATGTATGACATAATTAACATCCAGTGTTAAGTTATAGTATAGAGTTTTTAAAAACTGTTTCACAAAAATTATTTAGCACACCACCAATGGAATATTAATGTCAAAGAAAAAGATGAAAAATAAAGTACCACATAATAAAATATTAAAGTCGTAACTTTAATGTGTAATTAAGCTACTGAAGAAAGCAAATATCTCACCTGCCAACAGCTCCTCCATCCTCAACTTCTGCGGCATCTGCAAAAATATTAAGAAGCTGAATAACTTTACATCAACAGAATTTGAGTGTAAATCAAACATCTTGATATGTGGCAGTGGTTGTCTTCTCACTGCACATGCTCATTTTAATGTCAAGAAGTTGCTAAATTAAAATAGTGATGGAGATAAGGAATCAGGTGCTGTGGCATGTACATACATGTGGAATTTTATAAAAGTGAGATTGATGAAAACTGCATAATGATCCAAGTGAAGAACCACAAAATATTTTAATTTTAATTGTCTGAATTCATTACAGCTGCCATATACAGCCACTGTCACAGAGAAGGGCAAAGGTGCCCACAAAAAGCAAGGCAACATTGGTGTTTGGAGGCTGGTGTAAGGACACTGCCAGTGACCGAAATAATGGTACAGCTTAGTTTGCTGGAATGAACACCCCTCATGAAAGGGGAAAGGAATAACAGACCATTATAAAATTACAGACTGTCACAGTTAGGAGATAGAGAAATTATGTCATGTACAATTCTGATAGTGTCTCCATTGGATTTCAAGTTACTGAGAACCAGCAGATTCCAAAGCGTTGAGCCACAGCAGTTCACGTAGTACACGTCGCAAATGACATGCCATGTAGTGTAGCAGAGTTGTGGCAGCTTACAACTATGTGACTCACTTTCTTTTGTATTAGTAGTGTGATGTTGATAGGAAGCCATAAAGGCCACATGAATACCGAGAATCCTGATCGAAACACTTTAAACTATCTGCAAGTACTGTAATGACTGCATACCTACAAAACTGGAGGACACTGGCCTCAACAATACATTATGATTTTATGAGCTTTGTCTATTTAGGGGTGTACTAACCTGTTCCAGAGTGTTGTTGTGTTAGAGTAATTCTTCATCAAAGTTCATATTTTGGATTCCAACATGCTAATAGCTGCCCCAGAGGTAAGGAGGCTTAATGTGTCGAGGGTATGCCCACAGATACTTAACATGCGTGGCCAGCACATAAGTTTTCATTTCAATTGAGTCACACTACCCTGTTAGGGAGCTTCTTACAGATGCAAGCAGTTTGTTCAAGGTACATTGTTGGTTACGGTTTGGATAGTTATTTTCTATGTATTTTGTGTTTATTAGCACATGCTCAGTTAGCCCCCAAACTACACTGAATAGCTCTTGTTGTTCACACTGCTACAGCAGACTGCAATGTGATTGAAATATAGCACTGTAGGCATCCAAATCGCTATTGATGGCATTCTCCCGTAAAAATGCATCAGTGGCAACTGGCATCAGTGTATCAGCCTCACTGATTTGTACCTGCACACACAGAACAAGTGAGACTTGTGTGTTTCATAGTGAATGACTAGGTGGAAGCCACTTCATACTGTGGACAGTGTTAAGGTGATATGCAGAAAAGTATATCTAATTTACAAAGAAGATAGTGTAGGTGTCTTGAAGTGTACTATGTGACATTGGTAGCAATGATATACGGCATCATAAATCACAAATACTGTAACAGCCTAGCACATATTCATAGCAACACTGCAGAGAGCAACAATGACAGCATGAAGAACCAGCATAAAGGTGTGGGAGTTTAAACAATTGGAAAATTTTATATCCAGCAACTAAAGGAACTATATGCCAATTTGGATACACAGCTTAACCAACAAAACTATCATCAACAAGTGTGGTACTCAGTACTGATGACTTAACATCAGGCATTCCTGTCAGGGACTGCTGTTACAACTTTTACAAGAAACTAATGTAACATTTACACAAAATCCAACTGCAGTGCAAATTTGGATTCCTCGACATGCATAAGGCAAGTCCTACATCACTTGGATAGGAAAGGAAATTTCAAAACTGAAGTCTTTAAAGTAATCTGTAAGAGCACAGTTTGACAGAACTACAGGCAATGCATCATTATCCCATTTTGGTATATTCGAACATTTAATTGGGAAGCTGTTAGAGCAGTTGCTGTGGACAATTTTGAAGCAACTTTGTATTTTGGCCATGCATATCTCTGTGGTCATGGCTAACAGGGATGGAAGCTGATATTATGACAGCAGCAACACAATGTGACTAATGTGAACACATCCAATAAAGAGGAAACTGCAAATAAGAATTTTTTGTCGAGTAGTGACTTGAGTAAGAGCATAATTGGACTGGGGCAGCCCAACAACTAGGGTCCCAATGGCAGTCAAAACAAAGGAAATACAAGAAATTAAAATGGAAACAAAAAGTGGAAAAATAGGTAAAAACATCTGACTAAACACGTCCACAAATGTCCATAGCTCATTGAGGGGCTACGGCAGTGGTCTGGAATTAGTCCTCTGAAAGTGAACTAAATGGATTTTGGTCCACTCAGCTTGTGTCAGTTGCTAACAGGATGCGGCTTAAATTCCAGCACTGCAGCACCTTTGAGAAACAAGTACTTTTATTCACTCTGTGAAGGCAGTACAGAATTCTCTGACCAGTCATTTGCACAGAAGTTGCTGGTGATGACTGCACTGAAGTCATTCCATGTGGTACTGTGTTACAATCATTACTATATGCCTCCTACCAGATTTAAACACATGATAATGAATTTAATAATGGTTACCGAGAGCCAAGGATGCTTGCACAAGGTAGACCAGAGTGGAGAACTGCATCAAACCCCATTCGGACTGACAACAACAACAAGAACAAGAACAAGAACAAGAACAACTGCAGTCCATAAACTGAGTGAGTATGAGCCTAACACCAAGTGGTGCTTACTTTACAAACTGATTTTCTGCTACATCAGTTCCATACTGACTTCCCTCCTACCTCCCTCCCACCCACCCTACCTCCCTCCTTTCGCACTGCAGTTCTGCAAGTATGAAATGTCTGAGATGACTGGCAGTATAGTTACTTCCCACTAACCAAATCTATCACTCTTACTGAAGGGTGCAGTGATGTAAGACAGATTGTGATTTAGTAAGCAAATTGAGTGCACGGTCTTGCTATTGTTAGGTAGCACTGATTGGGACAAATGACTGACAGTCGAGATCAGATGGCCTCTAACAAAAGCTGTGTTTAGTCAGGCTGTGGAGGATGCATGGGGAAATTACATGATGCAGTGTCCACAGTTGCATTTTTCCTCCATTACATGAAGGAAGAACAATCCGTGGACAAAGTTCATTGCTGTAGCCCAGGATTCAGACAAGAAATAAACACGTTTTGTCCAACAGAAATTAAATGTCATATTGTTTCTCATTCTACATACAGCATGAGGAAACACATGTACTCCATCAAATAAATGCCCTGTTTTCTTATTTGGTCATGAGAGACTTTCCAATTTGTAATTTGCCTGAGTGTGTGTGTGTGTGTGTGTGTGTGTGTGTGTGTGTGTGAGAGAGAGAGAGAGAGAGAGAGAGAGAGAGAGAGAGAGAGAGAGAGAGAGAGAGAGAGAGAGAGAGAGAGAGAGAGAGGTATTTTGCACATTTTTGGCCGAGTCTGATAGGTGGCAATAGAGTGGGAGAGAGATCAATTTGACATAACAAAAAATAGCCCTAAAAAGGGGCACTCTTGATTTATTCATTTAATGTATATAGGCAGAGAGCAAGTAAAGAGAATGTAATACTCAAAATATTAAATTAAAATAAATTTATTTCAGGTACAAGGATAATGCCAACTAGAACTAGCTCAAATTTCCTTCTCTCATCTATGATATTTTTCCGTCACCAAGAGATTTTGTGCTGGCTCTCACTGGCAGAACACTGCACAGCAGAACAAGGAAAGGAAGTAAAATGTTCTCAGTCCATAACATTTTATCCAGAATGCCCCATTATTTCTGACTTCAGTCATTCACCCTGGCAATGAATCTGTGAGGCATTGGACCCATTTGTCAGAAGAGGCAACCCCACCGAGGCTTCAAAAAAAGCAGTCCAAAAGAGCATCAGCCATAAATGGTGTGTTTCACAGCCAGTTCTCTGTGTGTTCCTGCTACTTACACATACATAATTTCCATTGTGTTCAAGTGAGCAGTCTCTCACAGCCAGTCCATTACATTAATGTCTATCTTGGACAGCTGCAGTTGAATGAGCATACCTATACACATGTGAATATTCTTCCTGTAGCATGAGATTCCCTCCACAATATAGCATTCACACTAAATGCAGCACCACTTTCTTCAAAATGTGGGCATACGGCCCTCTACTGAGGAAGCATTCATGCTCCTCTCGGGGGAAACCAACGCCCCCTACGGGGGAAACCAACGCCCCCTATGGGGGAAACCAACGCCCCCTACGGGGGAAACCAACGCCCCCAGGAAACTGACAATCGGCTAGTACTACCTGTTGTCACCACTTATTTGCCATTATGTCTGGACCCTCGCGGCTGCTAATGTACTGTTTGGTCTTGGTAAGACAACTTATCTGTGAAAAGTACATTTTTACACATTGCATTCAGATGGAGCTCTGTGGCTGCCATCCAGTGTAACACATTTCCTCACTGAGTTCCTGTTTTATAGTGGATCATTGTGCGTGCAGTACAGCTTTCCTTGGTCCTCAACTAACTGCATCATTAGAACTGGGAAGTTGGTCACTCACTACAACTGCTTCGTATCTAGGGGAGGGATTAGTTGGCTCTTACAGGCAAGCTATGTGTTATCCTGCTGTGTGCTCAGTATCTTGAGCCAGGCATTCTGCTGATAGTGCCTCCTTCAACAAAATTCTTTAAAATTCTGTTTACAGTAGGGGTAGACTTCTGACATTCCAAAGATTCATCAATCACACAGGTTGATATTTTATCCAAAGTTCCCAATACTCAGGCAACTTCCATTCCCATAGTCACCCTTGGGGTGAATTTGTATAGCTTTAAAAATGCACGTTACTACCCCTTAACATTTGTCATGTCAACACAGGATACATAGAAATTCACGACTCTGCCAGATATGTGACAAGAATGGATGGAAAGCCAAATCATCTGCATACTGCAGACGTTTGCTGAACCCTGCACAGCTTACACTGAGGACAGGCCACATATTTGAACAAAATGTCCTTAAACATTTTTGCCATTTATCAGCATGACAAGAGAGGAATCAGCATTTGACTAATGTGCCATTTCTGATGACTAACACCTCTGACAATACCTCAGTAACAGTCATCCACTCACAAGCAGCACCACAGGAACATCACAGTCAAGCAAACATTAATGGTTTGAGTTGGAGCCAGGGCATGGGTAACAACAACCAAAGGTGTATTCATTTATTTCTTATGTCTGTTACTTGTAATTAGGGTCTCAGTGATGTTCTAAGACCTTCCATGACATCTTCCACTGATCTGTGCTGGCTGGGCTGTTTTGAGGGAAGAGACCAAACTGCGAGGTCATCGGTCTCATCAGTTTAGGGAAGGATGGGGAAGGAAGTCGGCCGTGCCCTTTCATAGGAACCATCTCGTCATTTGCCTGGAGCGATTTAGGGAAATTGCGCTGATCTGTGCCCGCAACTATTGCTGCTATGATGGTCTAACACAAGACTGCAACTCACCTCGCCATCATCTTCCTTATCTTCCCCTTCTCCCCATTCCCTTTTTCGAGCACGATATGCAGTACACTAGGACTCCCATATAAGACAAACATTGTGTGATGAAAACCTGAATAGTATTGTAAACCCCGTGAAGAAATTTGATCTCTTTATGCTGTAGAAATGTTTGTGGAAGTGCACTTCACAATGTTGATATTGTGCTGGACTATATACAAGCACTGTAATGGAAAGTGAAGTTATAGTTTGGCACATGTGACAGATGAGATCTGATGGAATATGATCAAATGTTTTGTTGCAGCACTTGGCTTACCTAGGCCTGCAACTGGATGATACTGTGAATCATTAGTTTTACTGTTTCTATTCTTTGCCATGAGATCTGGTTTGTGTTCAAATAATTATATCAAACTTGGCACCCATTCTACATCTACATCAGTAAAGGCACATAAGTGAGTACTTAAGATGCCAGCATCCGAGTTCAAATGCATCTGGAAGCTTTTAATTGTTGGCATTCTTTTTTCTGGTAGTTCATAATAGATCTAATAGATTATAGTTAATATTCTCTGACAAGTAGCTGACCCAGTAATGTTGATAACTAATTTGATAATGCTGCCTGCCCATTCATTAGAGCTTTAATGGCTGTATGTAGGTGCAAAAGTACATCATTATTTGTTCACACTTTGTCAAAGTACTCTGGGAAATTTTAACCACTGCTTTAAACATTTAAGGATGGTAAGTATTAAGTGTGGTTGTAGTAGTGTGTAACATTTCTTATCATGAACTGTTCAAGGTATCATGTTTCATTCTGTCTTTTAAGAAGAGCTCTTCAAATGTTGCTTTTGTTGTTGGTTATTTTCTCTATCATAAAACATTATAACTTTCATGACTTTAGCTACAGGTAGTTTAATAAATGTATCTGAAACAGAGTGAAGCCCATACGCAACAAGAGCAGCTATTTCATTACTCAGACACACAATTCCATTATTTGCATAAATGTCCAAAAAATCTGTCTCTCTTTCTAGCGAATTTGCAAAAACAATTAAAAAATGGAAATGTGTAACTTTGAACTCTGCACCTTCAAGTTACCATGCAATGCTTCTCTCATTTCACCATGGAGAATGGATTTGGGAAGAGCAGGTAATTTTGAGGCCTTAACCTTCATTCCAAAACATGCAGAGATATATTTTCAAGCTGCAAAATGAAGAATATGAGTGGCAGTGGAATACAAAAAACTTGTTTGTAAAACTGGTCTTCCATTCTTAGTTGCTTGAATGGTAGACAGTGAGCACTTAGAATCTGAATGCCAATAAATATACTAAGGCTAAGAGTGTGCTTATGTCAGTGATTTGAACCTTCTGAGAGTCAGGTCCATAACCTATGCAGTTAAGTAAGCGATCACTAGCATATGGGGCATACATGAATACTGAGTATCAGACACCTCACATTTACCACACCAATGACACTCATCTCCCCAAGATCAATCCCTGGTCTGGTTTTTACGGCACTATTGCCAAATGGTCTGATCTTTCCTGGCTTTTGTCTAATAAGGCACAATTGTTTGTTTGCTGATGAGTGTACACTGACCCCTACCTCAGCACCTCAATGCCCCAAGCCATCGCAATTTTCAGAAATGAATTTAACAATACCATAGAAAGCACACAGGCACGACAAAAAAAAAAAAAAAAAAAAAAAAAAAAACTGTAAGAAAGTGAGCTCTCAGTGAACAAGGCCTCTGTTATATATAGATAACATACACTCACATACTCACGCAAATGCAACTCTCACACACGTGATCACACTCTCTGGCAGCTGAAGCCAGGCTGCGAGCAGTTGCACATGATGAGACAGGCAATCATGTGGGGGTAAGGAGGAGGCTGGGACAGGGTGTGGGAGGGTAACAGGGTAGGGGTGGGCAACAGTAGACTGCTGGAGATGACCTGCAGGAGACAGGACATAATAAGGTTAAAGGCAATAGCAAAGAGGGTCACACTCAAAACAGTACCCTGAGGCACACCAACTTCCTGGTAAAGGTGTCTGACAAGGCAGTACCAACATTCCTTGAAAAATCAATACTTTAAAAATACCTGAAGGACATGGGGCATGTGGCCTCAGAAGTGCCACATGTAGAGAGATCAAGAATACCCATCCTTCAGAAGGTGTTTCAGGCTTTCTGCAAATTTAAAAACACTGGCAGTGTCTGATATATCCACAGAAAACCATTCGCGACACACGTTGACAAAGTGATGAGATGGTCAGCTGCAGGACGGCCTGATCAAAATCCGCACAGTAAAGTGGTCAGTGAATTGCCACACTCTAGTCACTATACCAGCCAGGCATGAATTACATGTTTCATCAGTTTGCAAACACAGCTTGTGGGAGAAATGGGGCAGTACCTAGAAGGAAGGTATTTTTCCGTACTGGGCTTGGGTATGGGTATGGGAATGACAGTGTCTTTATGCTGGCATCTGGCAAACGGCGCCCTCTGCCCAGATGCAGTTGTACATAAGAAAGAGCAAGTGCTTGCCCACAAAAGAAAGGTTTAGCAACATCTGAATGCAAACATCGTCCAGCACTGTGTTGGAGGATCGATAGGAAGTGAGAGCAAGTTCTCGCCCCCTCGTACTAAAGGCAGCTTGTAGCACTCTATAATCTGCCAAAATAAGGGTACTACCCAAGCCTCCTCCACTTGTTTCTGGTGGAGGAAGGCAGAATGATAGTGGGTGGAGCTTGAAATCTCAACAGAATAGCAGCCCAATGGATCTTTGTCCTGCAGGGCCCATACAACAGATGAGGTAGTGGAACTGTTAGAAGAACTAGTTAAGGAAATCCAGCTAGATTTTTGCTATCCTGAAGGGTGCAATGACACTGTGCATGCAACTGTTCATAATGAATGCAGTTTGCCATCATAGAATGATGGTTAAAAACATGGAGAACACATCTCTGCATGTGAGTTGAGTCACAACACAGCTCAGTCAATCAAGGCACTGGGACATGGCACAGTAAAGATGAAGGGCAAGAATGGAATATTGTGTGGTGGTAATGATGGCATTTGTAAGATATTCTACCTGGCCATCACAACTGGAGAAATTATGTTACTCAAAGGGTGCCAGGGAACAGTAAATCTCGAGTCATCCCTAGAAAGTTGCCATTTGGGTGTGCATATATGTGGCGTAGGAGTCAGAAAATGGATAGCAAATGGTAAATGGTTGCTCGAGTACGTACTAGAGACAGTGATGAGATGATGGGCAAATTGGGCAGTGCAGGAGATTTCCAGATATGGGTAGGAGTGCATGTAGTATAAAAGGAAGAGGGGTACTCCCACGATAAGGCAAATGAGGTTAAGGTGACTGAGAAGTTCAGCCTAGAGGGCACCTCTCTGTCAGGTTCTGGGAGATTTCCAAAGGGAATGGTGTGCATTACAGTCAACGAGCAGCAGAAAGGGGTGAGGGAGTTGGCCAGTAAGCTGGATGAAGAGTGTCCACGACACCGAATGACTGAGGGATGTAAACAGTACATATGGAAAAGTTCAGGAGAGGAAGTAAAACGCGGACAGGAATAGCTTCAAGCTGGGTAGTCAGGGAGAAATGTTGACTTTGAACGTCCTTCCATATGAGCAGCATGACTCCCCTCTCTCCTCCTACGATATGGAATGCCATCTTTGGAGAGAGGGAGTCAAAGCAGACTGGGAAGAAATACAAAAGCTCAAATCAGTCAGGAGGATGCAATTTTGTTTCCTGCAGGCAGAGAACTAGCAGAGGCTGCGATTCCAAGAGCAGCCACAAGTCATCTTTTTGGATTAAAGGCCACCAATATTCCATTGGAATAATGTCATGATTAGGAAAGAGGAGGAGGAGGGAAGAAATGGAGAGGTGGCACCTCAGCGGCCATTCCTGTGTTACATTCTTGACTGCATTTACATAAACTTATGGCTCCTCTTTTTTGGTTTCTTAAACATTTTATTTTATCTGACACATTCCTGACCTTTAAGATTTGTGCCACATATTGGTCCTAAACAACAAGATGTATGAAAAAAAACCACTTACTGGATAAAGGACTGCTTGCCATGGTAATGGGAGCTGGAAGTAAGTCAATGCAAGATCTGAAAGATCACAAGAATGATCATTCAATTCTGTTTAATGTACCAGAGACCTATATTAATGTTACTGAAAGCAAATCCCTAACAACAAAAGTAACTAAACAGTTACTTTGAAATCACACTGCACAATTTGTGATGCACGTGCTCAAGTACACTAAGGTAGTTTTATTGAATTACTAATCAACATCTGTCAAACATAACAAACACTATGACAAGTATACCTCTCAAAGTAGTTCACTTGGTAGTTATTTCACAAGCAGGAAAGTATTTTCAGAAGAGTTTAGGAAGTTTGACAGGTCATGAATGTATGGAGGAGAATGAGTCTGATATAATTCTAGAAAGGTATTTTGAAACGTGTTTGCGATTCCGAGTACCTGTCATTTGTGTTTGTGATATTTGCTCAAAAATGGAGAAATCTCAGTTCCCAACTGCAATCAGTAAGCATTTTAGACAACAGTAAGTGGTAAGTGTCGATTTTAAGGAATATTTATTGTCATGTTTAATGAGTATCAACTATGGTGTAACACATCGCTTTAGTAAAGGTGTACATTTCACAATAACTATAGTACCGATGAACAATGGTCACCACCACAAAGTGATTTTTTTTTTTTTTTTTTAATTCAAATGATGGCTTTAAACTTTTATACCCTTCTCTGTTGTGCATAATGTGGTGTCACCACCAGACACCACACTTGCTAGGTGGTAGCCTTTAAATCGGCCGCGGTCCGGTAGTATTCGCCGGACCCACGTGTCGCCACTATCAGTGATTGCAGCCCGAGCGCCACCACACGGCAGGTCTAGAGAGACTTCCTAGCACTCGCCCCAGCTGTACAACCGTCTTTGTAGTGATGGTTCACTGACAAAATACGCTCTCATTTGCCGAGACGATAGTTTAGCATAGCCTTCAGCTACCTCATTTGCTACGACCTAGCAAGGGGCCCATATCAGTTACTATTGATATTGTGAATCATGTACCATCAAGACAGACGTTCATCATTAATGGATTAAAGTTAAGTATTCCACCAGCTAAGTCAGTTTTTCTAAATTCTAATTTCCTTGTCCTGTTCCAGACCTCACGTCAACCTGCGTGAGTTAAAACGCATGCATTTTGGCCTCCTCTAGTAACACCTGCCAACCACAACACACAAAATCTAGTGGAGATTGATGCAGCATATCTGGAGGGTGGGATAACGATAATTAGTTTATCGTTCTTCACAGTTCATGATGATTTCAGTGTTTTATTCTATCATGATGATGATGATACCTGGTTAGGGGGCACTCAATGGCGTGGTTATCAGCATCCACACAAATCCCCAAATTTTACATGGTCCAGCCATGCCACTTTCACAAATGATGATGGCAACACAAACAACCAGTCCATGGGTTTATTCCTTGCCGTCTCATTCTTGTTCAGCAATGTGCCTTCCCCCTAGAACTGTCAGCATCATGACAACTGCCATTACATCAGGAGAACGAAGATGAAGTCGAGCTGTCAGTAAGATTCTGTACACTAACCAATGACACATGACTTGACATTAATAATTAAAGAGAGTTACTTGTTTTAAATTAAGAGCCAGTATATGAGTGGTCTTTGAGATATTTTTTGGTTCATTTAGCAAGTAATTTAGACTTGAGATAGCATTTCAGTTAACAGTGCTAAAGAAGTTGCAAAGTTTGTGATGTCAGGAAACAGACTGCCATGGGAGATGCAATGAGACTGAAATGGAGATGAATAGGATATTAATAAAGGAGTTTATTTGATTAAGCAAGTTGGTAGTGTGCAGAGTAGCTCAGAATAGGAGGAAGTATTTTAACGGTTCAAAGCCCTGAGCTGATGAAATATGTCCTCACCCTGGGAGGAGGACAGGAAGCAGTGTGGGGTTCATTACATGCCACAGAACCAAACTTTATATGCTACTGGTGAAAATCACACTTGCTCTGCCAGTCTAATACGTGCATCCACTACTTTCACTCACCTGAGCGATGGGACGCGTGCCTTCCTCCTTAGCAGGGCCTGATTGACAAAAAAAGAATTTGCGTGTTAATATAAAAAATACTTTATCTGCACAAGTAAAACAAACTAGTGATAAACAAAGTGTGTTTCAACACGACCTGATAAAGAACAGAATCAATTGTTTATATCTTTTAGAAAAAGTACGGATCAGTGTATAATTGAGCATCTAATCTACTCAATTATAAACAACCATCAATATTACCGAGTTCCAGAAAGCCAGAACTTTATTCCGGTTGCACGCTTGCTATCTGAAGACTGGCAGGGACAAATAAATGTTTATTGTCATCATTTCACATAATTATTGATCAAATTTTAAAATCTGCTTAATAAAACATACAATCTTATGTTACACAGTTAACACAGTGTCACGTTTAACATTTAGGAACTGTGTGTAAGCTTGTTTATGCACCTTCACTAATTGCATTCATGTACCGACATTATATTCATCCAGTATTTGGCAATGAGAGCACTTGGTGTTTTGCAGAAAACTTCACCAATAATTTCAAATTATGATGAATTTCTCTCACAGATACCCCACAGAAAGTAATAGCAAAAATGTTTATCACTTACCACATTTTTGCTGTTTGTGCAGTAATAATGCCACATCAAACACATTCAATGTAACACTCCTTTCTTTACTTACAGATGGGTACAAGTAGTGAGGAGAATGAGTGGCAGGTGAGGCAGATTATTTCTCAGGTGGATTTTTTGTAGAGGTGAGACAGAAAGAAAATCTGATGCATATGGGAACAGGATGGATTAGGAGACATAATAGGAATGAGGTGGAAGTGGGTTGTGTAGCATCTGGCTGGTGCTTTACAATCATGCCTTATGCCACACAACAGAGGTATGTCAGTTGCTGGCATCTTAACAGGCTTGAAACTGAAACTCACCCTCAGTGCAGCGGATCTTGCCAATGACAGACACTGCACGGTTTCCGCCCTGGAGCCATGCGACACTGGACAACTTAACAGTATTTCTCCGCTACATAGCCTTTGTAGGGGAATGTACAGTGGCTCACCAGCCAACCCAAGTTGCAAACTCGACATCAACTATCTACTTTGGAATGCATGACTATATTAATAAGAATGCGGCCCACAATATTGGCATTGCCAGTGCAACCTACAGCAGTGTTTGTCAGTTGTTACAGACAGAGTGCTCAACTGGAAGCTTCAAGAATAGTTTTCATATTAGTGGCAATCTTTTCATGCATCAGGGCATTCTCTTCCTTGCCTTCATCAGAAAGTTGTTTCATTTGCTTCATGTTGGCATGTACCATCTGTGCCGCAATGAAACACTCTTCCTCTTGTCCACTCAGGAACATCTCCCTTCTTGTGCTTTTATAATTAACTTTTTGTCTCTGGAAGATTTTTACCAGTGTCTTGTGATCCATTAGGTAGCCTTCATCTCTGTGTTCAAGTGCTTCTGCATAGTGTTTGAATGGTTTTGCTCCGTGTTAAAATGCCTTGTGCCACTTCTTTCTTTCATCCTGGTATCTTTCTACCTGCACCATTCCACATCATCATCCCTCCTTACTGATGTCTTGGCCCAATTTCTGTATTTTTCTTCCAGGTGTGTGCCTCATGGATGCCACTGCCATCTCCTCCATGGGGATGACAGTTCATACTTTTGGCTGCTGTTACAGTCAACACTTTTCCTCTGAGCACAGCAACATTGGAATCTAGGACATCATCAGTGCAACTTGCAGTGCTCAATTTAGCTCATATTAGTGACAACCTTACAGCATATCAGGAGTATTTTTATGTTGCTTGCACTAGGAAGCTGTTTCACTTGCCCAACATTATCATGTGCCTTCTGTGTTCCAATGAAGTTCTAATGTTCATGGCTACCTGAGCACATCTCTCTCCTTGTGCATGGATCATCCACATTAGGTGGGACATATGACCACGAGTGTGGGTGGCAGATGGGGCAAGGCAGCTCCCTGCTGGACTCCCTGTAGAGAGGTGAGGCAGAAAGATGAACAGATTGGTCTGGGATCAAACTGTAGTGAAAGTCTTGATGGGAAATATTTTATGAACAAAGGTACTGGCACCAGAGAGAAATCTAGTGAACAGGAAGTGATACTGTATTATCAGCCATTCTCTCCAAAAGCATTGACACATTCATCCCACATGCTTCAGTTGTTTTCACTCTACTATACACTCCCAGCACCTTCATTTCAGAGGTGATCAGCTTTCATATGTTATAAAGTAGATCATAGAAATCTTATTTCTGCTGACTGTATTCTTCATAACCACCCTCCCCGTAATTCAAAAGACAGCTCCATAAATAATTGTAAACAATTAATTCCAAGAAACTATTGAGACATTCAAGACAAAATAAGGAAAAGAAAACAAATGTCTCCAGTACACTATCTCACGAGAAAGAAGAAAAACAGTACATCAAAAGAACAGTATCTGTACATTTGTGGTGGTAGATTTCCAACTACAGTCACGATTTTTATATGATTTTCATTAATAAAGACATGCATTAATTTTAGTTACAAGACACAGACATCAGTTTTCTTCAAGAATGGGTTATCAGTGAAGATACATGTCAAATAGTATATACCTAGCAAATAATGTAACAAAGATAAATAATATCTACACTGTCTTTGCCATCCACAATTAAGCCAAAGATAGGAAGCTCCTTCTACAAAACATACTGTACTCACTTCTGTACCAACAAAGAAAAAAAAACACATTCTAGCATCACCTGTCAGCTTCTGGGTTTTAATTGTACATAAACTGAACAACAGATTACAGTACACAATGAAATGGAACATTCCTATGGTTGTGCAGATTCTGAAACAAACATTTTGGCAGGACCTTTATGTCTGATTGACCACAGAAAGGTTAAGGGAGCCCCTGAAAATGTTAGTATCAAATAACTTATGGTAGTGCTGAACGCATCAGCTATGACCATTTATAAACTAGATTCACACCCCAATATTTCCATTTAAGTTACTACCCTAATAGGTTGTACAAAAATGTTCAGTTTTGAAATACAAATCATCCTCTGTTTCTTCTACTCACATCATTCATTCATTCATTCATTGGAGTCCCACTGTTTGATTAAGCCTCTTCCCTGGCTTCTCCTGGTATTCTGGTCTCAAGCTACAGGCATTGCAGCTTGTAGTCCATGTAGCCTGATATCCACTCAATGCCTCTCACCAGACTGTCACCTCAATGTTCCCCCCACTCACCTCTCTAGGATAGGAGCATGTAATTGTCTTATCCTATCTGTCACTCACTCCATCACTACATTTGTCACTCATCTCCACTACCTCCCCACTACGTCTCCTACTCCTGCCTGTTCCCTGTCCATTTTTCTGTTTCCTTTTCCCTCCCTGTAATTCTCAGCACACATATTTCCACAGCTATATAGGTAAACTTTGTATTTCTGTAAGTCAGTAAATACTCGCCCCAAATCAAAGTCCTCAATATTCAAAAACATAAATATAATAAAATATATTGTGATTTCTGGATTCTAATTCAATTGTGAATGGTGAACTGACTAAGGGGTTGCAGAAATCACATAGATAAGAACTATAAACCCACTATCCAATCAAAATACCTGGGCACCCTTATGTAACGGGCAACTGAGCATTTTAATTCAATGAGAGGTGGAGCTACTATTATAGGAAGTGAAATGATAATTAAATGGACACCCTAGCTGCAAACAGGCGGTGATGTACTTCATTGGGGAAATGTTGAAAATGTGTGGCCCGACCGGGACTCGAACCCGGGATCTCCTGCTTACATGGCAGACGCTCCATCCATTTAATCATCATTTCATTTCTAGCAAAGCTGCATGGTTATCCATGGCAATTGTTCTTTCGGCAACAGATACTGCCGTCATATATATTATAGGAAGTGGCAGGTAATACTGTTTTGTAAGCAGAATTCATCAGTCAGGGATCTGAGTACACTGAACATGGACTTTTCTTTGCATTACACCTGAATAATTAACACAGGGATGAATTTTAGCCCTTCCAAACTTGCCCAAGTCAGCTGTCAGCGATGTGACAGTTAAGTGTAAATGTGAAGGAACAACCAATGCTACATTAAGTCCAGGCACACAGAGTATGCTGATGGACAAGTGCTTCTATCATTGTGGTAGGAAATAGTAAAAACCAGCTTGCAGTTAGCTGCTGCAGTCACTCTTCAGTTTTGAAGTGCAGCTAGGAGCCCGCTAAGGAAATGGCTGTGTACATGGAGTTAGAAAAACTGGTTACAGTGGCTGAGCAGCTTCTGGAAACAACATTTCTGTTCAACATAAAGTCACACTGACTGTAGCATAAAAACCCATGACTGCTGTTGAGTGGATGAGTGGAAACGAGATTTGGAGTGACAAACAGTGCTATACTCCGTGGGTATCTGACGGAAGAATTTGAATGGAGTGACTACTCAGTGAACATTATCCGCCATTAACTATACTGCCAACAATGCAGTGCAGAGCAGGCAGTGTAACAATATGCAATTTCTCCTCTTTAACTTGTCCTCCCCTTATT
Organism: Schistocerca americana; assembly: GCF_021461395.2. NCBI lineage: Eukaryota > Metazoa > Arthropoda > Insecta > Orthoptera > Acrididae > Schistocerca > Schistocerca americana. The sequence continues at coordinate 50,589,053 of NC_060119.1, read as the reverse complement.
GTACCGAGCGAGGTGGCGCAGTGGTTAGCACACTGGACTCGCATTCGGGAGGACGGCGGTTCAATCCCGTCTCCGGCCATCCTGATTTAGGTTTTCCGTGATTTCCCTAAATCATTTCAGGCAAATGCTGGGATGGTTCCTTTGAAAGGGCACGGCCGATTTCCTTCCCAATCCTTCCCTAACCCGAGCTTGCGCTCCGTCTCTAATGACCTCGTTGTCGACGGGACGTTAAACACTAACCACCACCACCACCACCACCACCTTATTGTACTTCAGGATATGATAAATGCAGAAGGGTAAGTACATATTTGACAGTATTGTGTACTATACACAGCAGAGGAACAGTTCACAGACAACGACCAATTTGATCAGCTCAACACTTGTACCTCTCATGTATCAGCATTGTTAGGCAAAGGCTTATAACCAGTGGCATTCCTGAAGAAGGCTTGCCTGCCGATGTTCCAACCTGAAAGCAATGGATCGTCTTAGGGATTAGTTAAAAATGGCATTTTCACTCCATACCCTGTGTCCAATATTTCTACCTTGTCTGGTATCAGCTATCAAGGAAGAATGGGCTGGCATCCACCCACAGAGATTTCGAAATGTCAAAGTGTCCCCAGAAGAGTTCAAGTCCTCAAAGGAGAACACAAAATCTTCATGTCCACTAATAGGTGTCCAGATACATTTGATTCTCTAGTGTACAAAGCAGGAATGTAAGCCTGCCACAGTGGGCTCTTACTCTTACTCACGGGCTCTTACTCACCAGGTGACTTCGCTGCACCTGCAGTACTGGGTCCAACCTCTGGTGACCGTAGCCGCTGTTGTTCTGCACTGGATACTATTGTACACACAGAGAGAAAACATCTTTCAAGTACTTTATGTTCACTTTAGTGACATGCTCTTAAATTATGGCTGCAATTGAGGGTAAATTTGCGTATTTTATCATGGACAATGATGTACTGAGGCTATAACCAATCTCAGAAGCCATAGTTACAAAAAGAAATCCACATTCATGGCATATAGGAAAAAAAATTTAAAAAACTTTGGACTGTGTTCACTGGGCACCATGTTCACAGACTGCGCTTGTACGTACCACTCCAGAGGAGAGATGCACATATCAATGACTTCTTATCAATGAATGCCATTTTGAAAGAAGTTTTGTGTACACATTATGAAAAGAGCAATAGAAAACAACATGTCAAACATAAACGTACAGATATTGTTCATTAGTGTGATTTCTATTTTGTGTGTGGTGACTTACATCAGGGGACAATATGCACCTTCAGCACTGTACAGCTATCGCAGCAGCTTTGGGTGCCAAACTACATGTGTTAAAATAAGTATTCTGTGGGGTCACCACACTGTCCTGTAAAGCAATAGGCTGCCGATGGAGTTATTTCAACAACTGATGTATGTTGTGAGACACAGAAGAGGAACCTTCAAAATTATTGTGAGTGTCTCTTTTATACTGAATGAAGGTGATCTTTTAGTGTAGTTCACGAGTGTGATGATGAAGGGAATAAATAATTTGTTAAGTCAAAAGTGACATAGTAAGTTATTTATTTAAATGTGATGCGTCAAAGGCATCAATTTTGAATTTTAAAGTAATTATAACAGAGTTTGAGAAGAAGTATAGAAGATAAGGTACAGAATATAATACATCATTGTATTAAATAATTACACCACATGACACCTGACTGCAGTGTTAGGGGACAAACGACATGAAAGGGAAGCTGTGTTGACAGAGGAGTGAGACAAGTGTCAGAGTCCTGCACAACTGAGTAAGCGAGCACAAAATGTGAGATCAGGAGACCACAGCCTAACTTGATAGGCTGCCCACACCACCTGTCATAGACATGCACAGAAGTTGTGACTGAGCCTTATACAATGTACAGATATAGTTTAAGTCCTTTTGGTCACACACATTATAAACTTGCCAGTCAGTACTATAGGCAAAATGTCAAAGGTGGTGGTGTATGCATTTATCTAAATCCCAAGCTTAAATTTAAGATAAGATATGAGGCTAAACCATTAATCATAGAAAAGAAAGTAATTGTTGCAGCAATTCGCAGATCACCATCTGGAGATACTGAAGTCTCTCTTAAGAATTTGGAAGAAATGCTAGACATTTTTCTCAAATGAGAACTCTGCCATAATTCTTTGTGGTGACTTTAATATTAATCAATTGGTCCAGAGTTCAGTAAAATACTCGTTTTTAGACATACTAAAAGCTTCAACTTGTTTCCCCACGTATCAGCTCCCACTAGAACAACAGATTCCAGTGAAAGCCTAATAAATAACATCCTCTCAAATGTGGTCACACATGAAGTTGCAGTTACAAATGTGAATATAGGATTATCAGATCATAATGCACTAACCTTTAATCTCACTGCAACTCCCAAGGAGGGGAAAATAAAAAGGAGTACAAACGATTTTTCTCTACTGAAAATTGTAATCAGTTCAAAAATAATGTTAAAAATGCAATTTGGCCAGAGGTCTTGGCACAAACAAACACAAAAGATGCTTACAATACATTTGCTTCCACTTTTATGGCATACTTTGAAATGTGCTTCCCAAAAAAGCTTTTGAGTTACAGATCATCTGGATCCAAAGGGACCTGGAGTACATCCGGAATTAAAACATCAAGTGAAACCATGATATTACTAAGTTTAAAGTTAAAAACATGTCATGATCAGCAGTTTGTTGAGTATGTGAGAACATACAAACAGACTTACCGCAAAGTAATATCAAAAGCAAAATTATTAAGTAATGATAGATTAATAAGGCAGGCTAGTAACAAGTCCAGCATGATGAGGTAAAAAAAAAAGAAAAAAAATTTGGGTCAAACTAAAGAACAGGAAATCCATCTTAAAAATAATGAAAGTATCCCCATAGAAAAAACGCCATGGCAAACAATGTAAACAATTATTTTGTTAATATTCCCCTTACTTTAAGCAACAATTAACAGTGATGTCTCCAATGGTAAATACCAGCATGATGGCAATCCCATCAGACGAGCATTAAGTTCTAAAAGTCATTAAATGCTTGAAATCCAAATTGTCCTCTGGTTTGGATGATGTACCTGTATCAATAATTAAAAAATTGTTCCACGTGTTGTCGAACCTATAGTGCACATAGCAAACTTGTCCCTTAGTGAAGAGATATTTCCGGATAAAATAAAATCTCTAAAGTGATACCTCTACACAAAAATGGTGACAGACATAAAATAGAAAATTACCAACCTATATCTCTTCTCCCATACTTCTCCAAAATACTTGAGGAATTTATGAAAATCAGGGTTACAAAATATCTAGAAAAACATAAACTAATAAATAACAGTCAACATGGCACAGTACAGAAACAGCCATATTGCACAGCAATAGTAAGAAATTTTGAGTCAAATAAACAGGTTGTTGGAATTAATCTAGATTTAGCCAAAGCCTTCAATACTGTGAACAATGTAATATTACTAGGGAAACTTGAAGCAATATGCATCAGGGGTACCGTTAAAAATTGGTTTGAATCCTATCTGCAAAACAGATCACAAGTTGTTGAGCTGAGGTCATCCAAGAATCTTCACAATTTTAAACCCATATCTGAACCAAAACAAATTTAAATAGTTGTTTCTCAGGGCAGCATTCTGGGCCCATTGTTATTTCTAGTTTATATCAATGACATACAGGCTCCAGATAGCCCAGCCAAAATTCTACTATTTGCAGATGACACGAGTATCGTAATTAGTGATAAAAAAGAATCACTGTGTACTACAGCAGAAAAAATGCTCTCATACATACAGTCATGGTTTTATTCAAAAAGTGATATCATGCTCCAGTGTATTTACATCAGAGACGAAAATGGTAAAATAGGTCTAAGCAATAACCACACATGTAAATTACTAAGAAAGTACTTTGATCAATTCTTGAACTGTAGATAACTGAAGTGTTAGCTAGAATTTCCAGATATTTGATGAAAACATGGAAGCAGATCTACCACCTACAGCAAACAAACAAACAAAAACCCTGAAAAACAACAAAGCCAGTGGAGAAGAAATAAAATCATGTCAACCATAACTGGTGTCAAGCAGAAATGACAACTAACCTTCAGATTATGTCTGAAGAAATATGGGAAACTGAAAAGATTCCAGAAGACTGGAAAGTGGCTCCTATCCATCCTGTGCACAAAAAAGTCATAGGCATTATCTAAATAATTGCACAGGTATGTATCTGTTGCCAGTGGGCTGTATTATATTTTTAACAATATTACTAAACAAGGTAGAAGTAACACTTGACAGCCATTTGGGAGAATATCAGAGTGGATTTAGAAAGATCGAATCTGGCTCAGAACAGAATTTCAACTTTTAGTCCATACGAATTTTAAGACATAGTTTTAACATTTACAGGTTTTAGAAAAGCATTTGATTGACAGGTAAACAGTGGGTAAAGTGACTCAAAAACTTGGCATTACACTAAACTAGCAAACCTTATTCGTGAAACACCCACACACTGAAGCATAAATAAAGTTTTGGTGTGAAACACCTAAGGCACTCAAAATAACAGGTGAAATGCAGGGTGACAACATGTTTCCACGCCACCTCAACTGCATCTTAGAGGAAATAGTAAGATAATTGAAACAAAAGGCAAAGAACATAAGCTGTCACAATGAGACTGGAGACTTCAGGAAAAAGAGATACTGAAATTCAGTGTCTAGTATTTGCAAATGATTATGCCATTCTTTATAAAAATATAACAAATTCAGAAATACATATCAACCTCTTAGAAGGAATACCTAACAAAGCAGCTTTAAAAGTTTCTGTAGGAAAAATGTTTTAGGGCGAACATAAAAAAATGACCCAGATATCCTAGTAACAGGTAATGAACTGATAAAGAGGGTTTATAAATTTAAATATTTGGGAGGAAAGATTCAAGGCAATGGCTTCAAAAATATTAGCTGTAGACAAAATAGTATGTAAAATGGAGAAAGCATATGATATAAACATGAACATTTACAACAAGGTGTGTGTGTCTAAAAATTTGAAAATACAGCACTACAGCACAGTAGTAAAACCAGAATGTCTCTATGCAAGTGAATGTTTAATGTTGAATTATGAGTTATACAAACTTCAAGTCCTAGAATTAAGAATCATTTGAAAAATACTCAGGCTGCTAGGAAATCCATGAGCAGATTGTTAAGCATCTTTGGGACAAGATGTCAACAACAGGACAGATTCAAGTAGTTAGGAAAGATTTGGAAAGAAATACAAGAAAAAGACCCAGCAGAATGATAGGATTTCAAGAAGAAAGTGTTGCAAATGGAAGCATTCCAAGGCAGGAAGAAGAAGAGGAAGACAGGGTCAGAATGGTCTGAGGAAGAAAAAAGGATAGATAGTGAAGACGAAGGAAACCTGGAAGAAGAACAAAGGAGGAAGCATTGAAATTAGTATGTGGTCATTAGATACCCTAAACAGAAAAACAAAAAGAAGAAGGATGTCTGTGATGTCATTAATATAAAACATCAATATCAAGGGCCCCACACACTTCCTTGGAGCACATCTACAGTTACATCTACAATGTTCCATACAGTTCTATGCAGTGTCCTATGTACCGATATATCTTCAGCCTTGTCACGAAACTCATTTCATTTGTACATATTTTTTATTTAAACCACCCACCATCAATGCATTATGATGTTGGTACATCATTAGAACATTAAATGTTGGGAGCAAAAACAGAGAGACGTCTTAAGTGAACACTGTGCACTGTGTTATTGTTACTTATGCAGCCGATACCAATAATGTAAGAGTGAGCACACAATGTATGCTTTAAGTCAGCCTTTCCCATCATTGTGTTTTGTGTTGTGTTGTGTTTCAATGGTAACGTTTTCACCATGTATGGGGATAATGCCATAGGACAGAGCATGGCAAGGAAAGATTTTCTAATTTAAAGGATGATTGTTTTGACATTATTGACCCTCCATTTTCAGAAAGACCTTCAGCATTTGATGAAGATCATCTGGATGCATTAATCCACGATGATGCACATCATTGAACTCAAGAACCTGAAGATGTGATGAAGTATGACCATTCCGTCACTGTGCAGCATTTGAATACAAAGGAGAAGGTTCAACAATAAATCATACGGGTACCACATGCCAAACCATATAAATCAGTGGTTGGCCGTATGTACATTACCCTCTTGCTTGTTCTTGATTAGTGGGTGAATACCACTGGCCATTTCTAACCTGTATTGTTACTGATGACTAGAAATTTTGTTTTTATGCTAATGTAAGAGAAAGAACGGAAAGGAATGCTTTAGTCCAAACAGAATAGCAGTGCCACATAGACATTTGAGCATCCACACAAGATAATGTTATGGATATTGTGCAGAGGTACGGTGTTAGAATATTGCTGCGGGGTGTGGGAGCCTTACCAGGTGGGATTGACAGAGGACATCGAAAGGGTGCAAAAAAGGGCAGCTCGTTTTGTATTATCACGTAATAGGGGAGAGAGTATAGCAGATATGATATGCGAGTTGGGATGGAAGTCATTAAAACAAAGACGTTTTTCATTGCGGCGAGATCTATTTATGAATTTTCAATCACCAACTTTCTCTTCTGAAAGCGAAAATATTTTGTTGAGACCAATCTACATAGGTAGGAATGATCATCAAAATAAAATAAGAGAAATCAGAGCTCCAACAGAAAGGTTTAGGTGTTCGTTTTTGCCATGCGCTGTTCAGGAGTGGAATGGTAGAGAGACAGTATGATTGTGGTTGGATAAACCCTTTGCCAAGCACTTAAATGTGAATTGCAGAGTAATCATGTAGATGTAGATGTAGGTGACCATGTGGTGTACTACGAGTTGCTTGCATGAGGTGAAACTTTCCTGTTGGTATTTTTTGTCAACAACAGACATCTTGCAGATATAGTTCCAGAAAAACATCCAGGAAGACTGTGTGAAGTGGTGCTATTCCACAGTAACAGTCACCAGCATTCTGCTAGACTGGCAACAAACACTATAGAACAACTGGGTTGAGAAGTCATTTTGCACCCACCCTTTTCATCTGATCTTGCACCCTCAGATTTCATCTTCTCTGCTCTCTGTTCAATGATCTTGACATACTTCCTTTGGAGTGAAAATACACTTTGAACATGGCTCTTTGCTACAAAACCACATGATTTCTACAGTTGTGGATCCAGAAAGTTATCCCAACAGACTGAAGTGAACAGCGAAACAAATTATATTATTTATGATGATTTAAGTCTCCAGTATGTATAGTCTGAGTTGTTTTAACTTGTAGGAAACACTACAACGTTATGCATCAGCCTAAGACGTTCGATTGGCCATGAAAGGGTTAATCTGGAAATAAGCAGTAAAAGGCTAAGCCAGGAATTACATTGTTGCGTTCTGTCCCTCTGCCAACCAGATAAATTGTCATAAACCTGCAGGCCAACTGCGTGAGGAGTTGTGGTGGACAGATTTAATGCAAATGTCATAGAGGGGATGGGGTGGCAGAGGGTGTAACAGAGGAGGTACAGGTACAGGTACAGGTACAGGTACAGGTACAGGTACAGGTACAGAGCTAGGCACGGGAAAGGGCAGTGTAGGGGTGGCTAGTACTGAGGGAAGGATTGTGAAACTTAAGTTAAGGGGAACTCCAAAATTTTCAAATTAGGGAAGCTGGTATGGGAGTAGAGGGGGCAAGAGGAGTATGAGATGGGTCTCGAGAATGCAGTACACAAGTTGTGAAGCCACCAACAAGTCAGCCACCTTGTACTCAGTAGCATGTTGTCACCGGGTAGTCAACAACACTCTTGGCAGGCGGGGGATTGAGATTAACTGTGGCACCCAGATGGATCAGGCTATTTCACACATCAGTCAGGTGGCAAAATTCATTACTACTTATCGTAGTGTGCCTATTTGTAATGTTTGTTTAACATTACAATGACAAATTTCTAAATGTCAATTTGGTACTTAAAAATTTGTCTTTTTTCTCTTTGACCACATTTCCCTCACAATTTACCACAGTACACATTTTCAATGCAACTGCACATTTGTAACCAATCTTTCGTAGTTACAATAACACCGCCAATTTTCAGTATGAATTATGTATGACATAATTAACATCCAGTGTTAAGTTATAGTATAGAGTTTTTAAAAACTGTTTCACAAAAATTATTTAGCACACCACCAATGGAATATTAATGTCAAAGAAAAAGATGAAAAATAAAGTACCACATAATAAAATATTAAAGTCGTAACTTTAATGTGTAATTAAGCTACTGAAGAAAGCAAATATCTCACCTGCCAACAGCTCCTCCATCCTCAACTTCTGCGGCATCTGCAAAAATATTAAGAAGCTGAATAACTTTACATCAACAGAATTTGAGTGTAAATCAAACATCTTGATATGTGGCAGTGGTTGTCTTCTCACTGCACATGCTCATTTTAATGTCAAGAAGTTGCTAAATTAAAATAGTGATGGAGATAAGGAATCAGGTGCTGTGGCATGTACATACATGTGGAATTTTATAAAAGTGAGATTGATGAAAACTGCATAATGATCCAAGTGAAGAACCACAAAATATTTTAATTTTAATTGTCTGAATTCATTACAGCTGCCATATACAGCACTGTCACAGAGAAGGGCAAAGGTGCCCACAAAAAGCAAGGCAACATTGGTGTTTGGAGGCTGGTGTAAGGACACTGCCAGTGACCGAAATAATGGTACAGCTTAGTTTGCTGGAATGAACACCCCTCATGAAAGGGGAAAGGAATAACAGACCATTATAAAATTACAGACTGTCACAGTTAGGAGATAGAGAAATTATGTCATGTACAATTCTGATAGTGTCTCCATTGGATTTCAAGTTACTGAGAACCAGCAGATTCCAAAGCGTTGAGCCACAGCAGTTCACGTAGTACACGTCGCAAATGACATGCCATGTAGTGTAGCAGAGTTGTGGCAGCTTACAACTATGTGACTCACTTTCTTTTGTATTAGTAGTGTGATGTTGATAGGAAGCCATAAAGGCCACATGAATACCGAGAATCCTGATCGAAACACTTTAAACTATCTGCAAGTACTGTAATGACTGCATACCTACAAAACTGGAGGACACTGGCCTCAACAATACATTATGATTTTATGAGCTTTGTCTATTTAGGGGTGTACTAACCTGTTCCAGAGTGTTGTTGTGTTAGAGTAATTCTTCATCAAAGTTCATATTTTGGATTCCAACATGCTAATAGCTGCCCCAGAGGTAAGGAGGCTTAATGTGTCGAGGGTATGCCCACAGATACTTAACATGCGTGGCCAGCACATAAGTTTTCATTTCAATTGAGTCACACTACCCTGTTAGGGAGCTTCTTACAGATGCAAGCAGTTTGTTCAAGGTACATTGTTGGTTACGGTTTGGATAGTTATTTTCTATGTATTTTGTGTTTATTAGCACATGCTCAGTTAGCCCCCAAACTACACTGAATAGCTCTTGTTGTTCACACTGCTACAGCAGACTGCAATGTGATTGAAATATAGCACTGTAGGCATCCAAATCGCTATTGATGGCATTCTCCCGTAAAAATGCATCAGTGGCAACTGGCATCAGTGTATCAGCCTCACTGATTTGTACCTGCACACACAGAACAAGTGAGACTTGTGTGTTTCATAGTGAATGACTAGGTGGAAGCCACTTCATACTGTGGACAGTGTTAAGGTGATATGCAGAAAAGTATATCTAATTTACAAAGAAGATAGTGTAGGTGTCTTGAAGTGTACTATGTGACATTGGTAGCAATGATATACGGCATCATAAATCACAAATACTGTAACAGCCTAGCACATATTCATAGCAACACTGCAGAGAGCAACAATGACAGCATGAAGAACCAGCATAAAGGTGTGGGAGTTTGAACAATTGGAAAATTTTATATCCAGCAACTAAAGGAACTATATGCCAGTTTGGATACACAGCTTAACCAACAAAACTATCATCAACAAGTGTGGTACTCAGTACTGATGACTTAACATCAGGCATTCCTGTCAGGGACTGCTGTTACAACTTTTACAAGAAACTAATGTAACATTTACACAAAATCCAACTGCAGTGCAAATTTGGATTCCTCGACATGCATAAGGCAAGTCCTACATCACTTGGAGGGGAAAGGAAATTTCAAAACTGAAGTCTTTAAAGTAATCTGTAAGAGCACAGTTTGACAGAACTACAGGCAATGCATCATTATCCCATTTTGGTATATTCGAACATTTAATTGGGAAGCTGTTAGAGCAGTTGCTGTGGACAATTTTGAAGCAACTTTGTATTTTGGCCATGCATATCTCTGTGGTCATGGCTAACAGGGATGGAAGCTGATATTATGACAGCAGCAACACAATGTGACTAATGTGAACACATCCAATAAAGAGGAAACTGCAAATAAGAATTTTTTGTCGAGTAGTGACTTGAGTAAGAGCATAATTGGACTGGGGCAGCCCAACAACTAGGGTCCCAATGGCAGTCAAAACAAAGGAAATACAAGAAATTAAAATGGAAACAAAAAGTGGAAAAATAGGTAAAAACATCTGACTAAACACGGCCACAAATGTCCATAGCTCATTGAGGGGCTACAGCAGGGTCTGGAATTAGTCCTCTGAAAGTGAACTAAATGGATTTTGGTCCACTCAGCTTGTGTCAGTTGCTAACAGGATGCGGCTTAAATTCCAGCACTGCAGCACCTTTGAGAAACAAGTACTTTTATTCACTCTGTGAAGGCAGTACAGAATTCTCTGACCAGTCATTTGCACAGAAGTTGCTGGTGATGACTGCACTGAAGTCATTCCATGTGGTACTGTGTTACAATCATTACTATATGCCTCCTACCAGATTTAAACACATGATAATGAATTTAATAATGGTTACAGAGAGCCAAGGATGCTTGCACAAGGTAGACCAGAGTGGAGAACTGCATCAAACCCCCATTCGGACTGACAATAACAACAACAAGAACAACTGCAGTCCATAAACTGGGTGAGTATGAGCCTAACACCAAGTGGTGCTTACTTTACAAACTGATTTTCTGCTACATCAGTTCCATACTGACTTCCCTCCTACCTCCCTCCCACCCACCCTACCTCCCACCTTTCGCACTGCAGTTCTGCAAGTATGAAATGTCTGAGATGAGTGGCAGTATAGTTACTTCCCACTCACCAAATCTATAACTCTTACTGAAGGGTGCAGTGATGTAAGACAGATTGTGATTTAGTAAGCAAATTGAGTGCACGGTCTTGCTATTGTTAGGTAGCACTGATTGGGACAAATGACCGACAGTCGAGATCAGATGGCCTCTAACAAAGCTGTGTTTAGTCAGGCTGTGGAGGATGCATGGGGAAATTACATGATGCAGTGTCCACAGTTGCATTTTTCCTCCATTACATGAAGGAAGAACAATCTGTGTACAAAGTTCATTGGTGTAGCCCAGGATTCAGACAAGAAATAAACACGTTTTGTCCAACAGAAATTAAATGTCATATTGTTTCTCATTCTACATACAGCATGAGGAAACACATGTACTCCATCAAATAAATGCCCTGTTTTCTTATTTGGTCATGAGAGACTTTCCAATTTGTAATTTGCCTGAGTGTGTGTGTGTGTGTGTGTGTGTGTGTGTGTGTGTGTGTGTGTGTGTGTGTGTGTGTGTGTGGGTGAGAGAGAGAGAGAGAGAGAGAGAGAGAGAGAGAGAGAGAGAGAGAGAGAGAGGTATTTTGCAACATTTTTGGCCGAGTCTGATAGGTGGCAATAGAGTGGGAGAGAGATCAATTAGACATAACAAAAAATAGCCCTAAAAAGGGGCACTCTTGGTTTATTCATTTCATGTATGTAGGCAGAGAGCAAGTAAGGAGAATGTAATACTCAAAATATTAAATTAAAATAAATTTATTTCAGGTACAAGGATAATGCCAACTAGAACTAGCTCAAATTTCCTTCTCTCATCTTTGATGTTTTTCCGTCACCAAGAGATTTTGTGCTGGCTCTCACTGGCAGAACACTGCACAGAAGAACAAGGAAAGGAAGTAAAATGTTCTCAGTCCATAACATTTTATCCAGAATGCCTCATTAATTCTGACTTCAGTCATGCACCCTGGCACTGAATCTGTGAGGCATTGGACCCATTTGTCAGAAGAAACAACCCCACCGAGGCTTCAAAAAAAGCAGTCCAAAAGAGCATCAGCTATAAATGGTGTGTTTCACAGCCAGTTCTCTGTGTGTTCGTGCTACTTACACATAACTTCCATTGTGTTCAAGTGAGCAGTCTCTCACAGCCAGTCCATTACATTAATGTCTATCTTGGACAGCTGCAGTTGAATGAGCAGACCTATACACAAGTGAATATTCCTCCTGTAGCATGAATTCCCCTCCACAATATTGCATTCACACTAAATGCAGCACCACTTTCTTAAAAATGTGGGCATACGGACTGCTACTGAGGCGGGGAAACCGACGCCCCCGGCGGGGAAACCGACGCCCCCGGCGGGGAAACCGACGCCCCCGGCGGGGAAACCGACGCCCCCGGCGGGGAAACCGACGCCCCCGGCGGGGAAACCGACGCCCCCGGCGGGGAAACCGACGCCCCCGGCGGGGAAACCGACGCCCCCGGCGGGGAAACCGACGCCCCCGGCGGGGAAACCGACGCCCCCGGCGGGGAAACCGACAATCGGCTAGTACTACCTGTTGTCACCACTTATTTGCCTTTATGTCTGGACCCTCGCGGCTGCTAAACTACTGTTTGGTCTTGGTAAGACAACTTATCTGTGAAAAAATACATTTTTTCACATTGCATTCAGATGTTGCTCTGTGGCTGCCAGCCAGTGTGACATTTCCTCACTGAGTTCCTGTTTTATAGTGGATCATTGTGCGTGCAGTACAGCTTTCCTTGCCCTCAACTAACTGCATCATTGGAACTGGGAAGTTGGTCACTCACTACAACTGCTTCGTATCTAGGGGAGGGATTAGTTGGCTCTTACAGGCAAGCTATGTGTTATCCTGCTGTGTGCTCAGTGTCTTGAGCCAGGAATTCTGCTGATAGTTTTTTTTTTTTTTTTTTGTGGTTTTAGGGCGCACAACTTCAATGGTCATTAGCGCCCTGACTACTCTAAGAATGCACCGCGAGGCACAAGTTGACCACAACAACTAAAAGGGAAAACACGATAAAAGACAGACTGACAGGCATAGGATTAAAAAACAGCATCATCAAATGTCCTTAGCGAGGTTTGTCAAATTGATAAAACGAAGAACACGAGCAGCTGCTCGTGGGTCATCCGCTAAAATGGCATCGAAAGTATTTGGCAGGTTAAGATCGAGGCGCAGTGTGTTAAGATCTGGACAGGACATTAAAATGTGTCTAACCGTCAGCAAGTGCCCACATGGGCAGAACGGCGCCGGTGCAGCCGTCAGCAGATGGCGATGGATGAACCGGCAGTGTCCAATTCTTAACCGGGCTAAAACGACCTCCTCCCGCCGAGAAGGGCGTGAGGAGGACGTCCAAGCCACGGGAAGAGGTTTTAAGGCCCGAAGCTTGTTGTCGGTAAGTGCAGCCCAATCGGCATGCCACAGCGACACAACGCGCCGACAAATCACCCTGCTAAAATCGGACGAAGGGACACAACAAGAAGCTGTCCGAGGCTGGAGGACCGCAGCCTTGGCCGCGGCATCTGCAGCTTCGTTCCCAGGGATACCGACATGGCCAGGAACCCACATAAAGCTAACTGGAGAACCGACGTCCGCCAGCTGCTGAAGAGAGCGTTGGATCCGGTGTACGAAGGGGTGAACCGGGTACGGATCACTGAGGCTCTGGATGGCGCTCAGGGAATCTGAGCAGATGACATAAGCAGAATGTCGGTGGCGGCAGATGTAAAGAACAGCCTGGTAGAGGGCAAAGAGCTCAGCTGTGAAGACCGAACAATGGCCATGGAGCCGGTATTTGAAACTTTGTGCCTCGACAATAAAGGAACACCCGACCCCGTCATTGGTCTTAGAGCCATCTGTATAAATGAAAGTCATGTCGATGAACTTCGAACAAAGTTCCAAAAAACGGGAGTGGTAGACCGAACTGGGAGTGACCTCTTTTGGGAGCGAGCTGAGGTCAAGGTGAACGCGGACCTGAGCCTGGAGCCAAGGTGGCGTGCGGCTCTCGCCCACTCGAAAGGTTGCAGGGAGGGAAAAAGTAAGGTGTTGAAGGAGGCGACGAAAGCGAACGCCAGGGGGTAGCAGGGCAGAGACATACAACCCGTATTGACGGTCAAGAGAGTCGTCAAAAAAGGAACGATAAGACGGATGGTCGGGCATTGACAGTAGCCGACAGGCATACCGACAAAGCAGTATATCGCGCCGGTAAGTGAGTGGCAATTCGCCAGCGTCAGCATGAAGACTCTCTACGGGACTTGTATAAAATGCTCCGATCGCAAGTCGTAAACCCCGATGTTGTATGGAGTTGAGGCGGCGTAAGATGGATGGCCGTGCAGAGGAGTATACAAAGCTCCCATAATCCAGCTTGGAGCGGACGATCGACCGATATAGACGAAGTAGGACGGTTCGATCCGCTCCCCACGACAGACCACTGAGAACACGGAGGACATTTAAAGAACGGGTACAACGGGCAGCCAAATATGACACATGTGGAGACCAGCTAAGTTTCCTGTCAAATGTAAGGCCTAAAAATTTGGTTGTCTCCACGATTGGGAGAGCAACGGGACCGAGTCTTAAGGACGGTGGGAGAAACTCTTTGTATCGCCAGAAGTTAATACAGACCGTCTTCTCGGCAGAAAAACGGAAGCCATTGGCGACACTCCAGGAGTAAAGACGGTCAAGAGAACGCTGAAGACAGCGCTCCAGGACACGTGTACACTGCGCGCTGCAATAGATGGTAAAATCGTCCACGAAAAGGGAGCCTGATACATCAGCTGGGAGGCAATCCATTATTGGATTGATCGCGATGGCGAAGAGAGCGACGCTCAAAACTGAGCCCTGTGGCACCCCATTCTCCTGGCGAAAGGTGTCAGACAGGACAGAACCCACACGTACCCTGAACTGTCGATCCATTAAAAAGGAACGAATAAAAAGAGGGAGGCGACCGCGAAGGCCCCATGTATGCATGGTGCGGAGGATGCCCGCCTTCCAACAGGTGTCGTAAGCCTTCTCCAAATCAAAGAACACAGCCGCGGTCGGGCGCTTCCGCAAGAAGTTATTCATAATGAAGGTCGACAAGGTAACCAGATGGTCAACAGCAGAGCGGCGCCTACGAAATCCACATTGTACATTGGTAAGTAGGCGTCGAGACTCGAGCAGCCAAACCAATCTAGAGTTAACCATTCGCTCCATCACTTTACAGACACAGCTGGTAAGCGAGATGGGTCGATAACTGGAAGGCAAGTGCTTGTCCTTCCCTGGCTTAGGAATCGGGACAACAATAGACTCGCGCCAGCATGCGGGAACATGTCCCTCAATCCAGATGCGATTGTATGTACGAAGAAGAAAACCTTTACCCGCAGGAGAAAGGTTCTTCAGCATCTGAATATGAATAGAATCTGGCCCTGGAGCAGAGGACCGTGATCGGCCAAGTGCGTTTTCGAGTTCCCGCATGGTGAATGGGGCATTATAACTTTCACAATTCGAGGAGCGGAAGTTAAGTGGCCTAGCCTCCTCTGCCTGTTTGCGGGGGAGGAAGGCAGGGTGGTAATGAGCGGAGCTCGAAACCTCTGCGAAAAAGCGGCCGAAGGCATTGGAGACAGCCTCAGGGGCCACAAGGACGTCATTCGCGACCTTCAAGCCAGAAACTGGTGAGTGGACCTTAGTGCCAGATAGCCGGCGCAGGCTACCCCAGACAACAGAAGAAGGAGTAAAACTGTTGAAGGTGCTTGTGAAAGCAGCCCAGCTGGCTTTCTTGCTTTCTTTGATAATACGACGACACTGAGCACGTAATCGTTTATAATTGATACAATTCGCCACTGTAGGGTGGCGTTTAAAAGTGCGTAAAGCACGTCGACGGGCACGCAAAGCGTCTCTACATGCTGCGGTCCACCAGGGGACCGGTCCGCGACGTGGAGAAGAAGTAGGGTGAGGGATGGAATATTCAGCAGCAGCGAGAATGACTTCCGTGAGGTGTGCGACCTGACGATCGCAGCTTGTAAAGGTTTGATCCTGAAAGGTCGCCCTGGAAGAGAAGAGCCCCCAGTCTGCCTTGGAGATGGTCCAATTAGAGAAGCACGGAGAGGGGGTATGCTGCAGGAGATGGATAACACACGGGAAGTGGTCACTCGAATATGTATCAGAAAGTGCATACCACTCAAACCGGCGTGCAAGTTGGGGAGTACATATAGAGAGGTCTAAATGGGAATAGGTTTCAGATGTGTCCGAAAGAAAAGTAGGGGCGCCAGTATTGAGGCAGACAAGATCGAGCTGGTTGAAAAGGTCTGCTAACAAGGAGCCCCTCGGGCAGGATGCTGGAGAGCCCCAAAGGGGATGGTGGGCATTGAAGTCTCCAGTTAACAAACATGGTGCAGGTAGCTGAGCAATAAGTTGCATCACGTCTGCCCTGGTAACGGCAGATGACGATGGAGTGTAAACGGTACAAAAGGAAAACGTAAAAGTGGGGAGAGTAATGCGGATGGCAACTGCCTGCAGGCCGGTGTGCAACGTGATGGGATCGTAGTAAATATCATCCCGGACCAGCAACATAACCCCTCCATGAGCTAGGATACCTACCACAGGGGGTAGGTCAAAACGCACAGAGGTGTAGTGTGCCAAGGCAATTTGATCTCATGGGCGTAGCTTCGTTTCCTGGAGGGCTACGACGAGCGGACGGTGCAAACGGAGCAGCAACTTCAAGTCCTCTCGGTTGGAGCGAATGCTGCGAATATTCCAGTGAATAAGTGCCATCGTAAGAAAAGGAAGATGAGAGAAGTGGTCACCTCGAAGGCCGCTTAGGGCCTGGCTTCGAGCGAGCACTGCCGCCGCTATCAGTAGGCGGACAGTCATCGTCCATTGGGTCTATAGGGTCATCGGCCATCTCGGGAGGATGGCCGGGAGGGGGAGCTTCCTCCGCCAGTGAACGGCCAGATGTACGGCGACCAGCGGTGCGGCCAGGCGAAACGGATGACGGCCTGGGGCGGCAGCCGCTGGGTGGCGCAAGAGAAGAAATGCGCCGTGGCGGGGAAGGAGAACTGTGCTTCCTATGCGCCTTTTTGGAAGGACGTGTAGTGGAAGTACCGGTCGAAGGCTGTGAGGTCGAGGTACGGAGGAAGTCTGCACGGGATGGTTCCTTCTTGAAGGCCCGTGCATCTGACTTCGGTGTCTTCGTCTTAGCAGAAGCTGAAGAAGGTGCTCGTGTCTGTGGGGTGATGGGAGGAAGAGGAGACGTCGACCGCGCGATCTTAGCACTGGCCGAACGGACGACCGTGGTGCTGAAGGTCAGATCGCATGTCTGGGTTGCTACCTCCCGGGTAGTCCGAGGAGAGGCGAGGACAGTACTGTATTTCCCCGCTGGGAGCAGCGTGGGCTTCCTAGTAGCCAATAGCTTGCGAGCAGCCGAGGTGGACACTTTCTCTTTGACCCGAATTTCCTGGATACAGCGTTCTTCCTTATAGACAGGACAGTCGCGGGAGGATGCTGCATGGTCACCCTGACAGTTCACACAACGAGGAGACGGAGGTGGACAGTCACCCTCATGGGCCTCCCTGCCACAGGTGACACATTTAGCCGCATTGGAACAAGACTGTCGAGTGTGATTGAAACGCTGACACTGGTAGCAGCGCGTAGGTGTCGGGATATAGGGGCGAACAGAAATAACCTCGTAGCCCGCCTTGATGCGCGATGGCAGCTTAACACTATCGAAGGTCAAGAAAATTGTCCGGGTCGGTACAAGGTCATTGTTGACCTTTTTCATGACCCTATGGACAGCCGTCACGCCCTGCTCAGCGAGGAATGATTGAAGCTCCTCGTCAGTCAATCTGTCGAGGGAGCCAGTATAGACCACACCACGAGACGAATTCAAAGTTCGGTGGGCCTCCACCCGGACAGGGAACGTGTACAGGAGGGTGGCCCGAAGCAGTTTTTGTGCCTGAAAGGCATTCTCAGTTTCTAGTAATAAGGTGCCGTTACGCAACCTGGTACAGGATTTGACAGATCCGGCTATGTTATCTACGCCCTTCTGAATAACGAAAGGGTTGGCAGAGGAAAAATCCTTTCCGTCCTCAGTTCGAGAAACTACTAGGAACTGTGGGGCAGGCGGTAGTACTTTTGACACTGTTGGCTGGTCACGTTTCCGTTTGTGGGTCGAAGTCAAAAGCGATGGAGTAGAATCCATTGCGGAGGAATCCCCCATGATTGCCAGCGTCTCCGATGGCGCGCTCCTTCCTTGTGGGGACCCTCTCAGAGGGCACTCCCGCCTTAGGTGAATGTTTACACCTCAGGTCACACCTCCCGAGAAACAGACGGAGGGACCAATCGGCATGGTCAGAAGGTATCAGCTCAGGCAATCACCCCTCCCCGGGCCTGGCCTTTACCAGGGGGTACGCGCGTGCCTTACATGTCTACCCAGGGCGGGGACTTACGCGTTACCCCGTCACCGGCTACGTGTGCGAACGCGTGGGTCGGCCTTCAGGCACGCACAGGGAGGAAGGAAGAAGAGGAAAAAGAAGAGAGAGAGGGAGAAAGAGGACAGACTGTCTCAAACGCCGAGGCGGATACCAGAGAAGGCAAGGAGAAGAAGGCCATGAGAAAGCAAGGGCAAGAAGGCAATAAGAAGGCAAGGAGAAGAAGGCAATGAGAAGGCAAGGAGAAAAAGGCAATGAGAAGGCAAGGAGAAAAAGGCAATGAGAAGGCAAGGAGAAGGCAAGGGAAAGAGTAAGGAAGACAGTGAGGTGGAGAAGAGCAAAGAAAGGAACCAACAAAAGGAAGGAAGAAACGAGAAGTGAAAAAACCAAAAGGACCACGATGATAGGTCGTGGAACCGTCCGTCTCCGGACGCAGGCGCGAACTACCCCCGTGAGGGGGATGGACTCCTTTTAGTCGCCTCTTACGACAGGCAGGAATACCGCGGGCCTATTCTAATCCCCGGACCCGCAGGGGGGTCTGCTGATAGTGCCTCCTTCAACAAAATTCTTTAAAATTCTGTTTACAGTAGGGGTAGACTTCTGACATTCCAAAGATTCATCAATCACACAGGTTGATATTTTATCCAAAGTTCCCAATACTCAGGCAACTTCCACTCCCATAGTCACCCTTGGGGTGAATTTGCATAGCTTTAAAAATGCACGTTACTACCCCTTAATATTTGTCATGTCAACACAGGGTACATAGAAATTCACGACTCTGCCAGATATGTGACAAGCATGGATGGAAAGCCAAATCATCTGCATACTGCAGACGTTTGCTTAACCTTGCACAGCTTACACTGAGGACAGGCCACATATTTGAACAAAATTTCCTTAAACATTTTTGCCATTTATCAGCATGACAAGAGAGAAATCAGCATTGGACTAATATGCCATTTCTGATGACTAACACCTCTGACAATACCTCAGTTACAGTCATCCACTCACAAGCAGCACCACAGGAATATCACAGTCAAGCAAACATTAATGGTTTGAGTTGGAGCCAGGGCATGGGTAACGACTACCAAAGGTGTATTCATTTATTTCTTATGTCTGTTACTTGTAATTAGGGTCTCAGTGATGTTCTAAGGCCTTCCATGACATCTTCCACTGATCTGTGCCCACAACTATTGTTGCTATGATGGTCTAACACAAGACTGCAACTCACCTCGCCATCATCTTCCTTATCTTCCCCTTCTCCCTGTTCCCGTTTTCAAGCACGATATGCAGTACACTAGGACTCCCATACAAGACAAACATTGTGTGATGAAAACCTGAATAGTATTGTAAACCCCGTGAAGAAATTTGATCTCTTTTTGCTGTAGAAATGTTTGTGGAAGCGCACTTCACAATGTTGATATTGTGCTGGACTATACACAAGCACTGTAATGGAAAGTGAAGTTATAGTTTGGCACATGTGACAGATGAGATCTGATGGAATATGATCAAATGTTTTGTTGCAACACTTGGCTTACCTAGGCCTGCAACTGGATGATACTGTGAATCATTAGTTTTACTGTTTCTATTCTTTGCCATGAGGTCTGGTTTGTGTTCAAATAATTATATCAAACTTGGCACCCATTCTACATCTACATCAGTAAAGGCACATAAGTGAGTACTTAAGATGCCAGCATCCGAGTTCAAATGCATCTGGAAGCTTTTAATTGTTGGCATTCTTTTTTCTGGTAGTTCATAATAGATTTAATAGATTATAGTTAATATTCTCTGACAAGTAGCTGACCCAGTAATGTTGATAACTAATTTGATAATGCTGCCTGCCCATTCATTAGAGCTTTAATGGCTGTATGTAGGTGCAAAAGTACATCATTATTTGTTCACACTTTGTCAAAGTACTCTGGGAAATTTTAACCACTGCTTTAAACATTTAAGGATGGTAAGTATTAAGTGTGGTTGTAGTAGTGTGTAACATTTCTTATCATGAACTGTTCAAGGTATCATGTTTCATTCTGTCTTTTAAGAAGAGCTCTTCAAATGTTGCTTTTGTTGTTGGTTATTTTCTCTATCATAAAACATTATAACTTTCATGACTTTAGCTACAGGTAGTTTAATAAATGTATCTGAAACAGAGTGAAGCCCATACACAACAAGAGCAGCTATTTCATTACTCAGACACACAATACCATTATTTGCATAAATGTCAAAAAAAATCTCTCTCTTTCTAGTGAATTTTCAAAAACAATTAAAAAATGGAAATGTGTAGCTTTGAACTCTGCACCTTCAGGTTACTGTGCAATGCTTCTATCATTTCACCATGGAGAATGGATTTGGGAAGAGCAGGTAATTTTGAGGCCTTAACCTTTATTCCAAAACATGCAGAGATATATTTTCAAGCTGCAAAATGAAGAATATGAGTGGCAGTGGAATACAAAAAACTTGTTTGTAAAACTGGTCTTCCATTCTTAGTTGCTTGAATGGTAGACAGTGAGCACTTAGAATCTGAATGCCAATAAATATACTAAGGCTAAGAGTGTGCTTATGTCAGTGATTTGAACCTTCTGAGAGTCAGGTCCATAACCTATGCAGTTAAGTAAGCGATCACTAGCATATGGGGCATACATGAATACTGAGTATCAGACACCTCACATTTACCACACCAATGACACTCATCTCCCCAAGATCAATCCCTGGTCTGGTTTTTACGGCACTATTGCCAAATGGTCTGATCTTTCCTGGCTTTTGTCTAATAAGGCACAATTGTTTGTTTGCTGATGAGTGTACACTGACCCCTACCTCAGCACCTCAATGCCCCAAGCCATCGCAATTTTCAGAAATGAATTTAACAATACCATGGAAGGCACACAGGCACGACAAAAAAAAAAAAAAAAAAAAAAAAAAAAAAAAAAAAAAACTGTAAGAAAGTGAGCTCTCAGTGAACAAGGCCTCTGTTATATATAGATAACATACACTCACATACTCACGCAAATGCAACTCTCACACACGTGATCACACTCTCTGGCAGCTGAAGCCAGGCTGCGAGCAGTTGCACATGAGTAAACAGGCAATCACGTGGGGGTAAGGAGGAGGCTGGGACAAGGTGTGGGAGGTTAACAGGGTAGAGGTGAGCAACAGTAGATTGCTGGAGATGACCTGCAGGAGACAGGACATAATAAGGTTAAAGGCAATAGCAAAGAGGGTCACACTCAAAACAGTACCCTGAGGCACACCAACTTCCTGGTAAAGGTGTCTGACAAGGCAGTACCAACATTCCTTGAAAAATAAATACTTTAAAAATACCTGAAGGACATGGGGCATGTGGCCTCAGAAGTGCCACATGTAGAGAGATCAAGAATACCCATCCTTCAGAAGGTGTTTCAGGCTTTCTGCAAATTTAAAAACACTGGCAGTGTCTGATATATCCACAGAAAACCATTCGCGACACACGTTGACAAAGTGATGAGATGGTCAGCTGCAGGACGGCCTGATCAAAATCTGCACAGTACAGTGGTCAGTGAATTGCCACACTCTAGTCACTATACCAGCCAGGCATGAATTACATGTTTCATCAGTTTGCAAACACAGCTTGTGGGAGAAATGGGGCAGTACCTAGAAGGAAGGTATTTTTCCGTACTGGGCTTGGGTATGGGTATGGGAATGACAGTGTCTTTATGCTGGCATCTGGCAAACGGCGCCCTCTGCCCAGATGCAGTTGTACATAAGAAAGAGCAAGTGCTTGCCCACAAAAGAAAGGTTTAGCAACATCTGAATGCAAACATCGTCCAGCACTGTGTTGGAGGATCGATAGGAAGTGAGAGCAAGTTCTCGCCCCCTCATACTAAAGGCAGCTTGTAGCACTCGATAATCTGCCAAAATAAGGGTACTACCCAAGCCTCCTCCACTTGTTTCTGGTGGAGGAAGGCAGAATGATAGTGGGTGGAGCTTGAAATCTCCGCAGAATAGCAGCCCAATGGATCTTGGTCCTGCAGGGCCCATACAACAGATGAGGTAGTGGAACTGTTAGAAGAACTAGTTAAGGAAATCTAGCTAGATTTTTGCTATCCTGAAGGGTGCAATGACACTGTGCATGCAACTGTTCATAATGAATGCAGTTTGCCATCATAGAATGATGGTTAAAAACATGGAGAACACATCTCTGCATGTGAGTTGAGTCACAACACAGCTCAGTCAATCAAGGCACTGGGACATGGCACAGTAAAGATGAAGGGCGAGAATGGAATATTGTGTGGTGGTAATGATGGCATTTGTAAGATACTCTACCTGGCCATCACAACTGGAGAAATTATGCTACTCAAAGGGTGCCAGGGAACAGTAAATCTCGAGTCATCCCTAGAAAGTTGCCATTTGGGTGTGCATATATGTGGCGTAGGAGTCAGAAAATGGATAGCAAATGGTAAATGGTTGCTCGAGTACGTACTAGAGACAGTGATGAGATGATGGGCAAATTGGGCAGTGCAGGAGATTTCCAGATATGGGTAGGAGTGCATGTAGTATAAAAGGAAGATGGGTACTCCCACGATAAGGCAAATGAGGTTAAGGTGACTGAGAAGTTCAGC
The DNA here is from genome assembly GCF_021461395.2 of Schistocerca americana. Lineage (NCBI taxonomy): Eukaryota > Metazoa > Arthropoda > Insecta > Orthoptera > Acrididae > Schistocerca > Schistocerca americana. Next base: position 50,565,883 of record NC_060119.1, on the reverse strand, counting down.
CTAGAGGGCACCTCTCTGTCAGGTTCTGGGAGATTTCCAAAGAGAATGGTGTGCATTACAGTCAACGAGCAGCAGAAAGGGGTGAGGGAGTTGGCCAGTAAGCTGGATGAAGAGTGTCCACGACACCGAATGACTGAGGGATGTAAACAGTACATATGGAAAAGTTCAGGAGAGGAATGTAAAACGCGGACAGGAATAGCTTCAAGCTGGGTAGTCAGGGAGAAAGGTTGACTTTGAACGTCCTTCCATATGAGCAGCATGACTCCCCTCTCTCCTCCTACGATATGGAATGCCATCTTTGGAGAGAGGGAGTCAAAGCAGACTGGGAAGAAATACAAAAGCTCAAATCAGTCAGGAGGATGCAATTTTGTTTCCTGCAGGCAGAGAACTAGCAGAGGCTGCGATTCCAAGAGCAGCCGCAAGTCATCTTTTTGGATTGAAGGCCACTAATATTCCATTGGAATAATGTCATGATTAGGAAAGAGGAGGAGGAGGGAAGAAATGGAGAGGTGGCACCTCAGCGGCCATTCCTGTGTTACATTCTTGACTGCATTTACATAAACTTATGGCTCCTCTTTTTTGGTTTCTTAAACATTTTATTTTATCTGACACATTCCCGACCTTTAAGATTTGTGCCACATATTGGTCCTAAACAACAAGATGTATGAAAAAAAAACCACTTACTGGATAAAGGACTGTTTGCCATGGTCATGGGAGCTGGCAAGTAAGTCAATGCAAGATCTGAAAGATCACAAGAATGATCATTAAATTCTGTTTAATATACCAGAGACCTATATTAATGTTACTGAAAGCAAATCCCTAACGACAAAAGTAACTAAACAGTTACTTTGAAATCACACTGCACAATTTGTGATGCATGTGCTTAAGTACACTAAGGTAGTTTTATTGAATTACTAATCAACACGTGTCAAACATAACAAACACTATGACAAGTATACCTCTCAAAGTAGTTTACTTGGTAGTTATTTCACAAGCAGGAAAGTATTTTCAGAAGAGTTTAGGAAGTTGGATAGGCCATGAATGTATGAAGGAGAATGAGTCTGATATCATTCTAGAAAGGTACTTTGAAATGTGTTTGCAATTGCGAGTACCTGTCATTTGTGTTTGTGATATTTGCTCAAAAATGGAGAAATCTCAGTTCCCAACTGCAATCAGTAAGCATTTTAGACAACAGTAAGTGATAAGTGTCGATTTTAAGGAATATTTATTGTCATGTTTAATGAGTATCAACTATGGTGTAACACATCGCTTTGGTAAAGGTGTACATCTCACAATGCCTATAGTACCGATGAACAATGGTCACCACCACAAAGTGATTATTTTTTTTTTTTAATTCAAATGATGGCTTTAAACTTTTATACCCTTCTCTGTTGTGCATAATGTGGTGTCACCACCAGACACCACACTTGCTAGGTGGTAGCCTTTAAATCGGCCGCGGTCCGGTAGTATACATCGGACCCGCGTGTCGCCACTATCAGTGATTGCAGACCGAGCGCCACCACACGGCAGGTCTAGAGAGACTTCCTAGCACTCGCCCCAGCTGTACAACCGTCTTTGTAGTGATGGTTCACTGACAAAATACGCTCTCATTTGCCGAGACGATAGTTTAGCATAGCCTTCAGCTACCTCATTTGCTACGACCTAGCAAGGGGCCCATATCAGTTACTATTGATATTGTGAATCATGTACCATCAAGACAGACGTTCATCATTAATGGATTAAAGTTAAGTATTCCACCAGCTAAGTCAGTTTTTCTAAATTCTAATTTCCTTGTCCTGTTCCAGACCTCACGTCAACCTGCGTGAGTTAAAACGCATGCATTTTGGCCTCCTCTAGTAACACCTGCCAACCACAACACACAAAATCTAGTGGAGATTGATGCAGCATATCTGGAGGGTGGGATAACGATAATTAGTTTATCGTTCTTCACAGTTCATGATGATTTCAGTGTTTTATTCTATCATGATGATGATGATACCTGGTTAGGGGGCACTCAATGGCGTGGTTATCAGCATCCACACAAATCCCCAAATTTTACATGGTCCAGCCATGCCACTTTCACAAATGATGATGGCAACACAAACAACCAGTCCATGGGTTTATTCCTTGCCGTCTCATTCTTGTTCAGCAATGTGCCTTCCCCCTAGAACTGTCAGCATCATGACAACTGCCATTACATCAGGAGAACGAAGATGAAGTCGAGCTGTCAGTAAGATTCTGTACACTAACCAATGACATATGACTTGACATTAATAATTAAAGAGAGTTACTTGTTTTAAATTAAGAGCCAGTATATGAGTGGTCTTTGAGATATTTTTTGGTTCATTTAGCAAGTAATTTAGACTTGAGATAGCATTTCAGTTAACAGTGCTAAAGAAGTTGCAAAGTTTGTGATGTCAGGAAACAGACTGCCATGGGAGATGCAATGAGACTGAAATGGAGATGAATAGGATATTAATAAAGGAGTTTATTTGATTAAGCAAGTTGGTAGTGTGCAGAGTAGCTCAGAATAGGAGGAAGTATTTTAACGGTTCAAAGCCCTGAGCTGATGAAATATGTCCTCACCCTGGGAGGAGGACAGGAAGCAGTGTGGGGTTCATTACATGCCACAGAACCAAACTTTATATGCTACTGGTGAAAATCACACTTGCTCTGCCAGTCTCATACGTGCATCCACTACTTTCACTCACCTGAGCGATGGGACGCGTGCCTTCCTCCTTAGCAGGGCCTGATTGACAAAAAAAGAATTTGCGTGTTAATATAAAAAATACTTTATCTGCACAAGTAAAACAAACTAGTGATAAACAAAGTGTGTTTCAACACGACCTGATAAAGAACAGAATCAATTGTTTATATCTTTTAGAAAAAGTACGGATCAGTGTATAATTGAGCATCTAATCTACTCAATTATAAACAACCATCAATATTACCGAGTTCCAGAAAGCCAGAACTTTATTCCGGTTGCACGCTTGCTATCTGAAGACTGGCAGGGACAAATAAATGTTTATTGTCATCATTTCACATAATTATTGATCAAATTTTAAAATCTGCTTAATAAAACATACAATCTTATGTTACACAGTTAACACAGTGTCACGTTTAACATTTAGGAACTGTGTGTAAGCTTGTTTATGCACCTTCACTAATTGCATTCATGTACCGACATTATATTCATCCAGTATTTGGCAATGAGAGCACTTGGTGTTTTGCAGAAAACTTCACCAACAATTTCAAATTATGATGAATTTCTCTCACAGATACCCCACAGAAAGTAATAGCAAAAATGTTTATCACTTACCACATTTTTGCTGTTTGTGCAGTAATAATGCCACATCAAACACATTCAATGTAACACTCCTTTCTTTACTTACAGATGGGTACAAGTAGTGAGGAGAACGAGTGGCAGGTGAGGCAGATTATTTCTCAGGTGGATTTTTTGTAGAGGTGAGACAGAAAGAAAATCTGATGCATATGGGAACAGGATGGATTAGGAGACATAATAGGAATGAGGTGGAAGTGGGTGGAGTAGCATCTGGCTGGTGCTTTACAATTCTGCCTTATGCCACAAAACAGAGGTATGTCAGTTGCTGGCATCTTAACAGGCTTGAAACTGAAACCCACCCTCAGTGCAGCGGATCTTGCCAATGACAGACACTGCACGGTTTCCACCCTGGAGCCATGCAACACTGGACAACTTAACAGTATTTCTCCACTACATAGCCTTTGTAGGGGAATGTGCAGTGGCTCACTAGCCAACCCAAGTTCCAGACTCGACATCAACTATCTACTTTGGAATGCATGACTATATTAATAAGAATGCGGCCCACAATATTGGCATTGCCAGTGCAACCTACAGCAGTGTTTGTCAGTTGTTACAGACAGGGTGCTCAAATGGAAGCTTCAAGAATAGTTTTCATATTAGTGGCAATCTTTTCATGCATCAGGGCATTCTCTTCCTTGCCTTCATCAGAAAGTTGTTTCATTTGCTTCATGTTGGCATGTACCATCTGTGCCACAATGAAACACTCTTCCTCTTGTCCACTCAGGAACATCTCTCTTCTAGTGCTTTTATAATTCCTTTTTTGTCTCTGGAAGCTTTTTACCAGTGTCTTGTGATCCATTAGGTAGCCTTCATCTCTGTGTTCAAGTGCTTCTGCATAGTGTTTGAATGGTTTTGCTCCGTGTTAAAATGCCTTGTGCCACTTCTTTCTTTCATCCTGGTATCTTTCTACCTGCACCATTCCACATCATCATCCCTCCTTACTGATGTCTTGGCCCAATTTCTGTATTTTTCTTCCAGGTGTGTGCCTCATGGATGCCACTGCCATCTCCTCCATGGGGATGACAGTTCATACTTTTGGCTGCTGTTACAGTCAACACTTTTCCTCTGAGCACAGCAACATTGGAATCTAGGACATCATCAGTGCAACTTGCAGTGCTCAATTTAGCTCATATTAGTGACAACCTTACAGCATATCAGGAGTATTTTTATGTTGCTTGCACTAGGAAGCTGTTTCACTTGCCCAACATTATCATGTGCCTTCTGTGTTCCAATGAAGTTCTAATGTTCATGGCTACCTGAGCACATCTCTCTCCTTGTGCATGGATCATCCACATTAGGTGGGACATATGACCACGAGTGTGGGTGGCAGATGGGGCAAGGCAGCTCCCTGCTGGACTCCCTGTAGAGAGGTGAGGCAGAAAGATGAACAGATTGGTCTGGGATCAAACTGTAGTGAAAGTCTTGATGGGAAATATTTTATGAACAAAGGTACTGGCACCAGAGAGAAATCTAGTGAACAGGAAGTGATACTGTATTATCAGCCATTCTCTCCAAAAGCATTGACACATTCATCCCACATGCTTCAGTTGTTTTCACTCTACTATACACTCCCAGCACCTTCATTTCAGAGGTGATCAGCTTTCATATGTTATAAAGTAGATCATAGAAATCTTATTTCTGCTGACTGTATTCTTCATAACCACCCTCCCCGTAATTCAAAAGACAGCTCCATAAATAATTGTAAACAATTAATTCCAAGAAACTATTGAGACATTCAAGACAAAATAAGGAAAAGAAAACAAATGTCTCCAGTACACTATCTCACGAGAAAGAAGAAAAACAGTACATCAAAAGAACAGTATCTGTACATTTGTGGTGGTAGATTTCCAACTACAGTCACGATTTTTATATGATTTTCATTAATAAAGACATGCATTAATTGTAGTTACAAGACACAGACATCAGTTTTCTTCAAGAATGGGTTATCAGTGAAGATACATGTCAAATAGTATATACCTAGCAAATAATGTAACAAAGATAAATAATATTTACACTGTCTTTGCCATCCACAATTAAGCCAAAGATAGGAAGCTCCTGCTACAAAACATACTGTACTCACTTCTGTACCAACAAAGAAAAAAAAACACATTCTAGCATCACCTGTCAGCTTCTGGGTTTTAATTGTACATAAACTGAACAACAGATTACAGTACACAATGAAATGGAACATTCCTATGGTTGTGCAGATTCTGAAACAAACATTTTGGCAGGACCTTTATGTCTGATTGACCACAGAAAGGTTAAGGGAGCCCCTGAAAATGTTAGTATCAAATTATTTATGGTAGTGCTGAACGCATCAGCTATGACCATTTGTAAACTAGATTCACACCCCAATATTTCCATTTAAGTTACTACCCTAATAGGTTGTACAAAAATGTTCAGTTTTGAAATACAAATCATCCTCAGTTTCTTCTACTCACATCATTCATTCATTCATTGGAGTCCCACTGTTTGATTAAGCCTCTTCCCTGGCTTCTCCTGGTATTCTGGTCTCAAGCTACAGGCATTGCAGCTTGTAGTCCATGTAGCCTGATATCCACTCAATGCCTCTCACCAGACTGTCACCTCAATGTTCCCCCCACTCACCTCTCTAGGATAGGAGCATGTAATTGTCTTATCCTATCTGTCACTCACTCCATCACTACATTTACCACTCATCTCCACTACCTCCCCACTACGTCTCCTACTCCTGCCTGTTCCCTGTCCATTTTTCTGTTTCCTTTTCCCTCCCTGTAATTCTCAGCACACATATTTCCACAGCTATATAGGTAAACTTTGTATTTCTGTAAGTCAGTAAATACTCGCCCCAAATCAAAGTCCTCAATATTCAAAAACATAAATATAATAAAATATATTGTGATTTCTGGATTCTAATTAAATTGTGTATGGTGGACTGACTAAGGGGTTGCAGAAATCACATAGATAAGAACTATAGACCCACTATCCAATCAAAATACCTGGGCACCCTTATGTAACGGGCAACTGAGCATTTTAATTCAATGAGAGGTGGAGCTACTATTATAGGAAGTGAAATGATAATTAAATGGACACCCTAGCTGCAAACAGGCGGTGATGTACTTCATTGGGGAAATGTTGAAAATGTGTGGCCCGACCGGGACTCGAACCCGGGATCTCCTGCTTACATGGCAGACGCTCCATCCATTTAATCATCATTTCATTTCTAGCAAAGCTGCATGGTTATCCATGGCAATTGTTCTTTCGGCAACAGATACTGCCGTCATATATATTATAGGAAGTGGCAGGTAATACTGTTTTGTAAGCAGAATTCATCAGTCAGGGATCTGAGTACACTGAACATGGACTTTTCTTTGCATTACACCTGAATAATTAACACAGGGATGAATTTTAGCCCTTCCAAACTTGCCCAAGTCAGCTGTCAGCGATGTGACAGTTAAGTGTAAATGTGAAGGAACAACCAATGCTACATTAAGTCCAGGCACACAGAGTATGCTGATGGACAAGTGCTTCTATCATTGTGGTAGGAAATAGTAAAAACCAGCTTGCAGTTAGCTGCTGCAGTCACTCTTCAGTTTTGAAGTGCAGCTAGGAGCCCGCTAAGGAAATGGCTGTGTACAGGGAGTTAGAAAAACTGGTTACAGTGGCTGAGCAGCTTCTGGAAACAACATTTCTGTTCAACATAAAGTCACACTGACTGTAGCATAAAAACCCATGACTGCTGTTGAGTGGATGAGTGGAAACGAGATTTGGAGTGACAAACAGTGCTATACTCCGTGGGTATCTGACGGAAGAATTTGAATAGAGTGACTACTCAGTGAACATTATCCGCCATTACCTCTACTGCCAACAATGCAGTGCAGAGCAGGCAGTGTAACAATATGCAATTTCTCCTCTTTAACTTGTTCTCCCCTTATTGTTATTCAGGATATGATAAATGCAGAAGGGTAAGTACATATTTGACAGTATTGTGTACTATACACAGCAGAGGAACAGTTCACAGACAACGACCGATTTGATCAGCTCAACACTTGCACCTCTCATGGATCAGCATTGTTAGGCAAAGGCTTATAACCAGTGGCATTCCTGAAGAAGGCTTGCCTGCCGATGTTCCAACCTGAAAGCGATGGATCGTCTTAGGGATTAGTCATAAATGGCATTTTCACTCCATACCCTGCGTCCAATATTTCTACCTTGTCTGGTATCAGCTAGCAAGGAAGAATGGGCTGGCATCCACCAACAGAGATTTCGAAATGTCAAAGTGTCCCCAGAAGAGTTCAAGTCCTCAAAGGAGAACACAAAATCTTAATGTCCACTAATAGGTGTCCAGATACATTTGATTCTCTAGTGTACAGAGCAGGAATGTAAGCCTGCCACAGTGGGCTCTTACTCTTACTCACCAGGTGACTTCGCTGCACCTGCAGTACTGGGTCCAGCCTCTGGTGACCGTAGCTGCTGCTGTTCTGCACTGCCTACTATTGTACACACAGAGAGTAAAACGTCTTTTAAGTACTTTATGTACTGCTTTAGTTAAGGCTGCAATTACGTGTAAATTTACTCTTACTCACCAGGTGACTTCACTGCACGTATGTCCTCAGCCCCAGTACTGGTTCCAGGCTTGGGTGTCCGCAGCCGCTGTGGTTCTGCACTGGATACTATTGTACACACAGAGAGGAAAACATCTTTCAAGCACTTTATGTTCACTTTAGGGACATTCTCTTAAATTATGGCTGCAATTGAGGGTAAATTTGCGTATTTTATCATGGACAATGATGTACTGAGGCTATAACCAATCTCAGAAGCCATAGTTACAAAAAGAAATCCACATTCATGGCATATAGGAAAAAAATTTTTTAAAAAACTTTGGACTGTGTTCACTGGGCACCATCTTCACAGACTGTGCTTGTACGTACCACTCCAGAGGAGAGATGCACATATCAATGACTTCTTATCAATGAATGCCATTTTGAAAGAAGTTTTGTGTACACATTATGAAAAGAGCAATAGAAAACATGTCAAACATAAACGTACAGATATTGTTCATTAGTGTGATTTCTATTTTGTGTGTGGTGACTTACATCAGGGGACAATATGCACCTTCAGCACTGTACAGCTATCGCAGCAGCTTTGGGTGCCAAACTACATGTGTTAAAATAAGTATTCTGTGGGGTCACCACACTGTCCTGTAAAGCAATAGGCTGCCGATGGAGTTATTTCAACAACTGATGTATGTTGTGAGACACAGAAGAGGAACCTTCAAAATTATTGTGAGTGTCTCTTTTATACTGAGTGAAGGTGATCTTTTAGTGTAGTTCACGAGTGTGATGATGAAGGGAATAAATAATTTGTTAAGTCAAAAGTGACATAGTAAGTTATTTATTTAAATGTGATGCGTCAAAGGCATCAATTTTGAATTTTAAAGTAATTATAACAGAGTTTGAGAAGAAGTATAGAAGATAAGGTACAGAATATAATACATCATTGTATTAAATAATTACACCACATGACACCTGACTGCAGTGTTAGGGGACAAACGACATGAAAGGGAAGCTGTGTTGACAGAGGAGTGAGACAAGTGTCAGAGTCCTGCACAACTGAGTAAGCGAGCACAAAATGTGAGATCAGGAGACCACAGCCTAACTTGATAGGCTGCCCACACCACCTGTCATAGACATGCACAGAAGTTGTGACTGAGCCTTATACAATGTACAGATATAGTTTAAGTCCTTTTGGTCACACAAATTATAAACTTGCCAGTCAGTACTATAGGCAAAATGTCAAAGGTGGTGGTGTATGCATTTATCTAAATCCCAAGCTTAAATTTAAGATAAGATATGAGGCTAAACCATTAATCATAGAAAAGAAAGTAATTGTTGCAGCAATTCGCAGATCACCATCTGGAGATACTGAAGTCTCTCTTAAGAATTTGGAAGAAATGCTAGACATTTTTCTCAAATGAGAACTCTGCCATAATTCTTTGTGGTGACTTTAATATTAATCAATTGGTCCAGAGTTCAGTAAAATACTCGTTTTTAGACATACTAAAAGCTTCAACTTGTTTCCCCACGTATCAGCTCCCACTAGAACAACAGATTCCAGTGAAAGCCTAATAAATAACATCCTCTCAAATGTGGTCACACATGAAGTTGCAGTTACAAATGTGAATATAGGATTATCAGATCATAATGCACTAACCTTTAATCTCACTGCAACTCCCAAGGAGGGGAAAATAAAAAGGAGTACAAACGATTTTTCTCTACTGAAAATTGTAATCAGTTCAAAAATAATGTTAAAAATGCAGTTTGGCCAGAGGTCTTGGCACAAACAAACACAAATGATGCTTACAATACATTTGCTTCCACTTTTATGGCATACTTTGAAATGTGCTTCCCAAAAAAGCTTTTGAGTTACAGATCATCTGGATCCAAAGGGACCTGGAATACATCCGGAATTAAAACATCAAGTGAAACCATGATATTACTAAGTTTAAAGTTAAAAACATGTCATGATCAGCAGTTTGTTGAGTATGTGAGAACATACAAACAGACTTACCGCAAAGTAATATCAAAAGCAAAATTATTAAGTAATGATAGATTAATAAGGCAGGCTAGTAACAAGTCCAGCATGATGAGGTAAAAAAAAAAGAAAAAAAATTTGGGTCAAACTAAAGAACAGGAAATCCATCTTAAAAATAATGAAAGTATCCCCATAGAAAAAACGCCATGGCAAACAATGTAAACAATTATTTTGTTAATATTCCCCTTACTTTAAGCAACAATTAACAGTGATGTCTCCAATGGTAAATACCAGCATGATGGCAATCCCATCAGACGAGCATTAAGTTCTAAAAGTCATTAAATGCTTGAAATCCAAATTGTCCTCTGGTTTGGATGATGTACCTGTATCAATAATTAAAAAATTGCTCCACGTGTTGTCGAACCTATAGTGCACATAGCAAACTTGTCCCTTAGTGAAGAGATATTTCCGGATAAAATAAAATCTCTAAAGTGATACCTCTACACAAAAATGGTGACAGACATAAAATAGAAAATTACCAACCTATATCTCTTCTCCCATACTTCTCCAAAATACTTGAGGAATTTATGAAAATCAGGGTTACAAAATATCTAGAAAAACATAAACTAATAAATAACAGTCAACATGGCACAGTACAGAAACAGCCATATTGCACAGCAATAGTAAGAAATTTTGAGTCAAATAAACAGGTTGTTGGAATTAATCTAGATTTAGCCAAAGCCTTCAATACTGTGAACAATGTAATATTACTAGGGAAACTTGAAGCAATATGCATCAGGGGTACCGTTAAAAATTGGTTTGAATCCTATCTGCAAAACAGATCACAAGTTGTTGAGCTGAGGTCATCCAAGAATCTTCACAATTTTAAACCCATATCTGAACCAAAACAAATTTAAATAGTTGTTTCTCAGGGCAGCATTCTGGGCCCATTGTTATTTCTAGTTTATATCAATGACATACAGGCTCCAGATAGCCCAGCCAAAATTCTACTATTTGCAGATGACACGAGTATCGTAATTAGTGATAAAAAAGAATCACTGTGTACTACAGCAGAAAAAATGCTCTCATACATACAGTCATGGTTTTATTCAAAAAGTGATATCATGCTCCAATGTATTTACATCAGAGACGAAAATGGTAAAATAGGTCTAAGCAATAACCACACATGTAAATTACTGAGAAAGTACTTTGATCAATTCTTGAACTGTAGATAACTGAAGTGTTAGCTAGAATTTCCAGATATTTGATGAAAACATGGAAGCAGATCTACCACCTACAGCAAACAAACAAACAAAAACCCTGAAAAACAACAAAGCCAGTGGAGAAGAAATAAAATCATGTCAACCATAACTGGTGTCAAGCAGAAATGACAACTAACCTTCAGATTATGGCTGAAGAAATATGGGAAACTGAAAAGATTCCAGAAGACTGGAAAGTGGCTCCTATCCATCCTGTGCACAAAAAAGTCATAGGCATTATCTAAATAATTGCACAGGTATGTATCTGTTGCCAGTGGGCTGTATTATATTTTTAACAATATTACTAAACAAGGTAGAAGTAACACTTGACAGCCATTTGGGAGAATATCAGAGTGGATTTAGAAAGATCAAATCTGGCTCAGAACAGAATTTCAACTTTTAGTCCATACGAATTTTAAGACATAGTTTTAACATTTACAGGTTTTAGAAAAGCATTTGATTGACAGGTAAACAGTGGGTAAAGTGACTCAAAAACTTGGCATTACACTAAACTAGCAAACCTTATTCGTGAAACACCCACACACTGAAGCATAAATAAAGTTTTGGTGTGAAACACCTAAGGCACTCAAAATAACAGGTGAAATGCAGGGTGACAACATGTTTCCACGCCACCTCAACTGCATCTTAGAGGAAATAGTAAGATAATTGAAACAAAAGGCAAAGAACATAAGCTGTCACAATGAGACTGGAGACTTCAGGAAAAAGAGATACTGAAATTCAGTGTCTAGTATTTGCAAATGATTATGCCATTCTTTATAAAAATATAACAAATTCAGAAATACATATCAACCTCTTAGAAGGAATACCTAACAAAGCAGCTTTAAAAGTTTCTGTAGGAAAAATGTTTTAGGGCGAACATAAAAAAATGACCCAGATATCCTAGTAACAGGTAATGAACTGATAAAGAGGGTTTATAAATTTAAATATTTGGGAGGAAAGATTCAAGGCAATGGCTTCAAAAATATTAGCTGTAGACAAAATAGTATGTAAAATGGAGAAAGCATATGATATAAACATGAACATTTACAACAAGGTGTGTGTGTCTAAAAATTTGAAAATACAGCACTATAGCACAGTAGTAAAACCAGAATGTCTCTATGCAAGTGAATGTTTAATGTTGAATTATGAGTTATACAAACTTGAAGTCCTAGAATTAAGAATCATTTGAAAAATCCTCAGGCTGCTAGGAAATCCATGAGCAGATTGCTAAACATCTTTGGGACAAGATGTCAACAACAGGACAGATTCAAGTAGTTAGGAAAGATTTGGAAAGAAATACAAGAAAAAGACCCAGCAGAATGATAGGATTTCAAGAAGAAAGTGTTGCAAATGGAAGCATTCCAAGGCAGGAAGAAGAAGAGGAAGACAGGGTCAGAATGGTCTGAGGAAGAAAAAAGGATAGATAGTGAAGACGAAGGAAACCTGGAAGAAGAACAAAGGAGGAAGCATTGAAATTAGTATGTGGTCATTAGATACCCCAAACAGAAAAACAAAAAGAAGAAGAATGTCTGTGATGTCATTAATATAAAACATCAATATCAAGGGCCCCACACACTTCCTTGGAGCACATCTACAGTTACATCTACAATGTTCCATACAGTTCTATGCAGTGTCCTATGTACCGATATATCTTCAGCCTTGTCACGAAACTCATTTCATTTGTACATATTTTTTATTTAAACCACCCACCATCAATGCATTATGATGTTGGTACATCATTAGAACATTAAATGTTGGGAGCAAAAACAGAGAGACGTCTTAAGTGAACACTGTGCACTGTGTTATTGTTACTTATGCAGCCGATACCAATAATGTAAGAGTGAGCACACAATTTATGCTTTAAGTCAGCCTTTCCCATCATTGTGTTTTGTGTTGTTGGGGGCATTACATGTGATCAAAGACAAGTTCATATGCCTAGGGATCAAAGGATACAGTTGTCTTTTCCACCATTTTTACGAAGTACATTACCTTGTTCTCACTTAATGTGGACACATTCTTTTAGGTAAATTGTCATTCTATAAATATTATGTTGACACAAAGCACTGCTACATTTTAATTTAAAATGGCTAAGTCGGCAAAATGAGAACAGTGGAGTTTATGAATATGTGGTTTCAATGGTAAAGTTTTCACCATGTATGGGGATAATGCCATAGGACAGAGCATGGCAAGGAAAGATTTTCTAATTTAAAGGATGATTGTTTTGACATTATTGACCCTCCATTTTCAGAAAGACCTTCAGCATTTGATGAAGATCATCTGGATGCATTAATCCACGATGATGCACATCATTGAACTCAAGAACCAGAAGATGTGATGAAGTATGACCATTCCGTCACTGTGCAGCATTTGAATACAAAGGAGAAGGTTCAACAATAAATCATACGGGTACCACATGCCAAACCATATAAATCAGTGGTTGGCCGTATGTACATTACCCTCTTGCTTGTTCTTGATTAGTGGGTGAATACCACTGGCCATTTCTAACCTGTATTGTTACTGATGACTAGAAATTTTGTTTTTATGCTAATGTAAGAGAAAGAACGGAAAGGAATGCTTTAGTCCAAACAGAATAGCAGTGCCACATAGACATTTGAGCATCCACACAAGATAATGTTATGGATATTGTGCAGAGGTACGGTGTTAGAATATTGCTGCGGGGTGTGGGAGCCTTACCAGGTGGGATTGACAGAGGACATCGAAAGGGTGCAAAAAAGGGCAGCTCGTTTTGTATTATCACGTAATAGGGGAGAGAGTATAGCAGATATGATATGCGAGTTGGGATGGAAGTCATTAAAACAAAGACGTTTTTCATTGCGGCGAGATCTATTTATGAATTTTCAATCACCAACTTTCTCTTCTGAAAGCGAAAATATTTTGTTGAGACCAATCTACATAGGTAGGAATGATCATCAAAATAAAATAAGAGAAATCAGAGCTCCAACAGAAAGGTTTAGATGTTCGTTTTTGCCATGCGCTGTTCAGGAGTGGAATGGTAGAGAGACAGTATGATTGTGGTTGGATAAACCCTTTGCCAAGCACTTAAATGTGAATTGCAGAGTAATCATGTAGATGTAGATGTAGGTGACCATGTGGTGTACTACGAGTTGCTTGCATGAGGTGAAACTTTCCTGTTGGTATTTTTTGTCAACAACAGACATCTTGCAGATATAGTTCCAGAAAAACATCCAGGAAGACTGTGTGAAGTGGTGCTATTCCACAGTAACAGTCACCAGCATTCTGCTAGACTGGCAACAAACACTATAGAACAACTGGGTTGAGAAGTCATTTTGCACCCACCCTTTTCATCTGATCTTGCACCCTCAGATTTCATCTTCTCTGCTCTCTGTTCAATGATCTTGACATACTTCCTTTGGAGTGAAAATACACTTTGAACATGGCTCTTTGCTACAAAACCACATGATTTCTACAGTTGTGGATCCAGAAAGTTATCCCAACAGACTGAAGTGAACAGCGAAACAAATTATATTATTTATGATGATTTAAGTCTCCAGTATGTATAGTCTGAGTTGTTTTAACTTGTAGGAAACACTACAGTGTTATGCATCAGCCTAAGACGTTCGATTGGCCATGAAAGGGTTAATCTGGAAATAAGCAGTAAAAGGCTAAGCCAGGAATTACATTGTTGCGTTCTGTCCCTCTGCCAACCAGATAAATTGTCATAAACCTGCAGGCCAACTGCGTGAGGAGTTGTGGTGGACAGATTTAATGCAAATGTCATAGAGGGGATGGGGTGGCAGAGGGTGTAACAGAGGAGGTACAGGTACAGGTACAGGTACAGGTACAGGTACAGAGCTAGGCACGGGAAAGGGCAGTGTAGGGGTGGCTAGTACTGAGGGAAGGATTGTGAAACTTAAGTTAAGGGGAACTCCAAAATTTTCAAATTAGGGAAGCTGGTATGGGAGTAGAGGGGGCGAGAGGAGTATGAGATGGGTCTCGAGAATGCAGTACACAAGTTGTGAAGCCACCAACAAGTCAGCCACCTTGTACTCAGTAGCATGTTGTCACCGGGTAGTCAACAACACTCTTGGCAGGCGGGGGATTGAGAGTAACTGTGGCACCCAGATGGATCAGGCTATTTCACACATCAGTCAGGTGGCAAAATTCATTACTACTTATCGTAGTGTGCCTATTTGTAATGTTTGCTTAACATTACAATGACAAATTTCTAAATGTCAATTTGGTACTTAAAAATTTGTCTTTTTTCTCTTTGACCACATTTCCCTCACAATTTACCACAGTACACATTTTCAATGCAACTGCACATTTGTAACCAATCTTTCGTAGTTACAATAACACCGCCAATTTTCAGTATGAATTATGTATGACATAATTAACATCCAGTGTTAAGTTATAGTATAGAGTTTTTAAAAACTGTTTCACAAAAATTATTTAGCACACCACCAATGGAATATTAATGTCAAAGAAAAAGATGAAAAATAAAGTACCACATAATAAAATATTAAAGTCGTAACTTTAATGTGTAATTAAGCTACTGAAGAAAGCAAATATCTCACCTGCCAACAGCTCCTCCATCCTCAACTTCTGCGGCATCTGCAAAAATATTAAGAAGCTGAATAACTTTACATCAACAGAATTTGAGTGTAAATCAAACATCTTGATATGTGGCAGTGGTTGTCTTCTCACTGCACATGCTCATTTTAATGTCAAGAAGTTGCTAAATTAAAATAGTGATGGAGATAAGGAATCAGGTGCTGTGGCATGTACATACATGTGGAATTTTATAAAAGTGAGATTGATGAAAACTGCATAATGATCCAAGTGAAGAACCACAAAATATTTTAATTTTAATTGTCTGAATTCATTACAGCTGCCATATACAGCCACTGTCACAGAGAAGGACAAAGGTGCCCACAAAAAGCAAGGCAACATTGGTGTTTGGAGGCTGGTGTAAGGACACTGCCAGTGACCGAAATAATGGTACAGCTTAGTTTGCTGGAATGAACACCCCTCAAGAAAGGGGAAAGGAATAACAGACCATTATAGAATTACAGACTGTCACAGTTAGGAGATAGAGAAATTATGTCATGTACAATTCTGATAGTGTCTCCATTGGATTTCAAGTTACTGAGAACCAGCAGATCCCAAAGCGTTGAGCCACAGCAGTTCACGTAGTACACGTCGCAAATGACATGCCATGTAGTGTAGCAGAGTTGTGGCAGCTTACAACTATGTGACTCACTTTCTTTTTTATTAGTAGTGTGATGTTGATAGGAAGCCATAAAGGCCACATGAATACCGAGAATCCTGATCGAAACACTTTAAACTATCTGCAAGTACTGTAATGACTGCATACTTACAAAACTGGAGGACACTGGCCTCAACAATACATTATGATTTTATGAGCTTTGTCTATTTAGGGGTGTACTAACCTGTTCCAGAGTGTTGTTGTGTTAGAGTAATTCTTCATCAAAGTTCATATTTTGGATTCCAACATGCTAATAGCTGCCCCAGTGGTAAGGAGGTTTAATGTGTCGAGGGTATGCCCACAGATACTTAACATGCGTGGCCAGCACATAAGTTTTCATTTCAATTGAGTCACACTACCCTGTTAGGGAGCTTCTTACAGATGCAAGCAGTTTGTTCAAGGTACATTGTTGGTTACGGTTTGGATAGTTATTTTCTATGTATTTTGTGTTTATTAGCACATGCTCAGTTAGCCCCCAAACTACACTGAATAGCTCTTGTTGTTCACACTGCTACAGCAGACTGCAATGTGATTGAAATATAGCACTGTAGGCATCCAAATCGCTATTGATGGCATTCTCCTGTAAAAATGCATCAGTGGCAACTGGCATCAGTGTATCAGCCTCACTGATTTGTACCTGTACACACAGAACAAGTGAGACTTGTGTGTTTCATAGTGAATGACTAGGTGAAAGCCACTTCATACTGTGGACAGTGTTAAGGTGATATGCAGAAAAGTATATCTAATTTACAAAGAAGATAGTGTAGGTGTCTTGAAGTGTACTATGTGACATTGGTAGCAATGATATATGGCATCATAAATCACAAATACTGTAACAGCCTAGCACATGTTCATAGCAACACTGCAGAGAGCAACAATGACAGCATGAAGAACCAGCATAAAGGTGTGGGAGTTTAAACAATTGGAAAATTTTATATCCAGCAACTAAAGGAACTATATGCCAATTTGGATACACAGCTTAACCAACAAAACTATCATCAACAAGTGTGGTACTCAGTACTGATGACTTAACATCAGGCATTCCTGTCAGGGACTGCTGTTACAACTTTTACAAGAAACTAATGTAACATTTACACAAAATCCAACTGCAGTGCAAATTTGGATTCCTTGACATGCATAAGGCAAGTCCTACATCACTTGGAGGGGAAAGGAAATTTCAAAACTGAAGTCTTTAAAGTAATCTGTAAGAGCACAGTTTGACAGAACTACAGGCAATGCATCATTATCCCATTTTGGTATATTCGAGCATTTAATTGGGAAGCTGTTAGAGCAGTTGCTGTGGACAATTTTGAAGCAACTTTGTATTTTGGCCATGCATATCTCTGTGGTCATGGCTAACAGGGATGGAAGCTGATATTATGACAGCAGCAACACAATGTGACTAATGTGAACACATCCAATAAAGAGGAAACTGCAAATAAGAATTTTTTGTCGAGTAGTGACTTGAGTAAGAGCATAATTGGACTGGGGCAGCCCAACAACTAGGGTCCCAATGGCAGTCAAAACAAAGGAAATACAAGAAATTAAAATGGAAACAAAAAGTGGAAAAATAGGTAAAAACATCTGACTAAACACGTCCACAAATGTCCATAGCTCATTGAGGGGCTACAGCAGTGGTCTGGAATTAGTCCTCTGAAAGTGAACTAAATGGATTTTGGTCCACTCAGCTTGTGTCAGTTGCTAACAGGACGCGGCTTAACTTCCAGCACTGCAGTACCTCATGAGCAACAAGTACTTTTATTCACTCTGTGAAGGCAGTACAGAATTCTCTGACCAGTCATTTGCACAGAAGTTGCTGGTGGTGACTGCACTGAAGTCATTCCATGTGGTACTGTGTTACAATCATTACTGTATGCCTCCTACCAGATTTAAACACATGATAATGAATTTAATAATGGTTACAGAGAGCCAAGGATGCTTGCACAAGGTAGACCAGAGTGGAGAACTGCATCAAACCCCATTCGGACTGACAATAACAACAACAAGAACAACTGCAGTCCATAAACTGGGTGAGTATGAGCCTAACACCAAGTGGTGCTTACTTTACAACTGATTTTCTGCTACATCAGTTCCATACTGACTTCCCTCCTACCTCCCTCCCACCCACCCTACCTCCCACCTTTCGCACTGCAGTTCTGCAAGTATGAAATGTCTGAGATGAGTGGCAGTATAGTTACTTCCCACTCACCAAATCTATCACTCTTACTGAAGGGTGCAGTGATGTAAGACAGATTGTGATTTAGTAAGCAAATTGAGTGCACGGTCTTGCTATTGTTAGGTAGCACTGATTGGGACAAATGACCGACAGTCGAGATCAGATGGCCTCTAACAAAGCTGTGTTTAGTCAGGCTGTGGAGGATGCATGGGGAAATTACATGATGCAGTGTCCACAGTTGCATTTTTCCTCCATTACATGAAGGAAGAACAATCTGTGGACAAAGTTCATTGCTGTAGCCCAGGATTCAGACAAGAAATAAACACGTTTTGTCCAATTTGCCTATGTGTGTGTGTGTGTGTGTGTGTGTGTGTGTGTGTGTGTGTGTGTGTGTGTGTGAGAGAGAGAGAGAGAGAGAGAGAGAGAGAGAGAGAGAGAGAGAGAGAGAGAGAGTGAGAGTGAGAGTGAGAGTGAGAGTGAGAGTGAGAGTGAGAGTGAGAGTGAGAGTGAGAGTGAGAGTGAGAGTGAGAGTGAGAGTGAGAGTGAGAGTGAGAGTGAGAGAGAGAGAGATAGATGTATTTTGCACATTTTTGGCCGAGGCTGATGGGTGGCAATAGAGTGGGAGACAGATGAATTTGACATAACAAAAAATAGCCCTAAAAAGGGGCACTCTTGGTTTATTCATTTCATGTATGTAGGCAGAGAGCAAGTAAAGAGAATGTAATACTCAAAATATTAAATTAAAATAAATTTATTTCAGGTACAAGGATAATGCCAACTAGAACTAGCTCAAATTTCCTTCTCTCATCTTTGATGTTTTTCCGTCACCAAGAGATTTTGTGCTGGCTCTCACTGGCAGAACACTGCACAGAAGAACAAGGAAAGGAAGTAAAATGTTCTCAGTCCATAACATTTTATCCAGAATGCCTCATTATTTCTGACTTCAGTCATGCACCCTGGCACTGAATCTGTGAGGCATTGGACCCATTTGTCAGAAGAAACAACCCCACCGAGGCTTCAAAAAAAGCAGTCCAAAAGAGCATCAGCTATAAATGGTGTGTTTCACAGCCAGTTCTCTGTGTGTTCGTGCTACTTACACATACATAACTTCCATTGTGTTCAAGTGAGCAGTCTCTCACAGCCAGTCCATTACATTAATGTCTATCTTGGACAGCTGCAGTTGAATGAGCAGACCTATACACAAGTGAATATTCCTCCTGTAGCATGAATTCCCCTCCACAATATTGCATTCACACTAAATGCAGCACCACTTTCTTAAAAATGTGGGCATACGGACTGCTACTGAGGCGGGGAAACCGACGCCCCCGGCGGGGAAACCGACGCCCCCGGCGGGGAAACCGACGCCCCCGGCGGGGAAACCGACGCCCCCGGCGGGGAAACCGACGCCCCCGGCGGGGAAACCGACGCCCCCGGCGGGGAAACCGACGCCCCCGGCGGGGAAACCGACGCCCCCGGCGGGGAAACCGACGCCCCCGGCGGGGAAACCGACGCCCCCGGGAAACTGGCAATCGGCTAGTACTACCTGTTGTCACCACTTATTTGCCATTATGTCTGGACCCTCGCGGCTGCTAAACTACGGTTTGGTCTTGGTAAGACAACTTATCTGTAAAAAATACATTTTTTCACATTGCATTCAGATGTAGCTCTGTGGCTGCCAGCCAGTGTAACATTTCCTCACTGAGTTCCTGTTTTATAGTGGATCATTGTGCGTGCAGTACAGCTTTCCTTGGCCCTCAACTAACTGCATCATTGGAACTGGGAAGTTGGTCACTCACTACAACTGCTTCGTATCTAGGGGAGGGATTAGTTGGCTCTTACAGGCAAGTTATGTGTTATCCTGCTGTGTGCTCAGTATCTTGAGCCAGGCTTTCTGCTGATAGTGCCTCCTTCAACAAAATTCTTTAAAATTCTGTTTACAGTAGGGGTAGACTTCTGACATTCCACAGATTCATCAATCACACAGGTTGATATTTTATCCAAAGTTCCCAATACTCAGGCAACTTCCACTCCCATAGTCACCCTTGGGGTGAATTTGTATAGCTTTAAAAATGCACGTTACTACCCCTTAATATTTGTCATGTCAACACAGGGTACATAGAAATTCACGACTCTGCCAGATATGTGACAAGCATGGATGGAAAGCCAAATCATCTGCATACTGCAGACGTTTGCTTAACCTTGCACAGCTTACACTGAGGACAGGCCACATATTTGAACAAAATTTCCTTAAACATTTTTGCCATTTATCAGCATGACAAGAGAGAAATCAGCATTGGACTAATATGCCATTTCTGATGACTAACACCTCTGACAATACCTCAGTTACAGTCATCCACTCACAAGCAGCACCACAGGAATATCACAGTCAAGCAAACATTAATGGTTTGAGTTGGAGCCAGGGCATGGGTAACGACTACCAAAGGTGTATTCATTTATTTCTTATGTCTGTTACTTGTAATTAGGGTCTCAGTGATGTTCTAAGGCCTTCCATGACATCTTCCACTGATCTGTGCCCACAACTATTGTTGCTATGATGGTCTAACACAAGACTGCAACTCACCTCGCCATCATCTTCCTTATCTTCCCCTTCTCCCTGTTCCCGTTTTCAAGCACGATATGCAGTACACTAGGACTCCCATACAAGACAAACATTGTGTGATGAAAACCTGAATAGTATTGTAAACCCCGTGAAGAAATTTGATCTCTTTTTGCTGTAGAAATGTTTGTGGAAGCGCACTTCACAATGTTGATATTGTGCTGGACTATACACAAGCACTGTAATGGAAAGTGAAGTTATAGTTTTGCACATGTGACAGATGAGATCTGATGGAATATGATCAAATGTTTTGTTGCAACACTTGGCTTACCTAGGCCTGCAACTGGATGATACTGTGAATCATTAGTTTTACTGTTTCTATTCTTTGCCATGAGGTCTGGTTTGTGTTCAAATAATTATATCAAACTTGGCACCCATTCTACATCTACATCAGTAAAGGCACATAAGTGAGTACTTAAGATGCCAGCATCCGAGTTCAAATGCATCTGGAAGCTTTTAATTGTTGGCATTCTTTTTTCTGGTAGTTCATAATAGATTTAATAGATTATAGTTAATATTCTCTGACAAGTAGCTGACCCAGTAATGTTGATAACTAATTTGATAATGCTGCCTGCCCATTCATTAGAGCTTTAATGGCTGTATGTAGGTGCAAAAGTACATCATTATTTGTTCACACTTTGTCAAAGTACTCTGGGAAATTTTAACCACTGCTTTAAACATTTAAGGATGGTAAGTATTAAGTGTGGTTGTAGTAGTGTGTAACATTTCTTATCATGAACTGTTCAAGGTATCATGTTTCATTCTGTCTTTTAAGAAGAGCTCTTCAAATGTTGCTTTTGTTGTTGGTTATTTTCTCTATCATAAAACATTATAACTTTCATGACTTTAGCTACAGGTAGTTTAATAAATGTATCTGAAACAGAGTGAAGCCCATACACAACAAGAGCAGCTATTTCATTACTCAGACACACAATTCCATTATTTGCATAAATGTCAAAAAAATCTGTCTCTCTTTCTAGTGAATTTGAAAAAACAATTAAAAAATGGAAATGTGTAGCTTTGAACTCTGCACCTTCAGGTTACCGTGCAATGCTTCTATCATTTCACCATGGAGAATGGATTTGGGAAGAGCAGGTAATTTTGAGGCCTTAACCTTCATTCTAAATCATGCAGAGATATATTTTCAAGCTGCAAAATGAAGAATATGAGTGGCAGTGGAAAACAAAAAACTTGTTGGTAAAACTGGTCTTCCATTCTTAGTTGCTTGAATGGTAGACAGTGAGCACTTACAATCTGAATGCCAATAAATATACTAAGGCTAAGAGTGTGCTTATGTCAGTGAATTGAACATTCCGAGAGTCAGGTCCATAACCTATGCAGTTAAGTAAGCGATCACTAGCATGAATACTGAGTATCAGACACCTCACATTTACCACACCAATGACACTCATCTCACCGAGATCAATCCCTGGTGTGGTTTTTACGGCACTATTGCCAAATGGTCTGATCTTTCCAGGCTTTTGTCTAATAAGGCACAATTGTTTGTTTGCTGATGAGTGTACACTGACCCCTACCTCAGCACCTCAATGCCCCAAGCCATCGCAATTTTCAGAAATGAATTTAACAATACCATGGAAGGCACACAGGCACGACAAAAAAAAAAAAAAAAAAAAAAAAAAAAAACTGTAAGAAAGTGAGCTCTCAGTGAACAAGGCCTCTGTTATATATAGATAACATACACTCACATACTCACGCAAATGCAACTCTCACACACGTGATCACACTCTCTGGCAGCTGAAGCCAGGCTGCGAGCAGTTGCACATGATGAGACAGGCAATCATGTGGGGGTAAGAAGGAGGCTGGGACAGGGTGTGGGAGGGTAACAGGGTAGAGGTGAGCAACAGTAGATTGCTGGAGATGACCTGCAGGAGACAGGACATAATAAGGTTAAAGGCAATAGCAAAGAGGGTCACACTCAAAACAGTACCCTGAGGCACACCAACTTCCTGGTAAAGGTGTCTGACAAGGCAGTACCAACATTCCTTGAAAAATCAATACTTTAAAAATACCTGAAGGACATGGGGCATGTGGCCTCAGAAGTGCCACATGTAGAGAGATCAAGAATACCCATCCTTCAGAAGGTGTTTCAGGCTTTCTGCAAATTTAAAAACACTGGCAGTGTCTGATATATCCACAGAAAACCATTCGCGACACACGTTGACAAAGTGATGAGATGGTCAGCTGCAGGACGGCCTGATCAAAATCTGCACAGTACAGTGGTCAGTGAATTGCCACACTCTAGTCACTATACCAGCCAGGCATGAATTACATGTTTCATCAGTTTGCAAACACAGCTTGTGGGAGAAATGGGGCAGTAACTAGAAGGAAGGTATTTTTCCGTACTGGGCTTGGGTATGGGTATGGGAATGACAGTGTCTTTATGCTGGCATCTGGCAAACGGCGCCCTCTGCCCAGATGCAGTTGTACATAAGAAAGAGCAAGTGCTTGCCCACAAAAGAAAGGTTTAGGAACATCTGAATGCAAACATCGTCCAGCACTGTGTTGGAGGATCGATAGAAAGTGAGAGCAAGTTCTCGCCCCCTCGTACTAAAGGCAGCTTGTAGCACTCGCTAATCTGCCAAAATAAGGGTACCACCCAAGCCTCCTCCACTTGTTTCTGGTGGAGGAAGGCAGAATGATAGTGGGTGGAGCTTGAAATCTCCGCAGAATAGCAGCCCAATGGATCTTGGTCCTGCAGGGCCCATACAACAGATGAGGTAGTGGAACTGTTAGAAGAACTAGTTAAGGAAATCTAGCTAGATTTTTGCTATCCTGAAGGGTGCAATGACACTGTGCATGCAACTGTTCATAATGAATGCAGTTTGCCATCATAGAATGATGGTTAAAAACATGGAGAACACATCTCTGCATGTGAGTTGAGTCACAACACAGCTCAGTCAATCAAGGCACTGGGACATGGCACAGTAAAGATGAAGGGCGAGAATGGAATATTGTGTGGTGGTAATGATGGCATTTGTAAGATACTCTACCTGGCCATCACAACTGGAGAAATTATGTTACTCAAAGGGTGCCAGGGAACAGTAAATCTCGAGTCATCCCTAGAAAGTTGCCATTTGGGTGTGCATATATGTGGCGTAGGAGTCAGAAAATGGATAGCAAATGGTAAATGGTTGCTCGAGTACGTACTAGAGACAGTGATGAGATGATGGGCAAATTGGGCAGTGCAGGAGATTTCCAGATATGGGTAGGAGTGCATGTAGTATAAAAGGAAGATGGGTACTCCCACGATAAGGCAAATGAGGTTAAGGTGACTGAGAAGTTCAGCCTAGAGGGCACCTCTCTGTCAGGTTCTGGGAGATTTCCAAAGAGAATGGTGTGCATTACAGTCAACGAGCAGCAGAAAGGGGTGAGGGAGTTGGCCAGTAAGCTGGATGAAGAGTGTCCACGACACCGAATGACTGAGGGATGTAAACAGTACATATGGAAAAGTTCAGGAGAGGAATGTAAAACGCGGACAGGAATAGCTTCAAGCTGGGTAGTCAGGGAGAAAGGTTGACTTTGAACGTCCTTCCATATGAGCAGCATGACTCCCCTCTCTCCTCCTACGATATGGAATGCCATCTTTGGAGAGAGGGAGTCAAAGCAGACTGGGAAGAAATACAAAAGCTCAAATCAGTCAGGAGGATGCAATTTTGTTTCCTGCAGGCAGAGAACTAGCAGAGGCTGCGATTCCAAGAGCAGCCGCAAGTCATCTTTTTGGATTGAAGGCCACTAATATTCCATTGGAATAATGTCATGATTAGGAAAGAGGAGGAGGAGGAAAGAGATGGAGAGGTGGCACCTCAGCGGCCATTCCTGTGTTACATTCTTGACTGCATTTACATAAACTTATGGCTCCTCTTTTTTGGTTTCTTAAACATTTTATTTTATCTGACACATTCCCGACCTTTAAGATTTGTGCCACATATTGGTCCTAAACAACAAGATGTATGAAAAAAAAACCACTTACTGGATAAAGGACTGTTTGCCATGGTCATGGGAGCTGGCAAGTAAGTCAATGCAAGATCTGAAAGATCACAAGAATGATCATTAAATTCTGTTTAATATACCAGAGACCTATATTAATGTTACTGAAAGCAAATCCCTAACGACAAAAGTAACTAAACAGTTACTTTGAAATCACACTGCACAATTTGTGATGCATGTGCTTAAGTACACTAAGGTAGTTTTATTGAATTACTAATCAACACGTGTCAAACATAACAAACACTATGACAAGTATACCTCTCAAAGTAGTTTACTTGGTAGTTATTTCACAAGCAGGAAAGTATTTTCAGAAGAGTTTAGGAAGTTGGATAGGCCATGAATGTATGAAGGAGAATGAGTCTGATATCATTCTAGAAAGGTACTTTGAAATGTGTTTGCAATTGCGAGTACCTGTCATTTGTGTTTGTGATATTTGCTCAAAAATGGAGAAATCTCAGTTCCCAACTGCAATCAGTAAGCATTTTAGACAACAGTAAGTGATAAGTGTCGATTTTAAGGAATATTTATTGTCATGTTTAATGAGTATCAACTATGGTGTAACACATCGCTTTGGTAAAGGTGTACATCTCACAATGCCTATAGTACCGATGAACAATGGTCACCACCACAAAGTGATTATTTTTTTTTTTTAATTCAAATGATGGCTTTAAACTTTTATACCCTTCTCTGTTGTGCATAATGTGGTGTCACCACCAGACACCACACTTGCTAGGTGGTAGCCTTTAAATCGGCCGCGGTCCGGTAGTATACATCGGACCCGCGTGTCGCCACTATCAGTGATTGCAGACCGAGCGCCACCACACGGCAGGTCTAGAGAGACTTCCTAGCACTCGCCCCAGCTGTACAACCGTCTTTGTAGTGATGGTTCACTGACAAAATACGCTCTCATTTGCCGAGACGATAGTTTAGCATAGCCTTCAGCTACCTCATTTGCTACGACCTAGCAAGGGGCCTATATCAGTTACTATTGATATTGTGAATCATGTACCATCAAGACAGACGTTCATCATTAATGGATTAAAGTTAAGTATTCCACCAGCTAAGTCAGTTTTTCTAAATTCTAATTTCCTTGTCCTGTTCCAGACCTCACGTCAACCTGCGTGAGTTAAAACGCATGCATTTTGGCCTCCTCTAGTAACACCTGCCAACCACAACACACAAAATCTAGTGGAGATTGATGCAGCATATCTGGAGGGTGGGATAACGATAATTAGTTTATCGTTCTTCACAGTTCATGATGATTTCAGTGTTTTATTCTATCATGATGATGATGATACCTGGTTAGGGGGCACTCAATGGCGTGGTTATCAGCATCCACACAAATCCCCAAATTTTACATGGTCCAGCCATGCCACTTTCACAAATGATGATGGCAACACAAACAACCAGTCCATGGGTTTATTCCTTGCTGTCTCATTCTTGTTCAGCAATGTGCCTTCCCCCTAGAACTGTCAGCATCATGACAACTGCCATTACATCAGGAGAACGAAGATGAAGTCGAGCTGTCAGTAAGATTCTGTACACTAACCAATGACACATGACTTGACATTAATAATTAAAGAGAGTTACTTGTTTTAAATTAAGAGCCAGTATATGAGTGGTCTTTGAGATATTTTTTGGTTCATTTAGCAAGTAATTTAGACTTGAGATAGCATTTCAGTTAACAGTGCTAAAGAAGTTGCAAAGTTTGTGATGTCAGGAAACAGACTGCCATGGGAGATGCAATGAGACTGAAATGGAGATGAATAGGATATTAATAGAGGAGTTTATTTGATTAAGCAAGTTGGTAGTGTGCAGAGTAGCTCAGAATAGGAGGAAGTATTTTAACGGTTCAAAGCCCTGAGCTGATGAAATATGTCCTCACCCTGGGAGGAGGACAGGAAGCAGTGTGGGGTTCATTACATGCCACAGAACCAAACTTTATATGCTACTGGTGAAAATCACACTTGCTCTGCCAGTCTCATACATGCATCCACTACTTTCACTCACCTGAGCGATGGGACGCGTGCCTTCCTCCTTAGCAGGGCCTGATTGACAAAAAAAGAATTTGCGTGTTAATATAAAAAATACTTTATCTGCACAAGTAAAACAAACTAGTGATAAACAAAGTGTGTTTCAACACGACCTGATAAAGAACAGAATCAATTGTTTATATCTTTTAGAAAAAGTACGGATCAGTGTATAATTGAGCATCTAATCTACTCAATTATAAACAACCATCAATATTACCGAGTTCCAGAAAGCCAGAACTTTATTCCGGTTGCACGCTTGCTATCTGAAGACTGGCAGGGACAAATAAATGTTTATTGTCATCATTTCACATAATTATTGATCAAATTTTAAAATCTGCTTAATAAAACATACAATCTTATGTTACACAGTTAACACAGTGTCACGTTTAACATTTAGGAACTGTGTGTAAGCTTGTTTATGCACCTTCACTAATTGCATTCATGTACCGACATTATATTCATCCAGTATTTGGCAATGAGAGCACTTGGTGTTTTGCAGAAAACTTCACCAATAATTTCAAATTATGATGAATTTCTCTCACAGATACCCCACAGAAAGTAATAGCAAAAATGTTTATCACTTACCACATTTTTGCTGTTTGTGCAGTAATAATGCCACATCAAACACATTCAATGTAACACTCCTTTCTTTACTTACAGATGGGTACAAGTAGTGAGGAGAATGAGTGGCAGGTGAGGCAGATTATTTCTCAGGTGGATTTTTTGTAGAGGTGAGACAGAAAGAAAATCTGATGCGTATGGGAACAGGATGGATTAGGAGACATAATAGGAATGAGGTGGAAGTGGGTGGAGTAGCATCTGGCTGGTGCTTTACAATTCTGCCTTATGCCACACAACAGAGGTATGTCAGTTGCTGGCATCTTAACAGGCTTGAAACTGAAACTCACCCTCAGTGCAGCGGATCTTGCCAATGACAGACACTGCACGGTTTCCACCCTGGAGCCATGCAACACTGGACAACTTAACAGTATTTCTCCACTACATAGCCTTTGTAGGGGAATGTGCAGTGGCTCACTAGCCAACCCAAGTTCCAGACTCGACATCAACTATCTACTTTGGAATGCATGACTATATTAATAAGAATGCGGCCCACAATATTGGCATTGCCAGTGCAACCTACAGCAGTGTTTGTCAGTTGTTACAGACAGGGTGCTCAACTGGAAGCTTCAAGAATAGTTTTCATATTAGTGGCAATCTTTTCATGCATCAGGGCATTCTCTTCCTTGCCTTCATCAGAAAGTTGTTTCATTTGCTTCATGTTGGCATGTACCATCTGTGCCACAATGAAACACTCTTCCTCTTGTCCACTCAGGAACATCTCTCTTCTAGTGCTTTTATAATTCCTTTATTGTCTCTGGAAGCTTTTTACCAGTGTCTTGTGATCCATTAGGTAGCCTTCATCTCTGTGTTCAAGTGCTTCTGCATAGTGTTTGAATGGTTTTGCTCCGTGTTCAAATGCCTTGTGCCACTTCTTTCTTTCATCCTGGTATCTTTCTGCCTGCACCATTCCACATCATCATCCCTCCTTACTGATGTCTTGGCCCAATTTCTGTATTTTTCTTCCAGGTGTGTGCCTCATGGTTGACACTGCCATCTCCTCCATGGGGATGACAGTTCATACTTTTGGCTGCTGTTACAGTCAAGACTTTTCCTCTGAGCACAGCAACATTGGAATCTAGGACATCATCAGTGCAGCTTGCAGTGCTCAATTTAGCTCATATTAGTGACAACCTTACAGCATATCAGGAGTATTTTTATGTTGCTTGCACTAGGAAGCTGTTTCACTTGCCCAACATTATCATGTGCCTTCTGTGTTGCAATGATGTTCTAATGTTCATGGCTACCTGAGCACATCTCTCTCCATGTGCATGGATCATCCACATTAGGTGGGACATATGACCACGAGTGTGGGTGGCAGATGGGGCAAGGCAGCTCCCTGCTGGACTCCCTGTAGAGAGGTGAGGCAGAAAGATGAACAGATTGGTCTGGGATCAAACTGTAGTGAAAGTCTTGATGGGAAATATTTTATGAACAAAGGTACTGGCACCAGAGACAAATCTAGTGAACAGGAAGTGATACTGTATTATCAGCCATTCTCTCCAAAAGCATTGACACATTCATCCCACATGCTTCAGTTGTTTTCACTCTACTATACACTCCCAGCACCTTCATTTCAGAGGTGATCAGCTTTCATATGTTATAAAGTAGATCATAGAAATCTTATTTCTGCTGACTGTATTCTTCATAACCACCCTCCCCGTAATTCAAAAGACAGCTCCATAAATAATTGTAAACAATTAATTCCAAGAAACTATTGAGACATTCAAGACAAAATAAGGAAAAGAAAACAAATGTCTCCAGTACACTATCTCACGAGAAAGAAGAAAAACAGTACATCAAAAGAACAGTATCTGTACATTTGTGGTGGTAGATTTCCAACTACAGTCACGATTTTTATATGATTTTCATTAATAAAGACATGCATTAATTTTAGTTACAAGACACAGACATCAGTTTTCTTCAAGAATGGGTTATCAGTGAAGATACATGTCAAATAGTATATACCTAGCAAATAATGTAACAAAGATAAATAATATCTACACTGTCTTTGCCATCCACAATTAAGCCAAAGATAGGAAGCTCCTGCTACAAAACATACTGTACTCACTTCTGTACCAACAAAGAAAAAAAAACACATTCTAGCATCACCTGTCAGCTTCTGGGTTTTAATTGTACATAAACTGAACAACAGATTACAGTACACAATGAAATGGAACATTCCTATGGTTGTGCAGATTCTGAAACAAACATTTTGGCAGGACCTTTATGTCTGATTGACCACAGAAAGGTTAAGGGAGCCCCTGAAAATGTTAGTATCAAATTATTTATGGTAGTGCTGAACGCATCAGCTATGACCATTTGTAAACTAGATTCACACCCCAATATTTCCATTTAAGTTACTACCCTAATAGGTTGTACAAAAATGTTCAGTTTTAAAATACAAATCATCCTCAGTTTCTTCTACTCACATCATTCATTCATTCATTGGAGTCCCACTGTTTGATTAAGCCTCTTCCCTGGCTTCTCCTGGTATTCTGGTCTCAAGCTACAGGCATTGCAGCTTGTAGTCCATGTAGCCTGATATCCACTCAATGCCTCTCACCAGACTGTCACCTCAATGTTCCCCCCACTCACCTCTCTAGGATAGGAGCATGTAATTGTCTTATCCTATCTGTCACTCACTCCATCACTACATTTACCACTCATCTCCACTACCTCCCCACTACGTCTCCTACTCCTGCCTGTTCCCTGTCCATTTTTCTGTTTCCTTTTCCCTCCCTGTAATTCTCAGCACACATATTTCCACAGCTATATAGGTAAACTTTGTATTTCTGTAAGTCAGTAAATACTCGCCCCAAATCAAAGTCCTCAATATTCAAAAACATAAATATAATAAAATATATTGTGATTTCTGGATTCTAATTCAATTGTGAATGGTGAACTGACTAAGGGGTTGCAGAAATCACATAGATAAGAACTATAAACCCACTATCCAATCAAAATACCTGGGCACCCTTATGTAACGTGCAACTGAGCATTTTAATTCAATGAGAGGTGGATCTACTATTATAGGAAGTGAAATGATAATTAAATGGACACCCTAGCTGCGAACAGGCGGTGATGTGCTTCATTGGGGAAATGTTGAAAATGTGTGGCCCGACCGGGACTCGAACCCGGGATCTTCTGCTTACATGGGAGACGCTCGATCCATTTAATTACCATTTCATTTCTAGCAAGGCTGCATGGTCATCCAAGGTAATTGTTCTTTCAAGAACAGATACTACCATCATATATAGTTAAAATACGGCTTCCCGGACATTGACCTTCTTGTGCGAACGCACACGATATGCCCAAACTCCAACGGGACTTGGTAGATTAATCTGCCACAAGTAATGAGTATGATCAGCAAACATCTGTTAGGCACACTACGAATGTAGTGGTGTGGATATGTTGGGAATGTGGATCTCACAGTGAGTGTGCAAGGGATAAGTCCCTGCAGACGCACTATCCTCCGTGCCCGCGGTGGCTCAAATGGATAGAGCGTCTGCCATGTAAACAGACGATCCCGGGAATGAGTCCAGGTCGGGACACACATTTTCAACATGTCCCCAATGAAGTACATGACCGCCTGTTTTCAGCTAGGGTGTCCATTTAATTATCATTTCATTTCTAGCAAAGCTGCATGGTTATCCATGGCAATTGTTCTTTCGGCAACAGATACTGCCGTCATATATATTATAGGAAGTGGCAGGTAATACTGTTTTGTAAGCAGAATTCATCAGTCAGGGATCTGAGTACACTGAACATGGACTTTTCTTTGCATTACACCTGAATAATTAACACAGGGATGAATTTCAGCCCTTCCAAACTTGCCCAAGTCAGCTGTCAGCGATGTGACAGTTAAGTGAAAATGTGAAGGAACAACCAATGCTACATGAAGACCAGGCACACACAGTATGCTGATGGACAAGTGCTTCTATCATTGTGGTAGGAAATAGTAAAAACCAGCTTGCAGTTAGCTGCTGCAATCACTCTTCAGTTTTGAAGTGCAGCTAGGAGCCCGCTAAGGAAATGGCTGTGTACAGGGAGTTAGAAAAACTGGTTACAATGGCTGAGCAGCTTCTGGAAACAACATATTTCTGTTCAACATAAAGTCACACTGACTGTAGCATAAACACCTATGACTGCTGGTGAGTGGATGAGTGGAAACGAGATTTGGAGTGACAAACAGTGCTATACTCTGTGGGTGTCTGACGGAAGAATTTGGATGTGGTGACTACTAAGTGAACATTATCTGCCATTACCTCTACTGCCAACAATGCAGTGCAGAGCAGGCAGTGTAACAATATGCAATTTCTCCTCTTTAACTTGTTCTCCCCTTATTGTTATTCAGGATATGATAAATGCAGAAGGGTAAGTACATATTTGACAGTATTGTGTACTATACACAGCAGAGGAACAGTTCACAGACAACGACCAATTTGATCAGCTCAACACTTGTACCTCTCATGGATCAGCATTGTTAGGCAAAGGCTTATAACCAGTGGCATTCCTGAAGAAGGCTTGCCTGCCGATGTTCCAACCTGAAAGCAATGGATCGTCTTAGGGATTAGTTAAAAATGGCATTTTCACTCCATACCCTGTGTCCAATATTTCTACCTTGTCTGGTATCAGCTATCAAGGAAGAATGGGCTGGCATCCACCCACAGAGATTTCGAAATGTCAAAGTGTCCCCAGAAGAGTTCAAGTCCTCAAAGGAGAACACAAAATCTTCATGTCCACTAATAGGTGTCCAGATACATTTGATTCTCTAGTGTACAAAGCAGGAATGTAAGCCTGCCACAGTGGGCTCTTACTCTTACTCACGGGCTCTTACTCACCAGGTGACTTCGCTGCACCTGCAGTACTGGGTCCAGCCTCTGGTGACCGTAGCCGCTGTTGTTCTGCACTGGATACTATTGTACACACAGAGAGAAAACATCTTTCAAGTACTTTATGTTCACTTTAGTGACATGCTCTTAAATTATGGCTGCAATTGAGGGTAAATTTGCGTATTTTATCATGGACAATGATGTACTGAGGCTATAACCAATCTCAGAAGCCATAGTTACAAAAAGAAATCCACATTCATGGCATATAGGAAAAAAAATTTAAAAAACTTTGGACTGTGTTCACTGGGCACCATGTTCACAGACTGTGCTTGTACGTACCACTCCAGAGGAGAGATGCACATATCAATGACTTCTTATCAATGAATGCCATTTTGAAAGAAGTTTTGTGTACACATTATGAAAAGAGCAATAGAAAACAACATGTCAAACATAAACGTACAGATATTGTTCATTAGTGTGATTTCTATTTTGTGTGTGGTGACTTACATCAGGGGACAATATGCACCTTCAGCACTGTACAGCTATCGCAGCAGCTTTGGGTGCCAAACTACATGTGTTAAAATAAGTATTCTGTGGGGTCACCACACTGTCCTGTAAAGCAATAGGCTGCCGATGGAGTTATTTCAACAACTGATGTATGTTGTGAGACACAGAAGAGGAACCTTCAAAATTATTGTGAGTGTCTCTTTTATACTGAATGAAGGTGATCTTTTAGTGTAGTTCACGAGTGTGATGATGAAGGGAATAAATAATTTGTTAAGTCAAAAGTGACATAGTAAGTTATTTATTTAAATGTGATGCGTCAAAGGCATCAATTTTGAATTTTAAAGTAATTATAACAGAGTTTGAGAAGAAGTATAGAAGATAAGGTACAGAATATAATACATCATTGTATTAAATAATTACACCACATGACACCTGACTGCAGTGTTAGGGGACAAACGACATGAAAGGGAAGCTGTGTTGACAGAGGAGTGAGACAAGTGTCAGAGTCCTGCACAACTGAGTAAGCGAGCACAAAATGTGAGATCAGGAGACCACAGCCTAACTTGATAAGCCGCCCACACCACCTGTCATAGACATGCACAGAAGTTGTGACTGAGCCTTATACAATGTACAGATATAGTTTAAGTCCTTTTGGTCACACAAATTATAAACTTGCCAGTCAGTACTATAGGCAAAATGTCAAAGGTGGTGGTGTATGCATTTATCTAAATCCCAAGCTTAAATTTAAGATAAGATATGAGGCTAAACCATTAATCATAGAAAAGAAAGTAATTGTTGCAGCAATTCGCAGATCACCATCTGGAGATACTGAAGTCTCTCTTAAGAATTTGGAAGAAATGCTCGACATTTTTCTCAAATGAGAACTCTGCCATAATTCTTTGTGGTGACTTTAATATTAATCTATTGGTCCAGAGTTCAGTAAAATACTTGTTTTTAGACATACTAAAAGCTTCAACTTGTTTCCCCACGTATCAGCTCCCACTAGAACAACAGATTCCAGTGAAAGCCTAATAAATAACATCCTCTCAAATGTGGTGACACATGAAGTTGCAGTTACAAATGTGAATATAGGATTATCAGATCATAATGCACTAACCTTTAATCTCACTGCAACTCCCAAGGAGGGGAAAACAAAAAGGAGTACAAACGATTTTTCTCTACTGAAAATTGTAATCAGTTCAAAAATAATGTTAAAAATGCAGTTTGGCCAGAGGTCTTGGCACAAACATACACAAATGATGCTTACAATACATTTGCTTCCACTTTTATGGCATACTTTGAAATGTGCTTCCCAAAAAAGCTTTTGAGTTACAGATCATCTGGATCCAAAGGGACCTGGAGTACACCCGGAATTAAAACGTCAAGTGAAACCACGAAATTACTAAGTTTAAAGTTAAAAACATGTCATGATCAGCAGTTTGTTGAGTATGTGAGAACATACAAACAGACTTACCACAAAGTAATATCAAAAGCGAAATTATTAAGTAATGATAGATTAATAAGGCAGGCTAGTAACAAGTCCAGAATGATGTGGTAAAAAAAGAAAAATGAAAATAAATTGTGTCAAACTAGAGAACAGGAAATCCATCTTAAAAATAATGAAAATATCCCCATAGAAAAAAAGCCATGGCAAATAATGTAAACAATTATTTTGTTAATATTCCCCTTACTTTAAGCAACAATTAACAGTGATGTCTCCAATGGTAAATACCAGCATGATGGCAATCCCATCAGACGAGCATTAAGTTCTAGAAGTCATTAAATGCTTGAAATCCAAATTGTCCTCTGGTTTGGATGATGTACCTGTATCAATAATTAAAAAATTGCTCCACGTGTTGTCGAACCTATAGTGCACATAGCAAACTTGTCCCTTAGTGAAGAGATATTTCCGGATAAAATAAAATCTCTAAAGTGATACCTCTACACAAAAATGGTGACAGACATAAAATAGAAAATTACCAACCTATATCTCTCCTCCCATACTTCTCCAAAATACTTGAGGAATTTATGAAAATCAGGGTTACAAAATATCTAGAAAAACATAAAGTAATAAGTAACAGTCAACATGGCACAGTACAGAAACAGCCATATTGCACAGAAATAGTAATAAATTTTGAGTCAAATAAACAGGTTGTTGGAATTAATCTAGATTTAGCCAAAGCCTTCAATACTGTGAACAACGTAATATTACTAGGGAAACTTGAAGCAATATGCATCAGGGGTACCGTTAAAAATTGGTTTGAATCCTATCTGCAAAACAGGTCACAAGTTGTTGAGCTGAGGTCATCCAAGAATCTTCACAATTTTAAACCCATATCTGAACCAAAACAAATTTAAATAGTTGTTTCTCAGGGCAGCATTCTGGGCCCATTGTTATTTCTAGTTTATATCAATGATATGCAGGCTCCAGACAGTTCAGCCAAAATTCTACTATTTGCAGATGACACGAGTATCATAATTAGTGATAAAAAAGAATCACTGTGTACTACAGCAGAAAAAATGCTCATACATACAGTCATGGTTATATTAAAATAAGCTGACATTAAATAGAAAGAAAACGAACTTTATACAGTAAGGGAGAAAGTGACAAGGGGAAAATATGTGCCTTATGCTGGATAGCAAAGAAATAGAAAAAATCTGCACCACGAAGTTTCTGGGAATGCGAATTGACCAAGATTTTAACTGGAATGAATACAGTTTTTATATTACTCAGGAACTTGGCTCAGCATGTTTTGCCTTAAGAATAATATCCAAGGTATGTAGCAAGGAATATATTAGAGCGGTGTACTTTAGGTATTTCCGATCAGTTGCTAGCTGTGGCACAAGCTTTTGGGGAGAAAACCAGGTCAAGACTAAATGACATTTTTATTATGCAAAAAAGAGCTATTCGTATCATGACACACAGCCCACCACAAACTCACTGTAGACCCTTATTCAGACAACTGAAGATACTGACAATACCATTGATATATATCTTTAAATGCCTGGAAATGGTCAGTAAAAATAACTGCGATCTCCAAATCAACTCAAGCTACCATGATCACAATACAAGGCATTGTAAAGACTTCCACATTCCCTATGTAGCAAAAACTAGAAGTCAGAAACATGTTAGGCAATTAAAGAATTGAAAGGTAAAAATAATTAAAGCATTAAGTAAAAAAAAAAAATACTTGATGGAAAAATGCTACTAGAGTAAGCAAAGACCTGTCTCAGACTGTGGATTGAAACCTGTACTTACTTTTTAAAAAATTTAAACTAATTTAATTGTGTTTTCAACTTCATAATTATGGTACTTATGAAAAATCTGTTAATCATCTGTAATACATTTTGTGTACAAGGCGTAGTTCATGGTCTGTGATTGTTTATCATGAGCACGTACTTTTGTTTTTGTGTAATAAGTTCTTGTACACTACTTATGTACTATGTGTATGTAATTTGTTTGGCTGTTTGTATATGTCCGTCCATTTATTTTGTGTATGTGTTGTTATGAGTTACGTGTGATCAAATGACAAATCCTATATCACGTGTGTGATCTATTGGACGCTAAATTAATTAATTAATTAATTAATTAATTAATTAATAGACATCCAAAGGAACAGACACCACACTTTTATAAATATTCATGCCTGATGTAATATTGGCCTTTCAGTCCAAATGCACTGCAATGTCAGATATCCCACAGAAATATAGTAGACCCGCAAGCAAAGAAGGCTAATATACAGGGTACACTACTGTGGAGATTTGGGTTAGGAAGGAAACAGACTGATACCCAGAGTGCAAAAGAAATTTTCATGTGTCACTATTCAGTTGTTTCAATGTGCTATTGCAGTAGAAGTCAAATTTCTTTCATCAGGCCTCGATAATGTTTCACTCCGAAGACATTCAATATGTCTATAATGCTTGGCTACATCCAGTAATGTCTTCTCATGTTTGTGTAAATAATCCTGCAACATGGGACAGCCAATGCAGTGAGCAGTAAGACTGGAATCAATGCATACACATTGAGGAAGTAAATAGGGGGGATCTAATCAGTGAAGTATAGAGTACAATTTGATTGGTTAGCGATGGAAACATCACGTCTAGTAGGTACGTATTCCACATATACAGCTTTGCATTATTTTGTTTCCAGTCAGGAACCACTCATTTAAAGCAACACATTTGTGATAAAACCCACACTGACACAGCTCCTTCAGAGATAGCGGAAGTAATAAACAACAGTATAGCACAGAAGTGTGTTGCAATGTGTGCCAAAGACACGAGTCCTCAAAGCTGTATCTGATGAAGGTTGCAAAGAACTAGGCCAATGATTAACACATTTAGGTGCACAGTATATAGAATTCTGTAGTTCAGATGCCATACTGCATGCCATCTCTTGTGAACTTTGTTTTCTTTACACCTAAATTTCTGGATTTAGGAGCACACAAGTAAATGCTATGAAAATCAAAGGAGAGTAATGCTGTTTAGAACATTTCACTGGACATGTTTCATTATTTTCTTACTGTCTCCAACCAGGATACCAGAACAATAAAACTTTTTGGAAAACTGCAAAAGGATTTTTTGTTTTGTTCTGATCTCTATGTTGTTTGTTATAATTGAAAATTGAAGTAATCACTGAATAAAACAGGATTCTCAGTTTTTTACATTTATTAACCTTCAAAATAAGCAAGGTGTTCCACCAAAATAGCAGGGTTCTCAGTGTTCCATAACCGCCATAAACCACTCTGAACTAGAATGATCACACCATTCCCCTCCCCACCCTTTCCCATGTGCTGAAATCACAATAATTTGTTTCAAGACAAAATTATCATAAACACTAAAAATCAGATAATGTGACTCAATTGTGGAACATCTGCAGTGCTTACCATAATCAGGGTCCCTGGCGAGCACACGAAGTATAATTAATTTCTTAAGCTGCTTTACTCGCATTTCCTTCTCATCTATCTCATTAATTTCAGAACAGCATGCTTCACAGAGCATTCCTTTTCTGTCAATTTCTACATTCCTCATATGTATAATTTCAGCCAGCCTCTGGCTGAAGCTAATTCTGCTGGTGTTGGTGAGGGCAGTCATGGGAGTCCCTGTAATTCCCACCACTTCACGGCATAAGAAGCAGCTGCTTGAAATGGCTGGTAGATGTTCTTGGAACTGGAAGTAAAAGCATACACAAACCTGTGTTAAGTATTTGTCAATATTCATTTGTGTTACATTGGACTACAGTACTGCATACCCTAAAAGGAGTGCCTGTAACTACTATAACCAGTTATATTTGTGACAGTCTTTTTGTTGTGCCTATCTCCAACTCAGCATCTCTGTTTAATGGTGAGTAGCAACTTTCCTTTCCAGGTCAACTTGGGGACAAGCTACTTAATTTTAGGTGTATGTGTAATGCTTGTGCTCTAATATGAAAAGTCACAGTGAACTACTTATCCAATTCTTTGACATGAGCTCTTCTATCCTACGGTGTTTTAACTACTCCATTGAAACTCCACATTTTGGAAGACACACCACAGTCCACCTCTAAGTTTACACTGGAGCAGTAGGTGACTATTTCATTCTTCTTGCAACAAAATTCAATCATATGAGGCTCATCACGTAAATATACATTTCACATGGCAATCTAGCACATAGTCAGTTAGCTTGAGCATCAATATGAACTGCATAAAAGAACATGTTTGACCTGCTGCTGGAAGGTATGTTGCTGCTCACAGTGTTCATCCTCACACAATAGCCACACTGAAGACAACCTTGGAAGAAAGTGGCACTATCTCCCACTTTGGAGGTCAGTAAGACAACCCTGCAGTCGTCATATAGGCTAAATCAGTAAATATAAATGAAATATTGAAATCATCTTTAAAAATTCAGTCAATGCCAATGACAAATTGGGACAGGCAGTACAAAGTTTTCATGATCTCAGATGAGAATCTGAATGCAGAAGAGAGACAGGAGGCCAAATGGAGGAGTAAAACAACAAACTGGTAGTGTGAGAGAGCTGACAGGAAAACAAGATCTAAATCCTGTCAGAGACACTGATTTTATATGATGGTACTTACTGTCTTTCAATGTCCTGCCTCTTCACTAAGTTTGAAAAGGAATTTCAATTTCTTGAATCTTAGTTAGAGAAACATGACACCATTGAATGAATATATCCAAGCTTAACAACTTATACGAACTAAACACATTTTTGCAGTAAGAATTAATGTTTTGTGGATTTACTAATGTGCTAGTAATTCAAATCATCTTATATTATTCATTAAAAAGACAATATTCAGAATTAAAATCAGTTATATTGCTACAAGTCCAATTGTGATGAAGAAGTAAGATGGATCAGCATAGATCTGCTTGGTTTTCCTGAAAGTCTGTAAGAGGGGTGGCCCGGAGGCAGATGGCTAACAATCTAATGCCATGCAACTGTCACTTACAGTACAATGCTGATTTATAATAAACTTAGTCTTCAGTGCATGTGTCAAGAGTAACTGTTATGCAGAGAATTCAAGGCTGTTCAGCAATACTGTCGTTGTTAAAAG
Source organism: Schistocerca americana (assembly GCF_021461395.2). NCBI lineage: Eukaryota > Metazoa > Arthropoda > Insecta > Orthoptera > Acrididae > Schistocerca > Schistocerca americana. Next base: position 50,526,181 of record NC_060119.1, on the reverse strand, counting down.
GCAAAGGACTGATAATTAAATATTTATTGCAAAATATATTCCAATTTGCTCAATTTTACCACTACAATGTAATAGAACAAATATCTTATTTCAGTTTATGAACTATTTTACTTTTAAATTATCTATGTATGTCATTTAGCCAAGTACATCATTCACATATTTTTTCCTTTACTCTTCCCCTAAAAAATGGTTATAGTAAAAGGATTTTAAGCCATAAGTTATGGCCACAAAGGGGCAAGAAGGTTCTGAAAATACAGATCAAAAGGTGCCAATGGAATTACTTTATTTGATTTACATCAGCTACATTAACTATTTTTGTCCCATGTCCAGGGTTCTGTTATATCAGATTACACAAATCACTTCAGTTTTCACTTCAAGTCATGGACACTGAGTTCAATAGTTCCTTATACATGAAGAAACACTGCTTCACTTCTAAAGAACCCAATTGTGCATTTCCTGTCAGCACTCATAAAGGGAGCCCAGTCAAAGCTGCAAAAGGTTTCCACATCTGAAATCTTCATTAAATTCAATTTGAATTTGAATTTGTTTTTAGAAACCCCATCAAGTATGTTCTTAACACTTTGATTGTTTTATTTGTTTTATTCTAGGGCATAAGAACAACTAAGGTCATATGTGCCCATGTCAGAGCATCTGAAAACTAAGACAAAAGAGAAGTTAAAAGTAAGTGCACGTTAAGTCGAATCTACAGAAGAGAGACAGTTAAAACTGAAAAATTCCTTGTGGAGAAAGTTGCATAAAATTTTCCATAGAGACAACAGAGGTCCTGAACTAAATATTAAATGTCATTTGCTGTATTGCTACGATAGATTAAAGGTAAGACAGGATCAACCGCCTGTGGAGCTTTCGCTAAAATGGGTAATAACTCAGGCAGCAAACATAAATGAGAAGATAAATGGTTGAAAAAAGGGAATTCTGTCAGGAAATGCCAAACTGTCAAAGGCTGATGACAAGCAGATGGACTTTGCTGGAGCTTGTTCCCATGAAGGGGGGACCAGTGGTGATGCCCAAGGGTACCACCTGCGGACTGATGGCAACACAGAGATCATCAGACGGTATGGAAGAACTAACAGGCTGAGGTAGTCTGTTGCCTTGGCAGCAACAAGAGAAGCTGTGTTTCTGATCAGACCGACATGACCAGGTACCCACATAAACATCACAGTAGCTCCATAAAGAGTGAGCAAGTGGAAGCTTTCTTGAACAAGTTGCACTAAGGGATGGACCTTGTGCAGCACTGGGGATCTGAAGGGATATGAGAGAACTGGAGCAGATAACAATTGAAAAGCCTGTGTTGCCAAATGTAATGCGTGGCTTGATACAGAACAAAGAGCTCTGCTGTAAATACTTAGCTGTGTTTTGGAAGCTGGTACCGAAATTTGTCAATGCAAATGACAAAGGCACACGTGATACCACAGTCAGTCTTACTGCCATCAGTGTACACAAATGTGCTATTGCTACGTTCTGTGCGAAGGTTGAGAAACTTATGCAATAGATCAAATCTGGATTAGTGTTCTTATGAAGTCTGGAGTGAACACAGGCTGCCCCAAGAAGCCGAGGTTGGTAAAGTGTCAGGTAGCATGTATTTAAGCATGCTGGAGCAGCAGCCAAAAGGGAAGTAACAGAAGAAGGATGCACCTAACACTGGTGGTGAAAAGAATCATCAAGAAAGAGGGGAGAGGATGGGTAGCCAGGCATGGCAGACAAACATCATGTGCACCTGTTGAGGAGAACATCACACCAGTATGACTGTGGTAATTCGGCAGCTTCTGCATTCATACTCTCAATTGGGCTAGCGTAAAATGCTTCAGCAGCCAAACAGATGCCATGATGGTGCAAGATGGATGCATAAAAAGAACACCAATAGCCTAGTTTTGAATGGACAAGGGATCTGTTGGACTGGAGGAGGAAGGTCCAATCCACTCCCCAGGAAGTGCTGTTGATGGGACATTGAGGGACAGGGTATAGCAGGCAGCCAAGTAAGATGTGGGAGGACTAAGAAAATTTCCTATCAAGCATGAGCCCCAGGAATTTCACAGTTTCAGCAGACAGAAGAGCAACAGGCTCAAGATGTAAAGACAGTGGAAGAAACCCATTGCACTGCCAGAAATTCCTACAAACCGTTTTGTCAGTGGAAAAACAAAAGCCTTTGTCAATGCTCCGTGAGTAAAGACAATCACTGAAGACGCTGCTCAATGAGACCAGTCTGTGGGAGAATGCAATAGATCGAAAAATCATCAATGAAAAGGGAGCCCGATATGCCCTGCGAGATACAGGCCATAACAGTATCAAAGGTGACAGCAAGGAGGACAACACTCAGGACGGATCCCTGAGGCACAGCATTTTCCTGGATAAATGGGGTTGACAAGCAAAACCCTTATGTACCTTGAAAGTTGTCTTTTAAAAATTCCTGAAGGGAATGGTGCAGGCAGCCTCAGAAGCCCCATGTGTAGAGAGTACGGAGTATACCAGTCCTCAAGCAAGTATTTTACATTTTCTCCGGGTCAAAAAATGCACGTACAGTGTTATTTCCGCAGAAATGACACGGGTTGACAAGGTTATGAGATGGTCAACTGTAGGATGGTGTGTTGGAAATTCACATTGTGCAGTGGTTAGTAGATTGCGAGACTCTAGCCGCCACACCAGGCACCCAGCTCTGACTGGACATCACGTTGTATAACCCCACTAGATATCAAATTATGTTTGCAATCGACAAACTATGTGGCTGTGCGGTCCTTGGTGTTTTCCACGTTAGCAGGTCATCCTTACCCTATCCCACACTACTTACCAGCAAAAATGTGAGATTACTGTCACAAAGACAAATTGAAATGTTGGTTTGTCCATTCTTGAACCATTCCCTAATCTTTCTGTTCTCGCACTGTAGCTCACTAAGCAAATTCTGGTCAGCACACTGAGCTTGTTGCTATCTAGGCCTTAACTCTCCTTCATTTTGGTTTCTCAGTTTTCAAGCAATGCTCACCACCAGCATTACATTAAATTCTGCTGAGTAGACAGTTAACTATTCAACATCCTTTCCAAAGAAACTACAATGAAATGTTATACGATAGTGTCAAGACTGTAGTGAAGTAATTTTTTCAAAGTAATTTGACAAAGATGTGTGTAAATGATTTTTTACAGCGTAATACAGTTATGAAGAGCTTCCCAGAGGGCACAGTCAGTCATCAGAGCATACTGATGACAGCCAACCTCTCACTACTGACATGGGAACTATTGCAAGTTCATACACCTACAGCCAACTACAAACATACTTAAAACATGGTGACACACCCCTCCAAGTGGCCATCGATAGTATTCACCCATAACAACACATATTTAACTGCTAGCATCAGTGTACTGGCCTCACTGCATTGTAACTGTACGCACAGTACAAACGAGGCCGCTGCTGTATTTGGTAGTGTATCAACAGATGGAAGTCATTTAAACCGTAACTCAAGAGGTGACTTTTCTGTAACGTATGCCACGAGCTCCACAGCTCATGGTCTCACTGTAGCGTTCTCACTTCCCAAGCATTGGGTCCCAGGTTTGATTCCCGGCGGGGTCAGGGATTTTTCACCTGCCCCGAGATGTTTGGGTGTTGTTGTGTCCCCATCATCATCATCATCATCATCATCATCATCTCCCCATTACAGTTGGAGGAAGGCAATGGCAAACCACCTCCATTAGGACCCTGCCTAGTATGGCAGTGCAGGTCTCCTGCATTGTTCCCATGTGCTCTGTCATGAAGCATGGGAAATTTTTTCCATTTCATACCACAAGGAGGGGTCTCTGGGAGCCCGATGTTTAAACTGGGATCAAGGCAAAAATGATTTGAAATTTTTAATTTATGCTACATAACATTTATTTTTACAATTAAATAAGTGTTGTCTAAATGCTTCTAGTTTGTTTTACTGCTCTAAACAAAGCCTGCAGCATTTGACTATTCATCACACAAAAGCATATAATTTTGTGTGGTTCATTTAAATAGTACGCATAATGAGACTGTTAGAGTAGTGAGTGTTACATCCCGTAAAATTATACAATCTCCGTAGGAAATAAATTTACAAATAAAACTAATGTCCAGGGTTTAAAATTGCACATAAAAAGTCCACCTGATAGGGACAAAAAACCTTTTTCAAACTGAAATTAATTGCTAGGAACAATTTTTTCTTATCACCACTCCACTAACACGTTCCTCCATAGACCAACTAACAACTACTACCACACAGGCCATCATGCGCTCTCCAGTGGATAGCTGGGAGAAGTCCTGGGCTGCAAATTGATAAATCAATGGCCGAGTAACTACCATGAGCCACAATGAAATGTGTGGTGGACCCAGTATGTAAGAGGAGGAGGTCGAATTGCAACAGTAAAGTTTTGAGATCTCTGACCTTGCCAGTGAGCGTAGTACCAACCCACAAGGGGTTATGGGCATTAAAATCTCCCAGAAGTAGGAGAAGTTTAGAGAGTTGATCAATCAGTGCAACTAATACATTCAGGGGTACTGCACCATCTGGAGGAAGGTATACATTGCAGACAGTTATTTCCCACATCATCCTTATTCTGACAGCCAGAGCTTCAGCTACAGACCAAGTTTAGGACATAAATGCCAATTCCACCTGACACTATTGTAGTCACTATGGTTCATGTAATATCCCTTATATCTGTGGAAGGCAGGAATCTGCATTTCTGGGAACCATGTTTCCTGGAGAGCAATGCAGGTAGCAGGTGTAAAGTGCAACAGTTGCCGTAGCTCTGCCACCACTGGAGGATGACATCGTGAGACTGGGAAGGCATGGAACATTTAATGAGGCAGTTTACGCCTCAGAGTCATGCGCTGCCTCTGATTTATTGCCTGAGCAGTCTATATCCATTGTGTCTGAGGTTCTGGCGAGATCTAGGTCCTCAGCAGACACCAAAACCTCCACCCCATCCTCAGCCACAGAGCTTGTAGGTAGCAGTGGTTTGGGTGCCACCACAGTTTCCTTGGTCTTGGGAGTTTTCATTTTGGAAATCTCTCGCTGCTCCTTGGGTTTCCCTGGCTGGGAGGACTTCACTGGCTCAGTCTCCGGGACTGGGTATGAGCATGAAGCCCTACAGCCAGCTGCTTTTGGGCTCTTCAGACACTGGCGGGTGTCATCTTTCCCACTAGAAGAAACCTGGGAATGGAGTGTCCCAGGGGACCCTTCCTAGTGAGAGAACCCGAAGACGACTTACGCTCCTCCAGCTTAGAAATGGGGACGGATGTCCCTGATGGTTGAGGGGGTGTTGCTCCTGAAGTAGGTGGTGCAGGAGCAACTGGGACAGAAATGCCCCCCACTGTCAAGGGGGCAGGTGTACTCTTCTGGCTCCGAGAGGTGACCTGGGTTGGCGGAGCTGATGGTGTCAAAACTGTTGTAGCGGCAGCATAAGACGATGTCATACGCACAGGCAGCAGATGTTCAAATTTTCTCTTAGTCTCAGTGTAGGTCAGTTGGTCCAGGGTCTTGTACTCCATGATTTTCCTTTCTTTCTGGAGAATCCTGCAGTCAGGGGAGCAAGGCAAATGGTGCTCTCTGCAGCTGACATAGATGGGAGGCGGGGCACATGGAATATTGGGATGTGATGGGCGTCCGCAATCTTGGCATGTTATGCTGGAAGTACAGCAGGAAGACACATGACCAAACTTACAGCACTTAAGGCACCGCATTGGGTGAGGGATATAGGGCTTTACATCACACCGGTACACCATCACCTTGACCTTCTCGGGCAACATATCACCCTCAAAGGCCAAGTTGAAGGAACTGGTGGCAACCTGATTATCCTTCCAACCCCAGTGGACACACTGGATGAAATATACACCTCGCTGCTCTAAATTGGCGTGCAGCTCATCGTTGGACTGCAAAAGAAGGTATCTGTGATACCCTGCACCATATTTAAGCTCTTATGGGGCGCGATGGCTACAGAAACATTCCCCTCCATGTCAGAAGTGAGTAACTCCCGTGGCGTGGCAGAGGACTCTGTTTTGATCAAGACTGACACAGATCTCATTTAAGCCCTCCACCTCCCTGAACTTGTCCTCTAAATGCTCAACAAAAAACTGAGGCTTCATCGTCATGAAAGTTTCCTCATCAGCTCTTGAACATACAAGGTACCGGGGCGAATAAAATCCGCTGCCATCTTTAGCCTGATGTTCCTCCCATGGTGTGGCCAGGGAGGGGAATGATTTGGGGTCATACTTCTGTGCATTTAATCGAGTTCGTCATCGCTTAGAGACTGCTGGTGTTTCACCACCAGCAAGAGATGATGGACTACACTTCATCACGTGTGATCTGCCCTGATGCCACCCACTCCAACCAGGGGCCCTCCCCATGGGCACCGCCTAGCTGCAGCAAAGGCCACCTGTCAGGATGGCCATTATCGGGAGTCCTGCTGCCCCAGGGGGCTGGGCGTCTACCCCTTGGCATACACAGGGAGTTAACGGCGCAGGCATCATCAGCAGAGCAATCCCTGTGTGGTCAGGGGACTACAACAAACAGGGTACATGGTGGCCCCACCACTACGGACTGGCTACCATGCTGGCTATCAGGTGCAAAGAAGTCCATGTTCATTGTCGATGCAGAAATCGATGCTGCATAGTGAATTGTGGAAAATGCACGCAGGAAGGTGTCCTCTCCCATGAGATGGAGAATGGGCAGGACTGCAATGCGACGACAAGGAAGTGTGCTAAAGATGTCAATGCATGATGGACACGATACGCCTTGTAAGGTGCCCTTCCCCAATTGGTTCGCTCTTTGAAAAAATTTTGTAGAATGGAGGTCAAACCTTGTTTAGATTGAAGTCAACTGGTAGGTATTTCTGCTTAATGGAAGTCTCTCTAACAAAGAAACCACATTCTACAAAGCTTGGGTATCCGATTAATGAGGGAATTAGTATATTTCATCAAAATATACAAGGTATTAGAGATGAAGTTAGTGAACTGCTTATAGATGTTGACTCTGAAATTATTGGTATATCTGAACACTTCTTAAATAAGGAGATAATTCAGAGACTTCCTTTACCAGGATACAGGTTGGCTGGCAGCTTTTCTAGGAGCTCTTTGCGGTGTGGGGGAGTAGCCATGTATGTAAAAAACGGTATCTCATTTGAGTCAATTGATGTTTCAAAGTACTGCACTGAAAAGGTGTTTGAATGTTGTGCAGGTGTGGTTAAATTTAGTGGAGCTAAACTTCTTGCTACTGTTATTTATAGATCCCCAGACTCCGATTTCACAACATTTTTGCTAAAGCTAGAGGAGGTTCTTGGTTCACTTTATAGGAAATACAAGAAGTTAGTTATATGTGGTGACTTCAATATTAATTGTATAAGTGATAATTCATATGATCTTATGCAAACCATATTCTTTCCAATGAGAGTGCAGGGGAACAGTAGAACAACCATAGACAATATTTTTGTTCATTCGTCATTATAAGAAGGGCATTCTGTTAGCAAAAAGGTGAATGGCCTTTCAGATCATGATGCACAAATTTTAAGTCTAAAAGATTTTTGTGCTGCAACGCATGTTAAATATAGTTACCAACTTTTTAGGAAAGCTGATCCAGTTGCTGTACAGACTTTTGTAAACCTTATCAAGGAACAAGAGTGGCAAGATGTTTATAGTGCTGATACAGTAGACGATAAATATAATGCTTTCCTCAAGACTTTTCTCGTGCTCTTTGAAAGTTGCTTTCCATTAGAATGTTCAAAACAGGGTACTAGCACAAACAGGCAGCCTGGGTGGCTGACTAATGGGATAAGAATATCTTTTAGAACAAAGTGGCAATTATATCAAAACGTTGGAAACAGTCAAAATCTAAGTGCAGCAGCCCATTACAAACAGTATTGTAAGGTGCTTAAAAAAGTTATTTGGAAGGCAAAAAGTATGTGGTATGCAGATAGAATAGCTAAGTCTCAGGATAACATTAAAACCACATGGTCAGTCGTAAAGGAAGTGGCTGGTCTGCAGAGACAGGTCGAGAATATAGAATCAGTGCGTAGTGGGGATGTCCGTGTTACTGATAAGTCGCATATATGTACAGTTCTTAATAATCACTTTCTGAATATAGCAGGTGAACTAAATAGAAACCTAGTCCCAACAGGGAATCATATAGCGCTCTTAGAAAAAAGTGTTCCGAGACTGTTACCTGAAATGCTCCACCATGATACTGACAAGAGGGAGATTGAGTTAATAATTAAATCACTAAAGACCAAGAACTCTCATGGATATGACGGGGTATCTAGCAGAATACTGAAGTATTGTTCCACGTATGTTAGCTCAGTACTTAGCCATATCTGTAACTTTTCCTTTAGGAGTGGTCGGTTTCCTGACCGATTAAAGTACTCAGTAGTGAAGCCACTTTATAAAACGGGAGACAGGGATAATGTTGACAATTATAGACCTATTTCTATGCCATCGGTGTTTGCTAAAGTTATCGAGAGGGTTGTATATTCAAGGTTACTGCAGCATTTAAATTTACATAATTTGCTGTCAAATGTACAGTTTGGATTTAGAAATGGCTTAACAACTGAAAATGCTATAGCCTCTTTTCTCTGTGAGGTTTTGGACGGATTAAATAAAAGGTTGCAAACGTTAGGTGTTTTCTTTGATTTAACGAAGGCTTTTGACTGTGTTGACCACAAAATATTACTGCAGAAGTTGGAACATTATGGAGTAAGGGGAGTAGCTTACAATTGGTTCGCCTCCTACTTTAAGAACAGAAAGCAGAAGGTAATCCTCCGCAATATTGAGAGTGGTAATGATGTTCAGTCCCAATGGGGCACTGTTAAATGGGGTGTTCCCAAGGGTCGGTGCTGGGGCCACTGCTGTTTCTTATTTATATAAATGATATGCCTTCTAGTATTACAAGGTGATTCAAAAATTTTTCTGTTTGCTGATGACACCACCTTGGTAGTGAAGGATCTTGTGTGTAATATTGAAACATTATCAAATAATGTAGTTCATGATATAAGTTAGTGGCTTGTGGAAAATAATTTGATGCTAAATCACAGTAAGACTCAGTTTTTACAGTTTCTAACTCACAATTCAACAAGAACTGACATTTTAGTCAGACAGAATGGGCATGTTATAAGCGAGACGGAACAGTTCTAGTTCCTAGGCATACGGATAGATAGTAAGCTGTTGTGGAAAGCCCATGTTCAGGATCTTGTTCAGAAACTAAATGCTGCTTTACTTACCATTAGAACAGTATCTGAAATAAGTGACATTTCAACACGAAAAGTAGTATACTTTGCATATTTTCATACGCTTATGTCATATGGTATTATTTTGTGGGGTAATTCTTCTGATTCAAAAAGGGTATTTTTGGCTCAAAAATGAGCTGTTTGAGCTATGTATGGTGTAAGTTCGAAAACCTCTTGTCGACCCCTATTCAATAGTCTGGGAATTTGGACACTGCCCTCACAGTATGTATTTTTATTAATGTCGTTTGTTGTTAGCAATATTAGCTTATTCCCAAGAGTTAGCAGCTTTCACTCAGTTAATACTAGGCAGAAATCAAATCTGCATGTGGAATGCACTTCCTAGACTCTTGTGCAGAAAGGAGTGCAGTATTCTGCTGCATCCATTTTCAATAAGCTACCACAAGAACTCAAAAATCTTAGCAGTGGCCCAAACGCTTTTAAGTCTAAACTGACGAGTTTCCTCATGGCTCACTCCTCCTATTCTGTCAAGGAGCTCCTGGAATAGCTAAAAAATTAAGCAAATTCCAGTGCTACAGTCTTGATTTTCTTTATTTAAACTAACGACTTGTCGCCTGAATATATTTCTTATATTTCATTTTATCTGTTTCTACAATTGTGTTATAATTTCATGTATTGACTCGTTCCATGACCATGGAGACTTCTCCTAAATGTGGTCCAATGGAACAATAAATAAATAAACCCTACAGGGGACCATCACATAGAGGCTGAAATGTGTGAAACTCCTTTTAGTCACCTCGTATGACAGGCAGGAATATCTCGGGTTCTAGCCCCCAGACCCACAGAGGGGCTGGTCTGTTCTGATACTCCGTAAGCTCGAATTTCCCCTCCCCCCCCCCCTTTCATTAAACGGCAATGCAGAAAGCTATGAAATGCCCTACTGAAGTCAAGGAACATAACATCAGCATGAGCGCCATTGTCCACTGCGCTGTGATCTCGTGGAGACACAGAGCCAGCTGAGTTTTGCACGATCTGTGTGGAATCCATGTTGATTTTCTTCCAAGAAGTCAATTTTTTAGCGTAAAACATGTTCCATAATTCTACAACAGATTGACATCAATGATATAGGTCTATAATTATGTGGATCTGTCTTACAGCCTTTCTTATTAAACAGGAATGAGCTGCAATTTTTTCCAGTTGCTAGGTACCTTTCATTGTTCAAACGATCTATGATGAATTACTGCTAGGAAGGGAGTAAGTGCTTTTGCATAATCTTTACAGAATCTCACAGGTGTCTCATCTGGTCCTGCAGCCTTTCCACTACTAAGCAATTGTAGCCGCTTTTCAATACCGCTATCAATTATCTCAATATCTCCCATTTAATTTCAACGTTCGCACAATGATTGAAAGGATGGACAGTGTTATGATCTTCCATGGTGAAACAACTTTGGAAGACTGAATTCAGTATTTTGGCCTTCTCTTTGTTATCTTGCGTTTTGGTGCCAGTGTGGTCACTGAGAGAATAGTAGATGATTTTGACCCAGTTACTGATTTTACATACCAAAATCTCTCATGGTTTTTACTCGGGTTGGTTGACAACATCTTACTTTTGAAATCATTGAACACTTCTCTCATTGCTCTCCTTATGCTCATTTTTGCTTCATTCAGCTTTTGTTTGTCAGCTAGGATTTTACTTCTCTTGAATCTGAGATGAAGTGCTGTTTGTTTACATAGCACTTTTCTAACATGGCTATTAAACAATGATGGATCTTTCCAATCCCTTAAAACCTTACTCAAAACATACTTGTCTAGGGCATATTGAATGATGCCTTTGAATTTTTTCCATTTGTTCTCCAGCTCTTCATCCTCATCACTGAATATTTGTTGCACACTGCTGAGTATCTTGAAATTTGTATCCTGTCTGCCTTGCCAAAGAAATATATCTTCCTACCTTTCTTGACATTCCTTGTATGACCTGTCGTCATAGATGCTGTCTCAGCCTTGTCGAAGTGGGCAGAGGAGTTGACAGATTTTCAGAGCACTCTCTTGTCCTTGAGTACGAAGCTGCTCCTAAAGGCGAAAGAATCAGCAATGATCAATGTCATGAGGATGCAGAAGACAATGGAAACCTCTGTATTAAATACATGTAGCGTGAATTCACAGAACATGTGGCCTGTAACAGATAGTGTCATGATCTCTCCAATGCCAAAATATTCTGGACTAGTCCTCCATTCGGATCTCCAGGATGGGACTGTCAAGGGGGAGGTGACCATGAGAAAAAGATTGAATGATCAATTAAAGGATAACATCCTGCATCCCACGGCATGGAATGTAAGAAGCTTGAATGTGGTAGGGAAGCTAGAAAATCTGAAATGGGAAATGCAAAGACTCAATCTAGATATATTAGTGGTCAGCGAAGTTAAATGGAAAGACAAGGATTTCTGGTCAGATGGGTATAAGGTACTATAAACAGCGGCAGAAAATCGTATAATAGGTGTAGGATTCATTATGAATAGGACGGTATGGCAGAGAGTGTGGAATAGTGAACAGTTCAGTGATAGGTTTGTTCTTGTCAGAATCGACAACAAATTGACACCAGCAACAATAGTTCTGGTATACGAGGTGCGGCTAGAAAAAAACCATACTGCTGCTGGAAAAAACATTTATTTACAATTATTTACAATTTCATGTTATCTCCTTCAATGTATTCTCCTCCTCGGTCTCTACACCGCTCCATACGAATTTTCCACTGTTCATAGCAATGCTGCAGATCATTTTCAGTAAGTCCATACATTACTTCAGTCGCTTTTTCTTTTACTGCTTCAACAGTCTCAAATCTAGTTCCTTTCAAAGCTGACTTGACTTTAGGGAAAAGAAAAAAGTCACAGGGGGCCAAATCAGGTGAGTAGGGTGGATGATCTAAGATGGGAATGTTGTGTTTTGCCAAAAATGTCTTCACTGACAACACACTGTGAGCTGGGGCATTGTCTTGGTGAAGGATCCGTGACTTTTTTCTCCACAAATCGTTCCGTTTTCTCCGTACTCGCTCATGTAGGGTAGCCAGGACGCTAATGTAGTAATGTTGATTCACTGTTTGTCCCTCTGGTACCCAATCAATGTGCACAATCCCTTTGATGTCAAAAAAAACAATCATTGCCTTGAATTTCGATTTTGACATTCGTGCTTTTTTTTTGTCGTGGAGAACCAGGAGTTTTCCAATGCATCGATTGGCGTTTAGTTTCGGGATCGTAAGTAAAGAACCACGATTCATCGCAAGTAATAACATTTTGTAAGAAGGTGGGATCACTTTCAATGTTTTCCAGGATGTCAGAACAAATCATTCTTCGGCGTTCCTTCTGTTCAATTGTGAAACACTTTGGAACCATTTTTGAACACACTTTGTTCATGTTGAAACTTTCATGAAGAATCTGCCTAACACTTTCCTTGTCAACTCCTGTTAACTCAGACACTGCTCTGATTGTTAAACGGCGATCTTGTCGAACAAGTTTACCGATTTTTTCAATGTTTGCATCAGTTTTTGCTGACAATGGTCTGCCAGTGTGAGTGTCATCACTGGTGTCTTCGCGGCCATCTTTAAATCGTTTAAACCACTCAAACACTTGTGTTCGTGATAAACAATCATTCCCGTACACTTGTTGTAACATTACAAACGTTTCACTTGCAGATTTTCGTAGTTTGAAACAAAATTTGATGTTAACACGCTGTTCTTTCTGTACACTCAACATTTTCTGATGCACAGTACACTCAACTACTTAAAACAGACGCCACGGGGAGACTGTGTGCAGGAGGCAGATGAAACTCTAGCAGTAGGTGGAGCGAGAGTCACGTGACAGGCCACGCGACTTTCAGCCTTATTGCATTCGTTTTATTGTTTCACCAGTACTAGTCCGTTTTTTTTTCTAGCCACACCTCGTACGTGCTGATGCCACAAGCTGAAGATGAAAATACAGAGAAAGTACATGAGGATGTTGAAAGGGCAATACAGTACATTAAGGGAGATGAAAATAAAATAGTCATGGGGGACTGGAATGAAGTTTTAGGGGATGGAGAAGAAGAAAAGGATACAGGAGAATATGGGCCTGGGACATGGAGAGTTAGAGGTGAAAGACCAATTGAGTTCTGTAATAAATTTCAGCTAGTAATAGCAAATACTCTGTTCAAGAATCACAAGAGGTGGTGGTATACTTGGAAAAGGCATGCAGATAAGGAAAGATCTCAGGTAGATTACATCATGGCAATACAGAGATTCGGAAATCAGATACTGGACTGTAAGGCATACCCAGGAGCAGGTACAGACTCTATCGAAATAGTGATGAAGAGTAGTCTGAAGTTCAAGAGAATAGTCAGGAAGAATCAATACTCAAAAAAGTGGGATACAGATATACTAAGGGATGATGAGATGCACTTTTAAGTTCTATAAGGCTATAGACAGCACAGTGAGGAACAGCTCAGTAGGCAATACAGCTGAAGAGGAATGGACATCTCTTAAAAGGGCAATCACAGAAGTTGGAAAGAAGAACAGAGGTACAAAGAAGGTAACTGTGAAGAAACCAGAGTACGGAAGAAATACTTTAGTTGATCAATGAATGAAAGAAGTACAAAAAGTTCAGGGAAACTCAGGAACATAGAGATACAAGTCATTGAGGAAGGAAATAAATAGGAACCACAGGGAGCTAAGACAAAAAGGCTCCATGGAAATTCCGAACAAATCAAAGAAGTTCAGCATACAGGAAAGTCAAAACAACCTTTGGTGACACAAAAAACAAGGGTAATAATATGAAGAATGCAATGGGAATTCCACTGTTAAATGCAGAGGTGAGAGCAGATAGGTGTAAAGGGTACATTGAAGGCCTCTATGAGGGGAAAGATTTTTCAGATGTGATAGGAGAACCATAAGTCAATTTAGAAGAGATAGGGTATCCATTAATAGAATCAATTTAAGACGGCTTCGGAAGACTTAAAATTAAGTAAGGCATAAGGGACAGATAAGATTCCATCAGAATTTCTAAAATCATTGGGAGAAGTGGCAACAAATTGACTGTTCACATTGGTGTATAGAATGTATGAGTCTGGGGACGTATCATCTGACTTTCAGGAAAATATCATCCACTCAATTCCGAAGACTGCAAGAGTTGACAAGTGCAAGAATTATCACACAGTCAGCTTAGCAGCTCAGGCACCCAAGTTTCTGACAATAATTATACACAGAAGAGTGGAAAAGAAAATTGGGGATGTGCTAGATGACGATCAGTTTGGCTTTACAAAAGGAGCAGAGAGGCAATCTTGACATTGCAGTTGATAATGGAAGGAACACCAAAGAAAAATCAAGACACATTCATAGGATTTGTTGACCTGGAAAAAGCATTCGCCAATGTAAACTGGTCAAGATGTTCAAAATTCTGAGAAAAATAGGGGTAAGCTATAGGGACAGACACTAATATACAATATATACAAGAGCCAAGAAGGAATAATAAGAGAGGACGACCAAAAATGAAGTTCTCAGATTAAAAAGTGTGAAAGACAGGATGTAGTCTTTCCTCCCTACTGTTCAACCTGTGCATCAAAGAAGCAATGATAGAAATAAAAGAATGCTTCATGACTGGAATTAAAATAAAATGCAAAGGGATATTAATGATATGATTCACTGATGCCATTGCTATCCTGAGTGAAAGTGAAGATAAATTACATGATAAGCTGAATGGAATGAACAATGTAATGAGTACATAATATGGACTGAGTGTAAATCAAAGAAAGACGAAAGTAATGAAAAGTAGCAGAAATGAGAAGAGTGAGAAACTTAACATCAAGACTGATGGGCATGAAGTAGATGAAGTTAAGGAATTCTGCTACCTAGACAGCAAAATAACCAATGACCAGTGGAGCAAGGAGGAAATCAAAAGCAGACTAGCCCTGTCAGAAAGGCTAACAGAAGTCTACTAGTGTCACACACAAGCCTTAATACGAGGAGGAAATTTTTCAGAATGTACGTCTGGAGCAGTGTTGTATGTCAGTGAAACACGGATTGTGGGAAAACCAGAACAGAAGGGAATCAAAGCATATGAGATATGTTGCTGCAGGCAAATGTTGAAAATTATGTGGACGATAAGGTAAGGAATGAGGAGGTTCTACGCAGAATCGGTGAGGAAAGGAATACATGGGAAACACTAAAAGGAGAAAGGACAGGATAATAAGACGTTAAGACATCAGGGAATGACTTACATGGTACTAGAGGAAGCTGTAGAGGGCAAACCTGAAGAGGAAGGCAGAGATTGGAATACATCCAACAAATAATTGAGGACATGGCTTGCAAGTGCTACTTTGAGATTAAGGGGTAGGCACCAAGGAGGAATTTCCGATGGGCCACATAAAACCAGTCAGAAGACAGATGACAACAAGAATTAAGTTAGTTTTGTGTCTCATGCAACCATTTAGTCTCCTACTGACATGATGCATTTGTCAGAAAATGAGATGATGGCATGCAACAAAATGGGACACTGATGAACAGCACCATTCTAACATGAATCCTCAGTGGCTTTGTTGGCCATATAGTTTCCTTGTATCATGATGTGGCCAGGTACCCAGCAAATTATCACTTCCTTGCCACAGTGTTTGCATCACTATAGTGAGTCATTGATGTGTTGAATCAACTGGTCTTCCAGATTTCCGGATACAATTGGTGAAGTTCTTGTAGTAAACTAAGCAAGTCGAAACAGACAAGAAACCTTGTATGGTGATGTCTGTATCCCCTTCAGTGCCATTAGAATGTCATTTAACTCTGCATCATAATTTGTGAATTATTCTGGAAGACACACTTTGAAAACCCATTGAGGGAAAACAGCAAAACTGAAGACATTCTTGTCCTGTGATCCATCTGTATAAACGACAATAAAACTGTGGTACGTGCTTAAAATGGACGAAACCAAAGTTGGGACAGAGAGATTTTCAGCACCTGTCCAGCCAAATCCAGAGAGACTGAAATGGACTGGTCCAAAAGGCTCCAGTGAATATCAGAATGTCCTCATGGTGGACAGCACCTAACACCTTGAGATAGGAAATAAGGACTGATATATAGACCACACTGCCGTAAACTAAAAGTGATTGAACAAATGCCGTATAAAACTGCAAGAGGGAGGACCTGTCAAGCGTCCCTTATTTGTACACTAAGGCAGTTAAAAGTGTTTAGTGACTGAAAGCCCTTTGTTCATATGTCTTTCAAGTTAATTTTGAGTCAAGTAATAAACCCAAAAAGTGCTCAGTTTCTCGAAAACGTAAAATATTGTCCCTCATTGTGAATACTGGTTGGTTAAAACTTTGACAAGGACAGTTAAAATTGGCGTGTGTAATCTTCTCTGGTGATTACCAAAAAGCAGTAGTCCTGGTCCAGGTTTTCAGCTACATTGTCACTGTTGTAAGATCAGAGGAAGAGTAGAAGATTGCAAAGTCATCCACAAACAAAGAGTATTTGACAGTTCTCCTGACTGTGGAGGAAATGCCACTGACAGTGATGGCGAACAGTGTGACACTGAGTAAACTGAATGAGATTTTCACTCTGCAGCAGAGAGTGCTTAAGTCATGTTTGGGTACCTAAGATGGTAGAGCACTTGCATGCGAAAGGTGAATGTCTCGAGTTCAAGTCTCGGTCCGGCACACAGTTTTAATCTGCCAGGAAATTTCACTGAATACACTGCCTAGCATGACAATTCTCTTTAACATATCAGTCACCCAAGGCATTTCCCATGTGTATCAAAAATGCCGGTCCACAAGAAAGAACTGGATAAAAAGTGGCAGATGTCTATGTAGTCCCCATTCATGAAGTTGGCAAAGGATGTTGTACCTGCAAAACGTTTCATACTTTCTGGATGTCTAACAATTCCCCAAACCAAATAGTTTCAGCATAACAAGGATTCCTGTATCGCTGTCTCCAGTAAATTTTGATTGTCCAGAGTGGAATTGTAGTGTAAGGGCTGAAATCACACCACTAGGGGATCACATGACCTCACGACACAAGCAACCAGAGGAGGTGGCAGTTGACCATGCGTTGACGAGTCTTACCCATACCACTTGTAAGGACTACACCCCAGTAACTGTTAGGGGCACTAAGGTCTTTGCCTGGTTTCCAGAATGGAATTAATATTGCCTCCTTCAAATTCATGGGGGTAGTGTCCATGAAACCAGATCTGACTAAATCAACAAAGGAGCCATCCTTTCAGTTCAGAGCACAGATGACAAAGCCTGACATAGTGGATCTTATCACGTCCTGGAGCTGTGTCTCTGGCTACAGACAAAGCTAATTCCAGTTGCCAAATGGAGAACAGAAGGTTGTGGACTTCCTCATTACATGACAAGAAATTGAATTTCCTAATCTCTGCAATCCTATGGAACACCTGTAAAGCAGGAGCTTGTCTGGATGACTTGGTGACAGTAAAAATGTTTTCAGCTAAAACCTGCGCCATGGCTTGTCATGTCTATCAACACCAAATTCCTTGGCAAGCCTGTAAGGGGAAGTGTACTGCGCTTGCCTGAAATCCACTTTACTGAGTCCCAAACTTGCGCAGCAGAAGTGGACCAATTAATATACGTCAAGAATTCCTTCCAGGAAGACCTGTTCTTTTATCACTCACCTCCCATGTGCTCTCACAGATCTGTAGGCATGAAGGTTTCCTGTATTGTTTTTTTTTTTTTTTTTTTTTTTTTTTTTTTTTGTGGTTTTCGGGCGCACAACTTCAATGGTCATTAGCGCCCTGACTACTCTAAGAATGCACCGCGAGGCACAAGTTGACCACAACAACTAAAAGGGAAAACACGATAAAAGACAGACTGACAGGCATAGGATTAAAAAACATCATCAAATGTCCTTAGCGAGGTTTGTCAAATTGATAAAACAAAGAACACGAGCAGCTGCTCGTGGGTCATCCGCTAAAATGGCATCTGAAGTATTAGGCAGGTTAAGATCGAGGCGCAGTGTGTTAAGATCTGGACAGGACATTAAAATGTGTCTAACCGTCAGCAAGTGCCCACATGGGCAGAACGGCGCCGGCTCAGCCGTCAGCAGATGGCGATGGCTGAACCGGCAGTGTCCAATTCTTAACCTTGCTAAAACGACCTCCTCCCGCCGAGAAGGGCGTGAGGAGGACGTCCAATCCACGGGAAGAGGTTTTAAGGCCCGAAGCTTGTTGTCGGTAAGTGCAGCCCAATCGGCATGCCACAGCGACACAACGCGCCGACAAATGACCCTGCTAAAATCGGACGAAGGGACACAACAAGAAGCTGTCCGAGGCTGGAGGACCGCAGCCTTGGCCGCGGCATCTGCAGCTTCGTTCCCAGGGATACCGACATGGCCAGGAACCCACATAAAGCTAACCGGCGTACCGACGTCCACCAGCTGCTGAAGAGAGCGTTGGATCCGGTGTACGAAAGGGTGAACCGGGTACGGATCACTGAGGCTCTGGATGGCGCTCAGGGAATCTGAGCAGATGACATAAGCAGAATGTCGGTGGCGGCAGATGTAAAGAACAGCCTGGTAGAGGGCAAAGAGCTCAGCTGTGAAGACCGAACAATGGCCATGGAGCCGGTATTGGAAACTTTGTGCCCCGACAATAAAGGAACACCCGACCCCGTCATTGGTCTTAGAGCCATCTGTATAAATGAAAGTCATGTTGTTGAACTTCGAACGAAGTTCTAAAAAACGGGAGTGGTAGACCGAACCGGGGGTGACCTCTTTTAGGAGCGAGCTGAGGTCGAGGTGAACGCGGACCTGAGCCTGGAGCCAAGGTGGCGTGCGGCTCTCGCCCACTTGAAAGGTTGCAGGGAGTGAAAAATGAAGATGTTGAAGGAGGCGACGAAAGCGAACTCCAGGGGGTAGCAAGGCAGAGACATACAACCCGTATTGAAGGTCAAGAGAGTCGTCAAAAAAGGAACGATAAGACGGATGGTCGGGCATTGACAGTAGCCGACAGGCATACCGACAAAGCAGTATATCGCGCCGATAAGTGAGTGGCAATTCGCCAGCGTCAGCATGAAGACGCTCTACGGGACTGGTATAAAATGCTCCGATCGCAAGTCGTAAACCCCGATGTTGTATGGAGTTGAGGCGGCGTAAGATGGATGGCCGTGCAGAGGGGTATACGAAGCTCCCATAATCCAGCTTGGAGCGGACGATCGACCGATATAGACGAAGTAGGACGGTTCGATCCGCTCCCCACGACATACCACTGAGAACACGGAGGACATTTAAAGAACGGGTACAACGGGCGGCCAAATATGACACATGTGGAGACCAGCTAAGTTTCCTGTCAAAGGTAAGGCCTAAAAATTTGATTGTCTCCACGAGTGGGAGAGCAACGGGACCGAGTCGTAAGGACGGTGGGAGAAACTCTTTGTAGCGCCAGAAGTTAATACAGACCGTCTTCTCGGCAGAAAAACGGAAGCCATTGGCGACACTCCAGGAGTAAAGACGGTCAAGAGAACGCTGAATACAGCGCTCCAGGACACGTGTACACTGCGCGCTGCAATAGATGGTAAAATCGTCCACGAAAAGGGAGCCTGATACATCAGCTGGGAGGCAATCCATTATTGGATTGATCGCGATGGCGAAGAGAGCGACGCTCAAAACTGAGCCCTGTGGCACCCCATTCTCCTGGCGAAAGGTGTCGGACAGGACAGAACCCACACGTACCCGAAACTGTCGATCCATTAAAAAGGAACAAATAAAAAGAGGGAGGCGACCGCGGAAGCCCCATGTATGCATGGTGCGGAGAATGCCCGCCCTCCAACAGGTGTCGTAAGCCTTCTCCAAATCAAAGAACACAGCCGCGGTCGGGCGCTTCCGCAAGAAGTTATTCATAATGAAGGTCGACAAGGTAACCAGATGGTCAACAGCAGAGCGGCGCCTACGAAATCCACATTGTACATTGGTAAGTAGGCGTCGAGACTCGAGCAGCCAAACCAATCTAGAGTTAACCATTCGCTCCATCACTTTACAGACACAGCTGGTAAGCGAGATGGGTCGATAACTGGAAGGCAAGTGCTTGTCCTTCCCCGGCTTAGGAATCGGGACAACAATAGACTCGCGCCAGCATGCGGGAACATGTCCCTCAATCCAGATGCGATTGTATGTACGAAGAAGAAAACCTTTACCCGCAGGAGAAAGGTTCTTCAACATCTGAATATGAATAGAATCAGGCCCTGGAGCGGAGGACCGTGATCGGGCAAGTGCGGTTTCGAGTTCCCGCATGGTGAATGGGGCATTATAACTTTCACAATTCGAGGAGCGGAAGTCAGGTGGCCTAGCCTCCTCTGCCTGTTTGCGGGGGAGGAAGGCAGGGTGGTAATGAGCGGAGCTCGAAACCTCGGCGAAAAAGCGGCCGAAGGCATTGGAGACAGCCTCAGGGGCCACAAGGACTTCATTCGCGACCTTCAAGCCAGAAACTGGGGAGTGGACCTTAGTGCCAGATAGCCGGCGCAGGCTACCCCAGACAACAGAAGAAGGAGTAGAACTGTTGAAGGTGCTTGTGAAAGCAGCCCAGCTGGCTTTCGTGCTTTCTTTAATAATACGACGACACTGAGCACGTAATCGTTTATAATTAATACAATTCGCCACTGTAGGGTGGCGTTTAAAGGTGCGTAAAGCACGTCGACGAGCACGTAAAGCGTCTCTACATGCTGCGGTCCACCAGGGGACCGGTACGCGACGTGGAGAAGAAGTAGGGTGAGGGATGGAATATTCAGCAGCAGCGAGAATGACTTCCGTGAGGTGTGCGACCTGACGATCGCAGCTTGTGAAGGTTTGATCCTGAAAGGTCGCCCTGGAAGAGAAGAGCCACCAGTCTGCCTTGGAGATGGTCCAACGAGAGGAGCACGGAGAGGGAGTATGCTGCAGGAGATGGATAACACACGGGAAGTGGTCGCTCGAATATGTATCAGCAAGTGCATACCACTCAAACCGGCGTGCAAGTTGGGGAGTACATATAGAGAGGTCTAAATGGGAATAGGTATGAGATGTGTCCGAAAGAAAAGTAGGGGCGCCAGTATTGAGGCAGACAAGATTGAGCTGGTTGAAAAGGTCTGCTAACAAGGAGCCCCTCGGGCAGGATGCTGGAGAGCCCCAAAGAGGATGGTGGGCATTGAAGTCTCCAGTTAACAAAAATGGTGCAGGTAGCTGAGCAATAAGTTGCGTCATGTCTGCCCTGGTAACGGCAGATGACGATGGAGCGTAAACGGTACAAAAGGAAAACTTAAAAGTGGGGAGAGTAATGCGGATGGCAACTGCCTGCAGGCCGGTGTGCAACGTGATGGGATCGTAGTAAATATCATCCCGGACCAGCAACATAACCCCTCCATGAGCGGGGATACCTACCACAGGGGGTAGGTCAAAACGCACAGAGGTGTAGTGTGCCAAGGCAATTTGATCGCATGGGCGTAGCTTCGTTTCCTGGAGGGCTACGACGAGCGGACGATGCAAGCGGAGCAGCAACTTCAAGTCCTCTCGGTTGGAGCGAATGCTGCGAATATTCCAGTTAATAAGTGCCATCGTAAGAAAAGGAAGATGAGAGAAGGGGTCACCTCGAAGGCCGCTTAGGGCCTGGCTTCGAGCGAGCACTGCCGCCGCTAGCAGGAGGCGGACAGTCATCGTCCATGGGGTCTATAGGGTCATCGGCCATCTCGGGAGGATGGCCGGGAGGGGGAGCTTCCTCCGCCGGTGAACGGCCAGATGTTCGGCTACCAGCGGTGCGGCCAGGCGAAACGGATGACGGCCTGGGGCGGCAACCGCTGGGTGGCGCAGGAGAAGAAAGGCGCCGCGGCGGAGAAGGAGAACTGTGCTTCCTATGCGCCTTTTTAGAAGGACGTTTGGTGGAAGTACCGGTCGAAGGCTGGGAGGTCGAGGGACGGAGGAAGTCTGCACGGGATGGTTCCTTCTTGAAGGCCCGTGCATCTGACTTCGGGGTCTTCGACTGAGCAGAAGCTGAGGAAGTGGCTGGTGTCTGTGGGGTGATGGGAGGAAGAGGAGACGTCGACCGTGCGATCTTAGCACTGGCCGAACGGACGACCGTGGTGCTGAAGGTCAGATCGCATGTCTGGGTTGCTACCTCCCGGGTAGTCCGAGGAGAGGCGAGGACAGTGCTGTATTTCCCCGCTGGGAGCAGCGTGGGCTTCCTACTAGCCAATAGCTTGCGAGCAGCCGAGGTGGACACTTTCTCTTTGACTCGAATTTCCTGGATACAGCGTTCTTCCTTATAGACAGGACAGTCGCGGGAGGATGCGGCATGGTCACCCTGACAGTTCACACAACGAGGAGACGGAGGTGGACAGTCACCCTCATGGGCATCCCTGCCACAAGTGACACATTTAGCCGCATTGGAGCAAGACTGTCGAGTGTGATTGAAACGCTGACACTGGTAGCAGCGCGTAGGTGTCGGGACATAGGGGCGAACAGAAATAACCTCGTAGCCCGCCTTGATGCGCGATGGCAGCTTAACACTATCGAAGGTTAAGAAAAGTGTCCGGGTCGGTACAAGGTCATTATTGACCTTTTTCATGACCCGATGGACAGCTGTCACGCCCTGCTCAGCGAGGAAAGATTGAAGCTCCTCGTCAGTCAATCCGTCGAGAGAGCTACTATAGACTACACCACGAGACGAATTCAAAGTGCGGTGGGCCTCCACCCGGACAGGGAACGTGTACAAGAGTGTGGCCCGAAGCAGTTTTTGAGCCTGAAAGGCACTCTCAGTTTCTAGTAATAACGTACCGTTACGCAACCTGGTACAAGATTTGACAGATCCGGCTATGGCATCTACGCCCTTCTGAATAACGAAAGGGTTGACAGAGGAAAAATCCTTTCCGTCCTCAGATCGAGAAACTACGAGGAACTGTGGGGCAGGCGGTAGTACTTTTGTCACTGTTGGCTGGTCACGTTTCCGTTTGTGGGTCGAAGTCAAAAGCGATGGAGTAGAATCCATTGCGGAGGAATCCCCCATGATTGCCAGCGTCTCCGATGGCGCGCTCCTTCCTTGTGGGGACCCTCTCAGAGGGCACTCCCGCCTTAGGTGAATGTTTACACCTCAGGTCACACCTCCCGAGAAACAGACGGAGGGACCAATCGGCATGGTCAGAAGGTATCAGCTCAGGCAATCACCCCTCCCCGGGCCTGGCCTTTACCAGGGGGTACGCGCGTGCCTTACATGTCTACCCAGGGCGGGGACTTACGCGTTACCCCGTCACCGGCTACGCGTGCGAACGCGTGGGTCGGCCTTCAGACACGCACAGGGAGGAAGGAAGAAGAGGAAAAAGAAGGGAGAGGGAGAAAGAGGACAGACTGTCTCAAACGCCGAGGCGGAGACCAGAGAAGGCAAGGGGAAGAAGGCAATGAGAAGGAGGCAATGAGAAGGCAAGGAGAAGAAGGCAATGAGAAGGCAAGGAAAAGTCAAGGGAAAGAGTATGGAAGACAGTGAAGTGGAGAAGAGCAAAGAAAGGAACCAACAAAAGGAAGGAAGAAACGAGAAGTGAAAAACCAAAAAGACCACGATTATAGGTCGTGAAACCGTCCGTCTCCGGACGCAGGCGCTAACTACCCCCGTGAGGGGGATGGACTCCTTTTAGTCGCCTCTTACGACAGGCAGGAATACCTCTGGCCTATTCTAATCCCCGGACCCGCAGGGGGGTTCCTGTATTTGGATGGTGTTTGAAGTTCTGCAGAACTGTTCATTTGGCCCTGATTGCCAATCTAGTCTTAATTCCACCAAGGCTCAGGCCATCATCTGAGGTGGCTACTAGACTGGGGGATGGACTCTGCAGCAGCTGAATGGATCTCACAACTGATATGGACCACTGTGTCCTGTGCACAATCCTTTTGTTCAAAAATAGCCTATCAACTATACTGCAACCCATTTGCCCTTTCTATCATCCATCTGCATGGTCTCCTGTCAGCCCCTGTCGACAGAATGATCCACACTGGGAAGAGGACACTGGAATGTGAATCTGTAGCCACTTCCCACTGAACTCAGTCTGCAGCAGCTGGGGAATAATAACAAAGGTCAGTGGCTGAAAAAAGACATTGGAGCTGTGGAAAAGTGCATCATCTGACCCAAGTTCAGAAAGCAGATATTCTCAGAACGGATGAATCGCTAGAGCATCTGACCGCTGCAGCAAGTGGTAGGTGAGCCCTACAACACAATGTGTGCACTTAAGTCCCCCATGAGGAATGGGTGTGGGAGTGCCTGAAGAGTTCTGTCAGTATGTTTACAACCAAATCATCATTAGGTGGAAGGCACAAAGAACATGCTGTGATATTAAAGGGTGTGAGAACTTTCTCAGCTATTACTGCCATGGTCGTGGTAAGAGGGATAGGTGAGGAGGGGTGACTGTCATCAATGAAAACAGTCACTCCACCTTTAGCCCTACCTCCAGTGTCATCATTTTTCCTGTAGGGGTGGTAACCTCATAATGCTGATGTGTCTGACTTTAAAATGAGTATCTTGTCACCAGATGCAGAAGTGTTTCTCCTGGACCAGGAGCTGTCATTCTTCCAAATGTGAGCGGTATCAATTTAAATACAACTGCAATGCAGAAGTTCATGTGGCAACCATTGTTTAGTGATGGTTGGTCTTTTCTTTCTCCTTCAGAGGTGATTTGCTGGTGAGATCAGGGGGAATGTTAGCCAGTTCTTAGCTCTCCAGATCCTGTCACTGGAAGGCCGTATTTTCCAAAGCTTAGTTCCCACCAGAGAGGGAGAAAGCTCACCAATCTGAAGGTTTAGCTACCACTTTCTTGGACTTTGAATTACTTTTTGAATGACGTTTTTCTTTACAGATGGGTTAGAGGTATGGCTTAGTTTGTTTCTGATGGTGGGTAGTGGTGTGTGCCTTAGATGGTGACACCCACTGCTGATGGCTTTCGAAGACTTCAGTTTCAACTGGAGCATTTCCCCCACAGGTTCTCCAACAAGTTCATAGCTCATACTTTAATCTGTGGTCTGAGATTGTGCAGAGGCATCACGCTCAGCAATTGGCGTCTTAAGGGCTCATGTGAAAGAAGTAGCAAGAACGTGAGATTGCGTAGCTCTGAAAGCTTTTATAGCTTCACCATAGCTTGACTTTCAACTCCTGAATTTTCCATTCCTTGTTGTAAAACCTCGCACTTCTTGCTCCACACTGGGTGATCCTAGGAGCAGTTCATATATTTTGCAAGAAGTATACAATAATTGCCTGTTTTGTGAGCTGAGCCTCAGCAATGGCCACATGTAGCACTCCCATTACATCCCATAGAGGTACAGCCAAATTCTTCCAATTTTTACCATCACTCTGGGTTAGGAACAAATGGACAAACCTCGAGACAGATATAGCATATTGGAGCTAGTAACAACACCCTCACTAAAGTTAAGGCCTCTAGTGGGTATTCATCTCGGTCCTTAGATCCCGGAAGCTTAGATACCTGGGTTGAATTAGCAATTTCAACTAGAAGTGTTCCATTACATAGTTATTTGACTCTTTTTTGGGACCAAGCAATACCTTTCCATGCCTTGAGAATATGGAAAGGGAAGGCCTTCTCAAAGTTTCCTCCTGTTCTCCTGATTACAATGAAAGTGTTCATCATCGTCATCATCATCATCATCATCAGTTATCTGCTATATTAGCAGGTCCTTTGCCTCTCCATTTTCTGCGATCCAATGCTTCCTTCTTAAGGCTGCTGTATGTTGTACCGTCCATCATGTCATCCAGTATCTGGAATCTCTTCCTTCCTCGCTTCCTTTTCCCTTCTACATAACCTTCTAAAACTGTTTTTATCAGTCCGTCATTCTTTCTTAATATATGCCCAATCCAATTTCTTTTTCTTCTCTTTATTACATCTAGTAACTGTCTTTTCTCTACCACTCATCTCAGTACCTCTTTATTTTTTACTCTGTCCATCCAACTTATTCTTTCCATCTTCTGCCATGTCCAGATCTCAAAAGCCTCCAGCCTTTCTCTGTCTTTTTTCCTCAAAGTCCATGTTTCAGTGCCATATAGAAGAACACTCCACACAAGACATTTTATGAGTCTCTTTCTGAGTTCTCTGTCCAGACCACTGCAGAAGATTCTCCTTTTGTTATAAAACACCTGTTTTGCCATTGCTATCCTTGTTTTAATTTCTGTGGTGCACTTCCAGTCGGTGTCTATCGTGCTTCCAAGATACTTAAAATTTTTCACCTGTTCTAGTGTTTCTCCATTCAGCACAATTTTTATTTCCTTATTTCCTCCTATTGCCAATACTTTTGTTTTATTTGTGTTAATTTTTATTCCATATTTTTTTCCGTTAGTTGCAATGGTGTCCACCAAATCTTGTAATTCTTTTTCCTCTGTGTCTAGAAGGACCATGTCATCAGCAAATCTCATGCACCCTACTCTTCTTCCTCCAATTTCTACTCCTTTGTCATCTAATGAGCATTAATCAATCATATTTTCCAAGTACAGGTTGAAAAGGGTAGGTGATAAACAGCATCCTTGTCTTACTCCTTTACCTAGTCTGATCCAGTTTGTACTTTCTCCTCTCACTTTAACTGAAACTTTTTGATTAAGGTACAATGAGTTTATAAGTCTTCTGGTTCTCCAGTCCACTCTTTTCCCTCATAATAGTCGCCAGCGTGTCCCAAACCACATTGTCAAATTCCTTTTCTAAATCGATGAAGCACATATATAGGTCTCTTCGTTTTTCAATAAACCTTTCTCCCAAATTTCGTAGGAGCCCTATTGCATCTCTTGTGCCCGTATTCCATCTAAAGCCAAACTGCTCCTCACCGAGATTCTCCTCTATTACTTTTTCAAGTCTTTTATTAATTATTCTTAACATCACTTTGACTGCATGTGAAATGAGGCTGATTGTTCTGTGCTCACTGCATTTCTTGGTTCCTTGTTTTTTCAGTAATGGAATCATTATTGTTGTCAAAAAGTCCTCAGGCCATTCACCACTGTCATATTTTATTACATAACCTCAATATTTCTCTTATTCCATTGTGGTTCAAACAATTTAGTATTTCTCCCGGTATTGTATCTGTACCTACTGCTTTGCCATTTTTCATTGCAGCAATGGCAGACTTTACTTCTTCCATTATGATGGTCGGTCCTTTCTCTTCATCACTTACACTGTTGTGTGATTCAAGTTCCAGAGTTTCTGGTTTGCTATTTGTGTCATATAGCTCTTTTATATATTCTTCCCATCTCTGGAGGACATCATCATGATCTTTGTACACTACCTCTTCGTCTTTACTCAAAATTTCCATAGTAGCACTTCCTGCTCTGTTTGGTTCCCATGTCCTAGTCTTTACTCTGTTGTATAGTAAGTCATATCTTCCCTTCCTGTCCAGTTCTTCAATTTCATCACATTCCTCTTTTAGCCATTTTTTCCTAGCCTGCTCTGTTCCTCTTCGCAGTTCGTTATTTAACCTCCGGTATATCTTTCTTGCATCTTCAGTGTTCTTGTTTTTCAATTTTCTTCTCTCCTCCATCTTGGAAATCATTTCTCGTGTGACCCATGGTTTTTTTCCCCTTTTCCCTTTTACATATCCTATATTTTGCTGCCCTGCATTAATGATTCCTTCTTTCAGCATATTCCAGTACTCGTTGGCATTATCAGGTGCTTCTTTGTCTCGTAATGTGTTTAGAAAGTCCCGAGACAGCATTTCTGTAATTTGTTCTTTGTTGGACCTTATCTTCTCTAAATCCCACTTCTTCACCATTGTCACCTTTTTCAGTTTTTTCATTCTTATTTCTATTTCTGCCATAAGTAAGTTGTGGTCACTATTAATATCTGCACCTGGTAATGTGTGCACCTTGTTGATTCCATTCCTGTATCTTTCATCTACCAGTATAAAATCGATTTGGTTTCTATATTTACCCCCTGGTGATTTCCAAGTGTAGAGCCTCCTCTTATGGTTCTTGAACCATGTGTTTGTCACTATCAGCTGCCTTTCCCTGCAGAAGTCAATTAACCATTCACCTCTGTCATTTCTCTTTCCAAGACCATGACTGCCTACTATCTTTCCCTCTTTCCCTTCTACCACAATGGCGTTCCAGTCTCCCAATACTATTTTGCAGCGTTTTTTATTTTCGTCCATTATTCTCTCTATTACATTGTACGTTTCCTCTACAATTTGGTCATCATGTTCTGAAGTTGACATATTCACCTGGACAATAAGTAAATCTTTTTGTGCTCCTTTCGGCCTTACACCAATAACCCGGTCATTTGCATAGTCTACATATTCCACACATTTATCCAATTCCTTTGTCATAATCATTCCTACTCCATTAATTCCTTTTACTTCTCCTCCTGTGTAGTAGAATACATATTCATCTGACTGCAACTCTCCATGTCCATTCCATCTTACCTCAGCAACTCCTACGAGGTCCATATGATTCTTTTCCATTTTTCTTTTAAGGTTTTCTAGTTTTCCTGCTTGTAGCAGAGTTCTGACATCCCAGGTACCAATTCTCGTTTTGATTTTTTGCCTCCTTTCAAGTTGATGGAGTATAGACAGAGATATGCTGAATGAACATGTTTGGCTGTCAAGAGAGCAATGTATATTACCTTCAATGACCACCATAGCATCATATTGTCAAATGACATTTAAAAAAATCCAAAGTAATTCCGCTCATATGTAAAGGCTGTAAGTGGCACTGAAGTTCAGGTCCATTCCCTAGAGAATGAGACGGGATCTGAAACTCATGGTAGCAAAGCAAAAGCTGAAATGCTTAACTCCATTTTCAAAACCCAGGAGAATTGCCCCAATTTAGTCCTTGTACCATTGAAAAGATGAATTAAATGAACAGTACTTCAAGCCAGATGGAATCTGATGTGTTGGCAGAAGAGCCAAAACTGTGTTGCTAGAGGAGGCCGAAATGCACGCGTTGAAGTTCATGCAGACTGGCGTGAGGTCTGGAACAAGGTAAAGTAGTTGAGTCTAGTAAGAAAAGAATGTAGTTGCAGGAATACTTAACTTCAATCCATAATTGGATAACATCGCTCTTGTTGATACATTAATTACAATCTCAATATAAACTGGTAAAGGCGCCTTGCTAGGTTGTAGCAAATGACGTAGCTGAAGGCTATGCTAACTATCATCTCGGCAAATGAGAGCATAGTTTGTCAGTATAGCATTGCTAGCAAAGTCATCTGTACAATTGGGTCGAGTGCTCAGAAGTCTCTAGACCTGCCGTGTGGCGGCGCTTGGTCTGCAATCACTGACAGTGGCGACACACGGTTCCGACGTATACAAACGGACCGCGGACGATTTAAAGGCTACCACCTAGCAAGTGTAGTGTCTGGTGGTGACACCACAGAATCCCCATCATATTCTATACTGAATTTGCAGCTGAGTTAGCCCCTATTCTCACTACACTACCATATCTGCCCCGAGCAAAAAGCCATGCCCACTAATTGGAGAATGGCACAGGTCACACCTGTCTATGAGAAGGGTAGTAGACGTGGCCCACAGAACTACCATCCAACATCCTTGATGTTAATTTGATGTAGACTCTTAGAACATACTCTGACCTCAAACATGATAATGTACCTTGAACAGAAAGACCTCCTCGATGCCAACCAGCTCGGTTTTCGAAAACACTGATCATGTGTAAACCAACTCACACTTCGCCCACATGCCGTACTGAAAGCTTTGGATCAAGTCAATCATTTAGATGCCATGTTTCTTGATTTTCAAGAAGCATTTTATTCACCTATGCTTATTGTCAAAAGTACGATCATATGGGGTACAAAGTGAAATTTTTGAGTTTATTGAGGACTTTTTGGTAGTAATGGCACAGCATGTTACCTTGGGTGGAGACTCATCATCAGATGTAGAAGTAACTTGGGGTGTGCCCCAGGGTAGAGTGTTGGGACCCTGGCTGTTCTTGCTGTATATTAATGACCTCACAGGCAACATTAATAGTAAAACCCGGCTTTTTCCATAAGATGCAGTTATCTATAATGAAGCACTATCTGAGAGAAGCTGCAGAAATATTCAGTCAGATCCTGACAAGTTTTCAACATGGTGCAGAGATTGACAAATTGCTCTAAATGTTCACAAATGTACAATTATGCACTTTACAAAACGAGAAAACATGGTATTCTTGGATGACAATATCAATGAGTCACAACTAGAATCAGCCAACTTATACAAATACCTGCATGTAACACTTTGTTGGGGTATGAAATGGAATGATCAGAGGGTGAAGTAGGTGGTAGACTTCAGTTTAATGGAAGAATACTGGAGATGTGCAATCACTCTACAAAACATACTGCTTACAAATCACTCGTGCAATCAATTCAAGAATACTGTTCAGGTGTGTGTGACTTATACCAGATGGGACTAACAGGGGATATTGAAAGTATACAGAGAACGGCAGCACAAATGGTCACAGGTTTGTTTAATTCATGAGGGAGTGTCAGAGATACTGAAGGAACTGAAATGGCAAACTTTTAAAGCAGACAAACTACCCTGAGATAGACTATTAACAAAGTTGCGAGAACCAGCTTTAAATGGTTACTCTACGAATATACTACTAACATCTATGTACTGTTCAAACAGGGGTTGTGAGGATAAGATGACAATTATCACATGCTCAGAGGCATTCCCACAATCTTTCTTCTCACATTCGATACATGGATGGAACAGGAAGATACCTTAATAATGGGTAAAATGGGGTGTACCCTCTGCCGTGCACCTCATAGTGGTTTGCAGAATATAGAAAGGGAAACATGACATCAAAACTGAGGGCTCAAAGTTAATGTGTAAGAGTGAAGCTCAACAGAGCTACCATCAATGGATGAATTCTCCACTGTTGGCGCATTTAAGCACATAATACGGAAGCTGCTAGAGCAGTTTCTCTGTACAATTTTAAGGCTTCTTCACATTTTGTCCAGGCAAATCACTATGGTGAGCAGGGCATAACTGGACTGAGGCAACCAGAGAACTAGGGGGTACACTGGCACCCACAACAAGGAAATAATTAAATAATGAAAATTTGAAATGCGTCTACAATATGCATCATATGTAAAGTGTGTACTGCAAAATCCACCTTCCTTCAGGAAATGTATGGCTGGCTTAGCTACTATCTCATCATCCCACATATTTCGGGTAGTGTGGTAGAGAAGTTGATGGCTCATCTCACATCAACTCGCAGGGCAGATTCTACAGAAATATGAGTTGGCATAAGATGATCAGCACAGCTGCATCAAGGGGTGTCCTCTATTAATAAGGAACCTGTGGGAAACTGTGTAGAGGTCACTATGCAGTCAACAGTAAAATTGCACCTTTCTGAGTGGCCAGGAGTGACATATCCCCTACCACAGCGGTCCCTTCAGTTATTCTCAGCTTGCTGAGGGTTGTTGTAGTCTGCCATTCATATCCTAGGCTTTCAAACTGTTATGTTGCAGCTGAGATCTTAGGTGTCTCTCTCTCTCTCTCTCTCTCTCCAGTACACATATTCAAGCTTGCCTCTTGCGGTTGCCTCTTTAGCCGATTTGTCAGTTCATTTCACAGAAAAACCACATTGCCCTGTGTCCAGATGAATGTTAGTATTCTGTAGCTGTGTAGGTCATCTACTAAGCCTTGGATGTTCACTTCTGAAATGTACACAGGGTGATATGTCCTTTGTAAGCAGTTCACGTAGTTCCTACAAACCAGTTGTCCTTTGTGGTGATTTTTTCAATAAACTGCAGAGCCTGGCCATGACCAACTATCCAGTGTGTACACTGTATGCGTGAAGCAGAAAATACATTTTGCATATGAAAAAGCACAACCAAACCTGCCATTAACTTTCAGTCTGTCCATGTACATGCTCGTCGAATTAGGATAGTTGTGAGGAACTGAACACCAGTTACCTGAGGGTGGTGCATCTGCATTTTTCTTATGGCCACAAAAGAGATCCACTTGAATCATAAGGCTGGAGGCATATCGCAGGAGATGCTGAGAAGGAATTACGTACACAGACAAGTGGGGCCCAGTCCGCGCATACTGTTTTCAATCGTATCTAAACTAGTCTAACCATTTTTGGAGGATTCAGAATGAGTATGAACAGGTAGTTGTGAAACAGAGTTGACTAACATAGATGTTTAGGCATGTGGCAAATTTAGATTGAATTCTTCACCAAGAGTTGCTGGCACTTGACCCTCAATTGTGGGATACCAATTTCCAGCAGTATTTTGCGTGTGGTACTCTTCACAGAAAGCACCAGCTGCCAACTGCACACCATCGAAGTGGATAGGGTCTAACAAACTCAGTATTGATGTGGTATTGACTCACAAGCAACATCCATAGATCAGGTGGGATAAAACCAAAGCTCTGCAAAATTGTAGGAGAGCTGTGCTGTTGGGGCTCCAGGTAGTGCTGCTAAAAAATCTGAGGGTATTGAGTTTCTGCGTGCAATTTGGAGAAATTACTAAAACACAAAATCATTCACCATACTGAAACATCTGAAGTTCAATCTTCATACAAAGTCAAATATTATGTGGACACAGTGAAGAATTACATACCACAGATAATGTCAAAACAATGAAAACTGTAACTTTGGAGAAGTTTAAATCCTCTTGGGACAAAGTGATTCATAATGTATATAATGTGGGAACTGATGTGTATCACAGTAAGTGAAACTAAAGATAAAAGTATCATTTATGGATGGCAGAGTTAGTGTTGGGCAAGGGACATCAAATATCCTTCTGACTTTCTCAAATGAAGTAAGATGAGGTATATCAGTTCATCATCATGTCTCAGTAGAAAATAATTTCAGTGATGACACAGTAGCAAGTTAAGAGATAACGTTTTGAAAACTTTGATGACGCACCAGTGGATGTTGAAGATAAAACTGATATGCCTGGGAAAAAATGTAGTACATTTTAAAACAGCTGATGTTCCATTGCTGGAAAATTTGTAATTTATTTGTGTGAAACATCTGATCACATGCATTGCATTTGGTAGTACTACAAACACAGCAGTATACAATCTATGTTATAAAAGGTACTGAAGTATACACTAAATTATTTTACATAATAATATATTAAATTTTTGTGTCTAAGGTAGGCTCTAGTAGCATTGCTCAGTGAGCTATGATTTTCAATGCATTTAGAATTTTTGAGTAGTTACCGTATTTACTCGAATCTAAGCCACACTTTTTTTCCGGTTTTTGTAATCCAAAAAACTGCCTGCAGCTTAGAATCGAGTGCAAAGCAAGCGGAAGTTCTGAAAAATGTTGGTAGGTGCCACTACAACTAACTTCTGCTGTCTAATATATGTAGCGCTACACAGGCATGCTTTGTAGACACAAAGATAAATACTGGCACCAAAACCTCTGTGTCAGTAAATAAAAAAAAAAAAAGAAAGGTGGAAGACGAGCTGCTTTTCTCCGCCCCGAGTTTCGACCACTGCATTTTCATACATTATCCAACAAAGTAAATACAAATTCCGTATTGTTCATCTTCGAATGTAGCAGAATTTCAATGTACTATGAAAATCCGACTAGCAAGGCTGTTTAGGATGTTTGTCAACATGGCCAACTCTACGTTCTGAGTTTTTTCCTACCTGTGAGAAGAGATGGTTGCTAATAGGAACCTGATGAAATGTGAATCACATGCAGTATTCTCTTCACCATAAGAGTAATACGAATATAAACATTTTGCCATGTATTCTTTCACATTTGCTGCTATCCTGTCTGCCTAATAAACTACGAAACTAGAGTGAGACAACAGCAAACGCGGAAGAATATACCATCGTGTCATGTTTATATTCGTATTATTCTTATGCCTAATAGTGATACAATCAGAAATGAAGCACGCCTACTGACTAGATTTTTAACTCTAAGATGACTCTAATTTCTGTGCATAATTTGATGTACTAAAGAATCGGCCGCAAAGATTTTCAAACGGAGAAAAATTTTCGCCTAACTCTCGTACAGAACATGTTCTATCATACACAGTCTATTATTTGGTTCTTGTTGATCATTATCAAAGAAAGCAGCACTGTATGTAACAACAAATAGCAGTCTCTTGCCATTGTTTCACTAATGAGACGATTCCTCTTTTTAAAAAAGCGGCGGTAGCGCGCACAAAAGCAAGCCGTGGCGCGAGCGGCGACAGGCCGTAAACACGCACTATCAGAATGCGACAAACAATGCATGACACAGTACAGTAATGCATTTTCTGCTTAGAGTGACGTGAACACCTATAACAAAGAAATCAGATCTTATCAGATCAAAGCAAAATAAGCAATCGATTCAAACCAGACGGAGCACGTGAAAAAGGAAGGGTACTCGTATAAATACGGACGGAGCGCCTGACGCATAGCAATGGCTACCTGGTAAAGCTTAACTGCTTGGCCTAAAACTTTTCTCTCCCCTTGAATTTTGAGTCCCAAATTACAGGTGCGGCTTAGATTCGGGAATTTTTTTGTCCTTTATTTCGAGTCTCATTTTTCAGGTGCGGCTTAGATTCGAGTGCGGCTTAGATTCGAGTAAATACAGGCATTGAAATATTTTGCTCCTTTAGTGTATGGACCATTTGCAATTCTTTTTCAGCCTTTGTCTGCCACATGGTAATATTCTACTCGTACAGAGTTTTGTTCATGACTTTCTGTTTTATGACATGTATATTTCTTGTCTTCTACAGCCAGTACTATTGCTTCAAATACAAACATAGAACAGACAGTCATTATTTTAAAATGTATTAATTCCCTGAAAGATGTTCTTTCATCTTTCTTACCTAATATTCTCAAAGCTCATTTGTGCAGCTTAAAAACTCTGCCCAAATGAGGTATTGAAGCCCCCAACCAATAATACTGAAGCATTTGGAAGAAAGCGCTGCATTAAACTGAAATGCATTAGGCCTACCCTCATTGTTGGGTGTTGACATATGGAGTTATTCTTCTTGAAACATGTAAGCTGGATATTAGCCTAACAAACACACATTGCCAACTTCTTGTGTCCATAACCGTTTTCTGTCTACACATATACCTACAAACTTACACTCACTGCAGATTTTCCGTAACACATTATATCTTGACAATTGGTACAATTTTGCAAGTACCCAACATTGAAGGAAATTATACTTCTTTTTTGTAAATTGACTTATAATTTTATTTCCTAACTGTGACTTTGCCATATCTATAAAAATTTTTACCTTCATGACAAGATTAAACACACAATTTCCTCAATAAATTCTGAACCGTCATCTGCATACATTGTAATGAAGATACTAGTTTTGAATTTATTTGGGAACTCACTGGCATATCTTACACAAAGGAGGACGTCAATTATCAATCCCTCATGTTTACAGAATTTAATATTTCTGGCCCTTGATGTGTAGCTTTTTAATGTTTCTCCATTATTGTGTGGGATTTTGGTACACAGTCTTCTGTTTTCTAATATGATGTATTAAGGTGCAAAAGTTTTCCACTGATGCCATCTCTGGCCAGTTTTGACCAGAGTACCTCTTTATCAACCCTATCAAAAGTCTGTGATAGATCTAGGAAAACCCAAGCTCCTTGCATGCCTTCATTGATTTTCTCAAGAAATTTCAGCATAAATTGTAGTGCTGCTGTCATGGTCCTGTGACCACTTGCAAAGTCCTGCTGAAAATCTCTCAGATGTTTGTGCATATTATACTACTCTAACACATTTCAGAATGATTTTGTTGATTGACTTACTAAAAACAGAAGTTGAAGTGAGTGGTCTAATTTTCTACTAACTGTTTATCACCTTTTCTGTGGGGAGGTTTAATGATGGGTGATTTTAGTCTATCACAGACCACTCCTCACAACGAGAGCCATCAAATGATATGCTAGATTATATTGGCACTGCATAAGTAAAAATGGAGAAATTTCATCCCAGCCAGCAGATTTCATGTTTTTACATTCTCTGATGAGCTGCAAAGTGTGCTTGAATTAAAGTTCAGGGAGTTGATCAGGTTTAGATTAGATTAATACTAGTTCCATGAATCATGAATACAATATTTCGTAATGATTTTCCAATACATGAAATAATTAAGTTAATATAACAACTTATATATTTTTTATATTTTTTTTTATTTTTTTATAATTTTTTTATTTGTTTTTTTTTTCTTTCTTCTTAATTTATATCTAAAAATTCCTCTATGAAGTAGAAGGAGTTGTGTTTCAGAAATTCTTTTAATTACTTCTTAAATACTTGTTGGTTATCTGTCAGACTTTTGATACTATTTGGTAAGTGACCAAAGACTTTAGTGGCAGTATAATTCACCCCTTTCTGTGCCGAAGTTAGATTTAATCTTCAATAGTGAAGATCATCCTTTCTCCTAGTATTGTAGTTATGCACACTGCTATTACTTTTGAATTGTGTTTGGTTGTTAATAACAAATTTCATAAGAGTATATATACTGAGAAGCTACTGTGAATATCCCTAGATCCTTAAATAAATGTCTGCAGGATGATCTTGGGTGGACTCCAGCTATTATTCTGATTACAAGCTTTGGTGCAATAAATACTTTATTCCTCAGTGACGAATTACCCCAAAATATGATGCCATATTCAAGCAATAAGTGAAAATAGGTGTAGTAAGCTAATTTACTAAGATGTTTATCACCAAAATTTGAAATGACCCTTATTGCACAAGTAGCTGTACTCAAACGTTTCAGCAGATCATCAATGTGTTTCTTCCAATTAAATCTCTCATCAATGGACACACCTAAAAATTTTGAATAGTCTACCTTAGCTATATGCTTCTGATTAAGGTCTATATTTATTAATGGCATCATACCATTTACTGTACGGAACTGTATGTACTGTGTCTTATCAAAATTCAGTGAGAGTCCGTTTACAAGGAAACACTTAGTAATTTTCTGACAGACATTATTGACAATTTCATCAGTTAATTCTTGTTTGTCAAGTGTGATTACTATACTTGTATCATCAGCAAAGAGAACTAACTTTGAGTTGACTTCAGTCGAGGCCCATGAGAAAGACAGGCCACGGCACAGAAATCACTAATGTAGGCCTGAGTGCCCTCACTCACTCAACTCAGCAAACTGTATTTTTAGACATGTTAGCTCTCAACTGGGTGTATGTGTACTAACGAGAATTGCATTTTCTACTGGAATCTGCTATTGTGAGGTCTCACTTATTACTCGTCATACAGTGAAATTGAAGATCAATTCTCATCATAAACAGCAAAACGGTTTGTTTATAGCATTTAGTCTCATCTGATTAACAGTCCTCATTTCATACAAGATGTAGAGCCTTATGCAACAGATAATAATTTAGGCATGATTTTAATTTTATTATATCACATTACAGCCATAACAAATTATCAGTAACCTTGTGGACTTACTATCATTGTAGGACTAGTAACAGTAAGACTTCATAGTAGTTACTTCCAGTAGAAGATGCAATTCATGTTTATACATACACGTCTAGTTACTAGTTAATAGGTATATAAATGCAGTTTGTGTGCCAAGTTGAGCGAGCTCGGCCTACCTTCGGGATGTACGTGCCATGGCCTCTTTCTCGTGGGCCTCGCCTTGGTGTGATTTCCAACATTTACTTTATCTGTAGTACAGAAGTCAGATTCTGCAATGTGTATGAAGTAGTCATTAAAAACATTACTTAGCCCCTCTCTATTGGTGACAATATTGTTATTAAATATCTGTTATTAGATTCTAAATGTGGCAGGGGTAAAGTACAGGGAGCAAAAGGCTATTTACAATTTGTACAGAAACCACGTGGCAGTTATGAGAGTTGAGAGGTACGTAAGGGAAGCAGTGGTTGGGAAGGGAGTGAGACAGGGTTGTAGCCTCTCCTCAATGTTATTTAATCTATATATATTGATCAAGCAGTAAAGGAAACTAAAGAAAACTAAAAAAAAGAGTAGGTATTAAAATCTGTGGAGAAGAAATAAAAACTATGAGGTTCAATGATGACATTGTAATTCTGTCAGAGACAGTCAAGGACTTGGAAGAGCAGTTGAACAGAATGGACAGTGTCATGAAAGGAGGGTATAAGATGAACATCAACAAAAGCAAAACAAGGATAATGGAATGTAGTCGAATTAAATCGGGTGATGCTGAGGGAATTAGATTAGGAAATGAGACACTTAAAGTAGTCAAGGAGTTTTGCTATTTGGGGAGCAAAATAACTGATGATGGTCAAAGTAGAGAGGATACAAAATGTAGACTGGCAATGGCAAGGAAAGTGTATCTGAAAAAGAGAAATTTGTTAACATTGAGTATAGATTTAAGTGTCAGGAAGTCATTTGTGAAAGTATTTATGTGGAGTGTAGCCATGTATGGAAGTGAAACATGGATGGTAAATAGTTTGGACAAGAAGAGAATAGAAGCTTTCGAAATGTGGTGCTACAGAAGAATGCTGATGATTAGATGGGTAGATCACATAACTAATGAGGAGGTATTGAATAGAACTGGGGAGAAGAGGAGCTTGTGGCACAACTTTACTAGAAGAAGGGATCAGTTGGTAGGACATGTTCTGAGGCATCAAGGCATCACAAATTTAGTATTGGAGGGCAGCATGGAGGGTAAAAATCGTAGAGGGAGACCAAGAGATGAATACACTAAGCAGATTCAGAAGGATGTAAGCTGCTGGAGTACGTACTGGGAGATGAAGCAGCTTGCACAGGACAGAGTAGCGTGGAGAGCCGCATCAAACCAGTCTCATGACTGAAGACCACAACAACAAACAACCACATCATCCAACAGTTGTGATGTTACACATTTTGACTTTCAAGCATCATCAGAGATAAATTTGTGCAGTGAGGGAGGAAACACTTATGACTGGATCAGTGGTACTTGAGCTTAGTATCATTGAAGATGATATTAATTCTTTGAAGATAAA
This sequence comes from Schistocerca americana, assembly GCF_021461395.2. Classification (NCBI taxonomy): domain Eukaryota; kingdom Metazoa; phylum Arthropoda; class Insecta; order Orthoptera; family Acrididae; genus Schistocerca; species Schistocerca americana. Next base: position 50,487,138 of record NC_060119.1, on the reverse strand, counting down.
AAGTTTGATGACACTGGCATTGTCAGTAGCGCAGTGCCACAATGTGAATTTTGAGTGGATATCCAGATCAGTCATAATGTTACAACACTGAATTACAGAGTCAAAATGTTTCCACTGTTAACACACAAAGCATTTTTGTGTCAAACTTTACAAATGAATTGTGTTCGTTGTTATATTAAGTATCTTCCATGAGCTACATCTGTAAATAATGAGAGTTGAAATTAAAAGCATACATTTTTAAGAAGAACAATATTAATTTGTCAACTGTTTTCTGGCCTTCATCATCCATAGTTCATGTTTTCTCACACAATATACTGTGACATTTAAAACGAGCAATGCTTTCTAAATATCATGCTGATTTGTTGACATAAGCTTCTCAGTCTCAAGAAAGTTCATGATATTTGAATTGAGAATGTGTTCATGGATTCTGCATCAAACTGATAAGGATATTAGTCTGTAATTTCGTGGATCCATTCTTTCACCCTGTATATATAAAAGAGTCACCTGTGCTGTTTGCCAGTCACTTGGGACTTTGAACTGAGCGAAAAATTCATGACAAATCATAGCTAAGCTAAGCAAAGTGCCAATTCCATAATATACTCTTTGTAAAACCAAATTGGGATTCAACCTCGACCTGATGACTTCTTTGTTTTCAACCCTTTCAGTTGTTTATCTACACTTGGGATGCTTACTACTATGTTATCCATATGGGACATTGTGTGATGATCAAGCAATGGTGTGTTTGTACAATTCTACTGCATGAATGCTTACTTCAACACAAAATTCAAAATTTCAGCTTTTATTTTGCTATCTTACACTGCCACACCGAAGTGGTCAATGAATGACTGCAAAGAAGCTTTAACCCTAGACACTGATTTTACATAGAACCAGTATTTTCTTAGATCCCCCGACATCTTTTTTGCTACAATGTGACTGTGGTAGTAGTTGCACACTTCACACACACATCTTTTCATAGACACATGAATCTTTCGACTAATCTTTGCTTCAGTATTTTCCTGATTTCGTTATTAAAGCCCAGTAGGTCTTTCCCAACCTTAATTCACTTAATAGGCACCTATTTCTCCAGAGCACAACTAGCAATCTGTTTAAACTTTGCCTGTAATACCTCTACAACCATCATAAGGAAAATAAGCAATGTCAATTCATTGCCAAGTGATATACTAACAGCTACTTACCTGCTATTTCTCCACTGGCCTTCTTGACTGTTTTACACACTGCTTCATGGGTCACAACAAACAAAATCAGTGATTTAAAAGAAATCTCTGAACATAACTGGGCAACCTGCCATTACTGTTGCATTTTTTCTCTCTTACTGTACATTTCCCTGTCACCTCAAAATCAGCAGTATTAGTATCAGAATTTTGGTGTTCAAAAAACATTTAATATGAAAGAATAACTGAAGTTAAGCTGAAACAGTTTTGGGGACTGGACAATGATAACTGCAGTTGAGCGAAAAATTAGTTACCAGTACATGGTTAATTTGTTAAAAAGCAATTTTCCAGTATTTTCTAGTGTAAAAGATAATGTCCATCTGAGATAAAAGTTTCTAATGTGATAAATATTGACCAAAGGACTTCTTTTAGTAGATAGTGCCATTCATGGAAGTATTGCTGAGTGTGTATACACAGATTTCATTGATGGAAGTAAAAGTAAATACAGTGAAAATGCAATTTAAAACAACTGAGCATTTGCAGCATCTGTGGAATATTACAAACAGTAGTAACTTGGCAATAACAACATTCTTCTGAGGTGCAACATTTTCCTTTGGCATTCTATATTAATGAAGAATAGACAGGAAGAATTACCACAAAACTGGAAAACTTTGCCAGGGTTACTTTCTTCTTACAACAGAAGAAATAATGATTATTTGAAGAACTCTGTTGTTGAGGATACTGTTTCAGGTGGTGCCCAAATCAAAGGCTATGGGGCTCACATGCTGACTGAGAAATCGTGGTCCGTAGAGAGTGGGCAACAGGTTGACTGACACTCTGCCTGAGGACAGCTGGAATTGAGATCTTGGAAGAAAACAGTGGTCAAATCTACCATTGAACATCAAACAGTACAAAATCCCTACATGAGACTTGTTCAGATTTGTTTCAGGTAACAACATGCACAATAAAATTACTGTAATTCATTAATTGACTAATATCAGGTAGGTACAAATATCCTGATATTTAACATGCTCTCTTGATTTATTTTTCCTTAAACAAAAGTTAATTTTTTATGAAACTGGGATACTGTTTGTGAGTGTCTGCTGTGTAGGGAAGTTCCAGACAGAGAACCCACAAGGACCTATTGTGGTCTCTCTCCTCGGGTCAGACACAATAGAATAACTTGTCAATGTATGAGCCAGGGTGAGGAGTGTTCTCTCACTGTAAGATAAAATCAAGAGCAAACCCAGTGTGGACATTCCAATCTGCATAAAGTGATAACGTATTTTCCACAAAGGTTGGTAGTGGTTTTTGCATCGATTCTCAAACTATAAGGGGCAGTAGAAGTTTAGCAATCCCTATCCCAAGCCTTCAGAATTACAAGCTTCCTTGTTTCTTATGTCAGTACCAACTATTCTGACATCTATTAATTCACTCTTACCCATTTCCTCAGTAAGTTGGTCAGTGAACTCATTCCTGGTATACTGATGTGTCTCAGTCATCATTCGATAACATATTAGCAAAGCCAGCCCTTAATTGTTTCCCAAGCAATTACCAGGTTTGCCAAAAGTATTGTTTCTAGAATTATTTCTGTTAATTTCATTATATAAAAAATAATTTGGCCTGACCTTTCTGGTAGAAGAAATTGTTAAAAAACGTGGAATTTTTGAATAGACTCAGTTAATTGAATGAGTTAGGTTTTAATTGTCATTTCTGTAACAAACCTCAAACTAAGTATACTTATAGTATCTATTATTGTGAGGATATATAAAGACCCAATTTTTAGTCCCGAGACAATCAGACCATGGCCGATTTTTAAACGAGACACTTATATTGGTTAGATCAACAACAATGCATTATCTTAACCATGAAATTAGTGCAACACAAATAGGCACGTGTTAAAATAATGACAGTGTCTGTTCAATAGTGTCACACATACCATATTATTCTGCATGAACTGTGTGGTTGGGTTTTTACTGCTCATAGATGTTCAGTGGTGAACTATTGTAGCAGTATGCTGATGTCTGCCTGCAAACTATTAGTGAAGCTTATCAAAAGTTAACCAATAGCAAACTGGACATATGAACTGTGTAATATTAGGGGGTTGTGAACAGTGCACTGTGAAAGGCAACTGTGCAACTGTAGGCTACATCATTTACAGTACTCAGTGTTTAACTTCCATCCCCAATTTCTCAGCCAGTGTAACAACGCAATACTTTGACTCCAAGAACAATCAAAGAAGAAATAAAGCAGGCAAACGTCACAATGGGGTAGTGCTGGCAAATAACTTGGAGGTAGCACAATGAGGCACACCAAGACAGGAACTTCTAATTGTCATTGGTTCCATTGGCTCCACAGTAAATGTGCTGCATACATTTGGCAGGGACTGTAGTTTGTAGTTACCAGTGTACAAAAACACATATTGAACACCACTATTAGTTCAGAAGGTGGGTGGTGTATGTAGAAAGGAAATTAATTGATGACATAAATTGTGACTTACCAGAAATAATGCACTTCTGCAGGGGGACATTTAGTCTCAGATGAAAAAAATAGTTAGAGAAATGGATATCAGCACACAAAATGAAGGTCTATTGTCATCGCTTGGAGCTCCATGCACATGAAAACTGAGTGCCCTGAAAGGAAAACAGGAATGATTGTGGGGGTAACCATATGCTATTGACAAAACTCACCATTACTGCTTCTTTTTCTCCTAATTCTTCTTTTTCTTCTTCCTCTCCTCTCTCACCACCAGTCTCCTCTCTGGCTGGTTGTTGGGCTCCTGATCATCGGGGAAAAAAACTGATCAATTTTGAGATACTGTCAAAATTTAGGCAAAAATACATGACAAATGAAAGACAAACTAAGTATGTCTCATCATGGAATAAAATGGCACTAATTGAACAGCAGAAAACCCAAGTTGGAATATTAACAATATTCTGAAGAAGATGGATTGCTATCCACCATAAAGATGACTTGTTGAGCTGCAGACAGGCACAATGAAAAGACTTTCTTGTGTCCACCTGAATGAACATAAGCGTGTGTGTGTGTGTGTGTGTGTGTGTGTGTGTGTGTGTGTGTGTGTGTGTGTGTGACAAAACAAACATAATCCATTCTAAGAGTCGCCAAGTACATTTTCTTTGGGATTTTGCATGCCTCAGTGGTATCAGGCAGCCGTACCATAGATGCAACCACGAAGGAGTATTTGCTCAGAGATTAGACGAAAGTGTGGTTGCTGAAGGGGAGTGCAGCACCCTTTTTGGTATTTGAAGGTGCAACAGTCTGGGCAAGTGACTGTTCTGGCCTTGTGACACCAACTTACATGGCCTTGCAGTGCTGGTACAGTGAACAGCGTCATGCAAAAGGAAACTACAGCCGTAATTTGTCCTTAGGCCATGCAACTTTACTCTACAGTTAAACGATGGCATCTTCTTGAGTAAAACATCCCACACATGTAAATGATCCCCCATGTGGATTTCTAAGTAGGGACTGCTTTGGAGAATGTTGTCAGGAGAAACACAACTGATATTCTACATGTTGGAGGATGGTAAACTGTGTCCCTAAGCTGGGAGGGATGCCTGAAAATTTAAGGAAGTAAATGTATAGCTTAAAATTAGAATATAATGGGAATTATTGAAGTTCAGTGGCGAGAGGAACAGGACTTCTAGCCAGATGAATACAGGGCTGGAAATATAAATCAAATAAAGTAATGTAGGAGTAGATGTAATAATGAATAAGAAAACAACAAACAACAATTCAAGCAAGCCACTATGAACAACATTGTTAACAGATTACTGTAGACAAGATACATGAAGCCAAAACCCATTGCTGTATCCGAAGCTTACAATCCCACTAGCTCTGCAGATGGAGCAATTGAAGAAATGTGTGGTGAAACAAACGAACTTATTTGGACAGTTAAGTGATACAGAAATTTAATTGTGATGGTGGATGGGAATACAACAGTAGGAAAAATAGAAGGAAAATGTGAACTAGGGAAAGAAATGAAAGAGGAAGCTGCCTGGTAGATTGTTGCACAGACCACAATTTAATCATCACTAAAACTTGGTTTAAGAATCATGAAAGAAGGTTACAGACACTGAAGAGTTGCAGACTCCATCAGGTTTCAGATTGATTATATAATTTTGAGAGAGAGACTGAATTATGGGTCCAGATTTTAAGATATATCAAGGTGCACATGCAGATTGACCAGAATATACTGATTATATACCGCAGATTGTAACTGAAGAAATGGCAAAAAGGTAGGAAATTATGGAGATGGTATGTGAATAAGCTGAAAGAGCCAGAGGTCATTGTAAGTTATGGACGGAGCATTAGGTAATTACTGACTAGGACAGAGGAAAGGAACACAATAGGACAGGGGAAAGGAACACAGAACAGGTGTGGACAAACAGTGGCCCACTAGTGGTTTTTGTCTGGCCTCCCAAGGCAGAATTTTTTGCAACAATTTATAACTTTTCTGAACTGCAAAGTGGGCTACTGCATGCCATCATTTTAAAAGGTGTGACCTTCTGCTAACCTCTGCCTACATAAGAATGGCTCCAGGCCAAAGTTATTGCCCATCCCTGCAGCAGCAGAACAAATGAATATGGGATATGAAATGGTGAAGGCAGCAGAAGATCAGTTATGTAACAAGACAAGGCTTAGTAGAAATCTTTGGACAACAGAAGAGAACAGAATTTAATTGATAAAAGAAAGGAAATATAAAAATGCAGCAAATGAAGCATATAAAAGTGAACACAGACATCTACAAAGGAGTGACAGGCAGTATAAAATTGCTAAGCAGGAAAGGCTAGAGTTCAAATTTAAGGATTTAGAAGCATATATCACAAGGTGAGAGATAAGCACTGCCAACAGGAAAATTTAAGAGGTCTTTGGAGGTAACATTAGCAGCTGTATGAATATCAAGAACTGAGATAGACAGAAACTACTAAATAAAGAAGGTAATACTGCAAGGAGTATAATAGAGGGTCTATACATAGGAGGTGAAGCTGTAAGCAACTTTATGGAAACAGTAGACAGAAGATGGTATGGGAGATATGATACAGCAGGAGGAATTTGACAGAGCAATGAAGGACCCGGGTCAAACCAAGGTCCCTGGAGTACACAACATCCAATCAGAATTACTGATAGCCTTGGGAGAGCAGCCTTGACAAAATAGAACTATTCCATCTGATGAGCAAGGTGTACGAGACAGGTGAAATACCCTGAGACTACAAGAAGAGTGTAATGATTCCATTTTCAAAGAAAGCAGGTACTGACAAGTGAGAGTATTTCATGGCTGCAAAATACTAACACTAATTCTTAGCAGAAGAATGGAAAAGCTGTTTGAATCCAACCTCAGGGAAGGTCTGTTTGGGTTACAAAAAACAACACAAATGACACAGGGCAATAAATGCTAAAGGAAAACACGCAAAGAAAGAGATGAAACAAATGATGAGATGGTAGGGAAATTGAAGAACATGAGGGATGTTGTAGAAGGTGACAGCAGGTGGAATCTCTAAGGTGCTAGACATGATGATGCCCCAGCCCTGCTGCCAACCCATCCCTGTCCCCACACCACAGTATGACTGTGACAACACCAGTGGAAGAAGACATGTGGAAAGGTGAAACAAAATGGCACAAAGAACCAGACAACGTGTAGGGGAAAGGGGAGGGAGGAGGGCAGGAATCCAGGCCATCCTCACAGCTTTACTGGAGACGAGATACTGGCGGAAGTAAAGCTGTGAGAACGGGGTGTCAGTCATGCTTGCATAGCTCAGATGGTAGAGCACTTTTCAGTGAAAGGCAAAGGTCCCGAGTTCGAGTCTTGATCCAGCGCACAGTTTTAATCTGTCAGGAAGTTTCAATAAAGGTATTATTTTTGCTAGTTTTTGGAGCCAGTTGCTCCTCCTCCTGGCAGAAGTGTTCAAGGGGAAGGATGTGTTGTGAAGGATAAGGACTAGAGAGAGATTTAGGAAAAGACGCAGAGTTCAGAAAAGTCAGCCTGAACCCCAGATAATGGGAGGCTTACCAGACAGAATGAGAAGGAAAGCCTCTTTCCTTCTCATGCCATCTGGTCATTGATCATGGGAACAAAAAGAAGGTCGTTTCTTCAGGTGCCACTTCTCAGCATCCTCCCACAGTGAAACGAACAGCAGTCTATCAGTGATGGTGTCATTATGATTCATGGAGGTTGTGTAATACACCATAGTGCACGCAGCAGCATTTGCCACTATTTCGATTCCTTTTTATTTTGTCTATAACCCTTCATTGAAGGTACCATAGAAAGTTTACTAACATTGTTTTTAAATCAATGCTGAATTATATAAAACACTTTTTATTCCATTTAAAATTGTGTTATTGGAAAAAATGTTAATCATGATGAAAATTATGATATATGTAAGTCCTTAAAATAGCACAAAACTACCACAAAAAAGTATATGGCATTACCTTCATTTTGAACTGTGTTTGAGAATTTTACTTTGAATGGATTCCAAGATAAGTCTTAGAATCAGGCAGTTTTTTAATTATAGCAACTGTGACTCTTAAAGAGACTGGAAGTCCTTTCTTATCACAGTTGTGCATTTGTGGGAGATATTAATGCATGTCCACATTAGGCAACATAAAAATGAACTCCCACAGAAAGAACAATGCTTCCTGCAGTCTGAATTCAAATGTAACAGCCTGTACATGGCCCAGCCATTGGCAGAAAAGAAGAAGTTGCATGTAGTGTGCAATTTAGTGTGATGGGAGTAAGTGCGGGACAGAAAAGTATTGCGTTGGAGAGGAATTGAAAGTGAAGAGAGAGAAAGACAAGGCACAGGACATGGGCAGAGGTGGACATGTGTCTGGGACAGGAGCTAGTGAAGACTGACACATGGAGGATTCTGAGACTGAAAGCAATGACAAGGCAAAACCCTCTACTTATGTCAGGGAATCTGATATAGGAGCTGAGGGAAATGATGAGGCGAGAATGCTTGGGAACTCTGATGCCATGGATTATGAAGTGAGGTAATAGCTGAGTATCACTTTCTTGGCAGCATATTCTGCAACTGAGTAGTCAATTTTGCTCTTTGCAGCAATTTGAGATGGTCTCTGAACAGCTGTTTGGTGATCACGTTCAGGTTAAATGTGACATGGAAATTACAGCACAGCTGGTATACAACATGACTGATTTTTATGAAAGGCCTTGCCTTTCATCTGGAAAGAATCACTCTCTGCTTACCACTGAAAAGATGAGTAAAGTAAGTATGAGGGTGAGTCAAATGAAAACCTTAAATATTTTTTTTTATATTTTTTACTGTGCAGAAATGGTACAAAGCTGTATCACTTTTCAATATAATCTCACCCACGCTCAACGCAAGTCCTCCAGCACTTACAAAGTGTATAAATTCCTTTAGAAAAAAATTCTTTGGTAGTCCACGCAACCCTTTCATGCACTGCATGGTGCATCAATTCATCAGAACAGAACTTCTTTCCTCCCATCGCGCCTTTCAGTAGTCTGAACATATGGAAATTACTTGGTGATGAGGAATGGCACCATTCCTTGCTGGCTTTCTTCGTTTCCCATTGGTGGAAGTGAACCCAGGTTTTGTCCCCAGTAATGATTCTTGCAAGGAAGCCATCACCTTCTTGTTCAAAGGGCTCAAGAAGATCTTCACAAGCATCAACATGTCTTTCCCTCATTTCAGGAGTCAGCTGCCATGGGACCCATCTTGCAGACACTTTGTGAAACTGGAGAACATCATGCATAATGTGGTGTACTGACCCATTAATCTGTAAACATGCTGCATTGTCATTTAGTGTCACTTCACTATGGCTTCAACTGCTGCAATGTTCGGCAGAGTCACAAATCATTGTACCTGCCTGACCTAGACGAGGAGCATCTTCCACTGAAGTCACACCATTTGTGAACTTCCTACTACATTCGAAGACTTGCTGCTGTGACAAACATGCAGCCCCTTACTGGACCTTCATTCATTGATGAATTTCAATAGGTTTCACATCTTCACAAAAAACAAATAAAAGATGCTGTTCTTCCCTGGTGCGAGTTTGCCGGCTATTTAATTCCTTAACAATTTCAGAAATGGGTGCTCCATACATCTAATTCTAACTACCCTCCCGTGTTCAAAGTCTTAATTCCCATCATGTTGCCAGAATCATGCTTGATACTGTTTAACGTGAATGACCTTCGTACAAATGACAGCTCCACCAGTGTACTGGCCTTTTATGCCTTGCATATGCAATACTAATGCCATTTTTATATGTGCTTATCGCTACCCCACAACTTTCGTCATCTCAGAGTAAAGAAGTACAGTGTGACACAAGTGACATCAATGTTCAGTTACAGCCTGATGAGATTTAAAACTGGTGCAAAGAATGGCACCTTGTTTTAAATGTTGAGAAATTAAAAACTGTGCACTTCACAAAATGAAAAACTTAGCAATACAATATTATCATATAAATATGTTGAAGTTCTGTCATGGGTAAAGCTTGCAGCAGACTTCAATTTATTGGTAGTATACTAGGGAAATCCAGTCAGTCTACAAAGGAGATTGCTTGTAAATCACCCATCCTAAAATACTGCTGAAGTGTATGGGACCCATATCAAATAGGACCCAACAGGTGATACTAAACATGTACAGAGAAGGGTGGCACTAATGGTCACAGGTTAGTTTGATCCATGGGAGAGTATCACAGAACTGCTAATAAAATGAGCTAGCACACTCTTTAAGATGGACATGAATTATTCCAAGAAAGCCTGCTTACTAAGTATTAGGAACTGGATTCAAATTATGCCACTCAGAACATATTACAACCCCGTATATACCAATTCCACAGGAATTCTGAGGAGGTGGTTAGATTAATTACAGCTTGCGTGGAGCCATTAAAACAATCATTCTTCTTGCACCCCATACACGAATGGAACAGGGGAAGAAACCCTAATAACGGGCAGTGAGGTGTACCCCCTGTTATGAACTGTATAGTTGTTTGCAGAGTGTAGATAATGTTATTAGATGGGCAGATCAACAAACAGCATGGTGTCAAGTAACCACCAGCAAATATATAGTCTAACACAGGTGGCTTGAGGTGAATGAAGTAATGAATAAATGCCAAACATGGAAGAGAATTTTTACATTCTAGAAAATACAGAAATTTATTTTCACTTCTAATGACCTCTGATTTCAGGAATGCAGACAGCTCTAAGAGAAATTCCCAAAATGAACCATGAACAACATTTTTGTTTGCTTTTTCCTGGGATAGGAATATGAATTATCAAGTGGGTGACAAATGCCACTTATGTAATGGAGAATCACTTCCCATTTGCTGAGTATGGTAGATCACATTTCACAAAATTCTCATAACAGAGACATTGCAGTAGCGTGTAAACATCTTACCTGCATTATCACTTCGTCTTCGCTTTCTAGGAGAGACTGATGAATCGCTATCACCATCAGATTTTCTTTCCTGAAAGAAAATAAAGTTCATCACTTAAATAAATGTAAATCAACAAAATTTGAGTGTAAATCACTATTACAAAGACTGCAATATGTCTACATATATACTCTGCAAACCACTGTAATAAGAATAGAGGAGGGCTCCTCTCACTATACTATTTGGTAGGGTTATGGGAGAAGAAGTTTTACCATGGAGATAAGGTGTCAAATAATAGGCAGATGTGCAAAAACTATGTCCTTTACTAGTGCTGGAGCAACCAAAGACAGTGTTTGGACAGTATACAAAGTCTCTTCTTTCACTTGCCTCTGTCCTCTCACCCCATTTCCATTTTGTCAACACCATTCACACTGGTTGGGAGAGATGGTTAACACCCTTTGACAAATGTGGAAATAGGAAGTGTGTGTCACCGCATTCTATAGGTCAGCACTGTTGGTTCAAGCAAACCTGGGTCAAGCACTACAAGGGAAACCAAGAAATTTATTACCTGCCTGTTGGAAGGGAGGCTCTTCCACAATAATGTCTGTGGAACTCAGGACCATGAGTTTAAAAAAAGAAAAAACTGTATGAACATTCAATCATTTGATAAAGTGACGCACTAGATAAATGAAGTATGAAATTTTGGATGGAGACTCATCAAACCAAGTAAGAATAGCTTCTGACTTGGACCAGAGGACAGTGCTGGAATTCTAGTCATTCTTATTTTATGTTAATGAGCTGACCAACAGTACTAATAGCTACCTCAGACTTTTCACAAATGATACTTACCAATAATGAATTATTGTCAGGAAAGATTTGCAGAAATAATGGATCATATATTTAAAAAAATTCAAAGTGGGGCAAAGATTGGTAACTTGATTTGATGCATAGAAAGGTAAAACTCTGGATTTCACAAAATGAAAAAAAATGTCATACTTTTACTATATTATCAATGATTCAAAATAATTGTACAGTAAACTAAGACAATAATAATTATCAGGAATTCAAAATGGAACAGTTTTACAAGGTCCATAACAGATGGATGACTCCAATTCATCCGTGTGGCCAAATTTAGATAATTGTTAAAAGTGTGAGGGATCAGACCATTTGTTCAACTGACTGAATGTATACAAAGGAGGATGTCACGGATGGTTACAGGTTTGCTTGACTGATGGGAACAATAATCCTGAGAAAACAGATACAAATTATCCCACAAAAGTCACCTTATAAGAATACAAGAACCAGTATTAGTGAAGAATCTAGAAATATTCTTCAGCCTCATGCATTTAGCTCTCTTAGAAACTCTGAAGACCAAATTAGGCTATTTTCTGTATACATAAAGGCAGTTAATCATCCGTTATTCACTCAGTCCATATGCAATTGCAATGAGGAGAAATCCTAACACATGGTGCCTTCCAAAATACCCTCTGAAATACATTTCAGAGTAGTTTGAGGAATATTTATGCAAACACAAATATTTATGCACACACACACTTCTTAACTGATATTAGAAGAGAGGAAAAATAAAATAAAGTACTTAAGTCTCAGGAGATTATACGAAGAAAAATTATTTAAATACAAGACAGAATTAATCCTACATTTTTCAGCTTATTTCAGTACTAACCATTTCGTCCTCTTGCATATGAAATGCCGTAACACTAGAACCACGAGTGACCCACTTGATAATTTTTTTGTTTGTCACTCTTTTGTATTATTGCCTAGAGTGTTACATTTCTGTGACTTTTATGAAATAATGTAATTAGTGATTATACTTCATTTCACATTTTATGGTGATAACATAAAAGAGAAATATGAAGATTCACCTAGAACTGTGGATGGGTCAGTTTTGACCCGCCCAGTGCAGTCGCTATAACAATCTCATTTTTCATGTAGTTTCATGCCTATTGTTAGAGTGTGTTTGGTCAATAATCGCAAAACTCATTTTTACTTCACTTCTGGCTGATGTTCCAGTTTTCAGCAGGGGATGAGAAAGACAGGTTCAAACAAGTCTGACCTTACGAATATGTTATGGCCATATTTCTATGCACATAACGGACATTATAAATGCTCTAAATGAGATTTTAAATAATGAATCTGAGGGTGAACCACTGGAGTCTCTATCTGAGGAAGAATTTCCATATCTTACTCCTGAGAAGGTTCTACTGTATGCTGATGAGAAAGGTATGCTTTTTTATGTGTGTGTTTTATAATGATTTTTGTTTATGTATATGTTGCATAGACAGTAATTTGAATTGCAACACTTATGTTTATACATCGTTTCCTGTTGAAATTTTTCAAGTTATATGTTACATTTATGAAGGTGTTTTTTTGTTCTAATATTACACAATATATTCAATATTAAATCACGTTCTAATATGTATAACTACTATTACAGGAACAGCTGCCACAGAGACTAAGTCAACTCAAGGAAGTGGATGTCCTGAAGGTCAGTGTGGACAACAAACTGCCCAGGGTTCTGGACTACTTCAGTTTCCTTCAGGTAGAGATATTGTAGCACCCGATGGAACAACCTGGAAAGTTGGAGTATTAGGTGACTGTTCATCTGGAAGATATTGACAACAGAATGTTTTCAAAGATAGGACAGGACCATCTCCACATGCAAAACAAAACGTGAGTGAGACCTGTTAGAGTGCACAGCATCTAATGATAATGGACAAAGTTTTGAAACATATTCTAAAATGTACAGAAACTGAAGCACCTCGTGTACTGAGCTCAGATGAATGGACTATAAAAATTAAAGAACTGGAAGCTTTTATAGCTAAATTGTACGTCCATGGTGCTATTGGAGCTAAGAGCTTAGAACTGGACACAAGTGGTCAGTGAAGTGGGGAAATAATTTTGTGAAATCAACAACGGCTTGTGACAGATTCAGAGATACAATGCGTTATCTCAGATTTGACAATAGATCCACAAGATCAGAACGACTAAGAGAAGACAAGTTTGCTTTGGTATCAAAAATCTGGAGTGAGTTCGTTGCGAATGCGCAGTCTAGCTACATACCGGGTCCATATATAACAATCAATGAACAGCTTTTTCCTTCAAAGTGCCGTTGCAGATTCACGCAGTTTATGGCCTCAAATACGGGCAAAAGTATTGGATGGCGGTAGATAAAGACTTAAAATATATTGTGAATGCTATCCCTTATATAGGAAAGGATGATACTAGGCGGAGTGATGAGCGTCTTGGTGGCTTTGTTCTAAAAAAAAATTATGCAACCTTACCTCAAAAAAGGAATAAATGTCACATGTGACAATTTTTTCACCTCCTTAGCACTCTCTGACACACTGAAAGCTAATTCGACGAGTCTTGTGGGAACAATATATCTATCTCACAGGGAAATACCAGTCTATATCAAAAAGGCAAGAGAACAGTTATAAAGCACAGTATTGTTGAAAAAAAGATGATACCACACTTGACTGTTTATCATTGTAAGAGCAACAAGAATGTCCTGATTCTGAGCACTATGCATCCTTATGTGACGATTGAGGATGGTATAAAAAGAAGCCAGATACTGTTACATTTTATAACTGCTCTAAATATGGAGTGGACGTGGTTGACCAAATGGCTCGCAAATAGTCTGTCAAAGCACCATCGAGACATTGGCCTGTTCACACATTTTACAACTTGCTGGATTTGGCTGGGATAAATGCGTGGGTATTGTTCAATTCTCTAAATGACAAAAAATTGAAATGCAGGGATTTCATCCTGCAGCTGGTGGAGGAGCTTGCTGAGAAGTACGCAGCGACTAGAAAAACTAGCGTCCCTGTCAGACCTGAAGATGATCCTGACAGACAAAAAAAGTGAACGTTGCCTTGTAAAGTCTAACTGTGAAGGAAACAAATCATTTGTAAAGTGTCACATCTGCCAGAAAACTGTGTGCAACAAATGTACATCAAAAGACTATTATTTGTGTTCATTATGTAACGGTAGCCAGTAAAAACACTCAGCATATACATGTAAGTTTTAAAATATTAAGTTATAATTTGTGTAAACATGGTTTATTTTTGTTAATTTCATTCTAAATATCATAGTGCTTCTAACAATAGATTGATTAGCAGTAACAATAACCCACTGACACAGGGGAAATAAAGGAAAAGATCGCGGGTCATTAGTGACCCAGCTGTGGTTCTACTGTAGGTACGTCCAAGTATCAGTGGTTCTAGTGTTAAAGCACTTCATTTTTGTTACTGCACAATGGGACTACATACTTTTCACAATAAACCCACATAGATTCATTATATTCAGGAAATTTGCATCTCTGCCTTACTTCCAAGTGACAGACGTGGTCCAGTCTTATATCCTTTGGTGGCACATGGGCTGTTGGTACTCTACTGTTCTTTGCTTGGATTTTTGATCCACTTCATTGCTAGATCTCCCTCACTTTGCTGCAGTGGTACCTATCTGGCATAAGAATTCATAAACCTCTACACAAAATTTGCTTCCACTCTGGGACGAAGCAAGAACATCCCGAGACCCAAAGAGCCAACACAACTGCTGGCTCACCCTGCATTCATGAAAATTACAGAGAGCATTTGTGATACTAACTGGGCTATAATGGCCCATCTCTAGAAGGTGCTTACGCGGTTTCAGTACTGGGACAAATATACTTTCTTGCCATTGTGATATGAACTTGCCCTCACTCCTGATGCTGTTAAAGATGGTAAAGCTATGACACCAACAGTACCCTGATAGATGTTTAATCACTTGGATGCGAATTTGGTCTCGTGTTAGGGCTGTATCAGGGCAGTGGACTAAGACACCGACAAATTCCCACTTGCTCAATGGAGCATTACATGGCTCCAGTGGTGTGTAGTGAAAGATAATTGCTTTTTCTCCATCCACTCTTTCAGGAGACAAATGGCAGGTTGATAATGCTCAGATGCAGATGCCCGGGCATAAAGAAGAGCAGAATGTTCAGTAATGGCACCTGGGTCGGTGCAGACAGTGCCATTCAAGGTAATACGAGGCTCATCTGTAGGTGTCTGGTATCCATAGAGATCTCTGATCTTAGCCCAAACCTGACAGGAGAGGTACATAGTCTTATGGTTTAATGATTCCATTTCCAGCAAACTTATTTCCTTTGTTTTGTTAGGTGGCAGGCCCGAACATGAAGCTGCTTACAGGTGATAAGGTGCTTTGTGAGTGCTGCTTAGAGCATTGGAGAGCCAACATACAATCTCTAATGGCCTCTGTAGCATTTTATGACCACCAAGGTACTGTCTTCGTTTGGGGCAGGTCCACAGACAGGGGATCTCCAATTCAGCTGCCAAAGATTGAGTGCATTCATATTCTCAGCTGCCTCATCAATATCTCCATGCAGCAGGAAGCCAAGGGTGACAGGAGATGTGAAAGTACCCTGGTCAACACTGTTTGAGAGCCCATCTCGGCAGAGAAGACATCAGGAAGTGGTCACCACATGTCATCGTGGACTCTCTTGGGGAGGGATGGATGGATGGATGGATGGATGGATGGGAGAAGACAAGGAATGCAGATACGAAGGTCAATAACCAAGAAAGTTGCATGCACCAAGCTGAAGTTTGTGGGGCTACCAGAAATCAGTAGGCAAGGGTCAGGTTGTGGCTGTACACTTTCATGGTCTTTGCCATGGCCAATGATTGTAGTGCCACCCCAAAAAAGTTATGGGCATTGAAATCCCCAAAAAGGTGGGGGAAGCTGAGAAACCAATGATTACAGTGTATTCTGACACACTTTACCGTTGGGGGCGGGGGAGGTTAACACTGCAGTAGGTGATATTCTGAAATGCCCTTACTCAAACAGCCACAACCTCTAAAGGTGTATTAAGAGGCACAAGTTCACTACAAAGAGTGTCCTGAATATATGTGCGAACTCTGCCTGACACCCTGTCATAGGTAGCACAAGTCTTATAATACCCACCCTATCAATGAAGGGCCAGGGTCTGCATTGGTGGAAAACGAGCCTCCTGAAGGGCAATATGGAAGGCAGGGGAAGTGTTTGAAAGATGTCATAGCTCAGCCTGGAGGTGGAAAAAACTGCTATAGATCCACTGGAGAATAATAATGTTGAAGTACTGTGGGGCCGTAAAGCGACCAAGGAGGTGGCTATGCCTTAGGGTCACGTGCTGCCATAGCTTGAGGGGCTATAGCATCGATATACACAGGTTCTGGGTTCCACTACGTGGTACCAACTGAGCCTCATGGGACACCAGAATCTCTTCCTTGGTCACAGGAATGGAACAGGCGCGATTTGGTGGTGTGGGGGCTACCAGAATTTTCTTGTTTGAGGATTTTTTATACTTCTTCTTCTTAGAGTGTTTGCAGACCAGTGGAAACCCTGGAAACAAGTGTCCCATGTTCCAAGGGACCTCTTTCTGGCTAGGCAAGCCAGAGGAACATGACTTGTCTGGCTGGGAGGTGGGGGACCAATGTCCCTGATGGGTGGGAAGTCCATGATTTTCAAGTAGGTGAGGTGGAAGTAACAGGAGGAGAGTTGCCAACTATGGTGAAGGGGGGGGGGGGGGAGGCTTGGTCAAGCAGCCCTGAAGCCCCACTGTCGGAGATGTAGCTGGTGAGAGTACTGTTGCCAAAGCACGCAAGGTCATGGCAGCTGCAGCATATGACATTTATACGTGCTGGGTGCAACCACTCATACTTGTTTGGCTCTTGACAAGTTAGATCATCCAGGGTCTCGTATTCTTATCTTCACTCTGGAAAATGGTGCATCCTGGTGAGCAGGGGGGAATGGTGCATTCCACAGTTGACATTTTAAGCACTGCATCGTGGAAGGGGGGGGGGGGGCATACAGTTTCACATCACATATCAGTATATAATCACCTTGACCTTTTCAGGCAATTAATTGCCCTCACAGGCCAAGATGAAGGCACCTATAGCAACCCATTGTCCGTTGGTCCCCCATGTTCATGATGAACACAGTGTACACCCCTCACTCCAAACTGGTGCACAGCTCATCAGATTGCAAGAGCAGAACTTGGTGGCAAATGATGCCCTGAATTATATTTAGAATGTTATGGAGGAGTGCCCCCCCATGAACCATGGACCTTGCCGCTGGTGGGGAGGCTTGGGTGCCTCAGCGATACAGATGGCCGTACTGTAGGTGCAACCAAAACAGAGGGGTATCTGTTGAGAGGCCAGACAAACATGTGGTTCCTGAAGAGAGGCAGCAGCCTTTTCAGTAGTTGCAGGGGCAACAGTCTCGATGATTGACTGATCTGGCCTTGTAACATTAACCAAAACGGCCTTGCTGTGCTGGTACTGCGAACGGCTGAATGCAAGGGGAAACTACAGCCGTAATTTTTCCCGAGGACATGCAGCTCTACTGTATGATTAAATGATGATGGCGTCCTCTTGGGTAAAATATTCCGGAGGTAAAATAGTCCCCCATTCGGATCTCCGGGCGGGGACTACTCAGGAGGACGTCGTTATCAGGAGAAAGAAAACTGGCGTCCTACGGATCGGAGCATGGAATGTCAGATCCCTTAATCGGGCAGGTAGGTTAGAAAATTTAAAAAGGGAAATGGATAGGTTAAAGTTAGATATAGTGGGAATTAGTGAAGTTCGGTGGCAGGAGGAACAAGACTTTTGGTCAGGTGATTACAGGGTAATAAATACAAAATCAAATAGGGGTAATGCAGGAGTAGGTTTAATAATGAATAAAAAAATAGGAGTGCGGGTTAGCTACTACAAACAGCATAGTGAACGCATTATTGTGGCCAAGATAGACACAAAGCCCATGCCTACTACAGTAGTACAAGTTTATATGCCAACTACCTCTGCAGATGATGAAGAATTAGATGAAATGTATGACGAGATAAAAGAAATTATTCAGGTAGTGAAAGGAGACGAAAATTTAGTAGTCATGGGTGACAGGAATTCGTCAGTAGGAAAAGGGAGAGAAGGAAACATAGTAGGTGAATATGGATTGGGGGGAAGGAATGAAAGAGGAAGCCGCCTTGTAGAATTTTGCACAGAGCATAACTTAATCATAGCTAACACTTGGTTCAAGAATCATAAAAGAAGGTTGTATACCTGGAAGAATCCTGGAGATACTAGTAGGTATCAGATAGATTATATAATGGTAAGACAGAGATTTAGGAACCAGGTTTTAAATTAAGACATTTCCTGGGGCAGATGTGGATTCTGACCACAATCTATTGGTTATGAACTGCAGATTGAATCTGAAGAAACTGCAAAAAGGCGGGAATTTAAGGAGATAGGACCTGGATAAACTGAAAGAACCAGAGGTTGTACAGAGTTTCAGGGAGAGCATAAGGGAACAATTGACTTGAATGGGGGAAAGAAATACAGTAGAAGAAGAATGGGTAGCTCTGAGGGATGAAGTAGTGAAGGCAGCAGAGGATCAAGTAGGTAAAAAGACGAGGGCTAATAGAAATCCTTGGGTAACAGAAGAAATATTGAATTTAATTGATGAAAGGAGGAAATACAAAAATGCAGTAAATGAAGCAGGCAAAAAGGAATACAGACGTCTCAAAAATGATATCGACAGGAAGTGCAAAATGGCTAAGCAGGGATGGCTAGAGGACAAATGTAAGGATGCAGAGGCTTGTCTCACTAGGGGTAAGATAGATACTGCCTACAGGAAAATTAGAGAGACCTTTGGAGAGAAGAGAACCACTTGTATGAATATCAAGAGCTCAGATGGCAACCCAGTTCTAAGCAAAGAAGGGAAGGCAGAAAGGTGGAAGGAGTATATAGAGGTTTTATACAAGGGCGATGTACTTGAGGACAATATTATGGAAATGGAAGAGGATGTAGATGAAGACGAAATGGGAGATAAGATACTGCGTGAAGAGTTTGACAGAGCACTGAAAGACCTGAGTCGAAACAAGGCCCCGGGAGTAGACAACATTCCATTTGAACTACTGATGGACTCGGGAGAGCCAGTCATGACAAAACACTGCCATCTGGTGAGCACAATGTATGAGACAGGCGAAATACCCACAGACTTCAAGAAGAATATAATAATTCCAATCCCAAAGAAAGCAGGTGTTGACAGATGTGAAAATTACCGAACTATCAGTTTAATAAGTCACAGCTGCAAAATACTAACGCGAATTCTTTACAGACGAATGGAAAAACTGGTAGAAGCCGACCCCGGGGAAGATCAGTTTGGATTCCGTAGAAATGTTGGAACACGTGAGGCAATACTGACCTTACGACTTATCTTAGAAGAAAGATTAAGAAAAGGCAAACCTACATTTCTAGCATTTGTAGACTTAGAGAAAGCTTTTGACAATGTTAACTGGAATACTCTCTTTCAAATTCTGAAGGTGGCAGGGGTAAAATACAGGGAGCGAAAGGCTATTTACAGTTTGTACAGAAACCAGATGGCAGTTATAAGAGTCGAGGGGCATGAAAGGGAAGCAGTGGTTGGGAAAGGAGTAAGACAGGGTTGTAGCCTCTCCCCGATGTTATTCATTCTGTATATTGAGCAAGCAGTAAAGGAAACAAAAGAAAAATTCGGAGTAGGTATTAAAATTCATGGAGAAGAAGTAAAAACTTTGAGGTTCGCCGATGACATTGTAATTCTGTCAGAGACAGCAAAGGACTTGGAAGAGCAGTTGAACGGAATGGACAGTGTCTTGAAAGGAGGATATAAGATGAACATCAACAAAAGCAAAACGAGGATACTGGAATGTAGTCAAATTAAGTCGGGTGATGCTGAGGGAATTAGATTAGGAAGTGAGACACTTAAAGTAGTAAAGGAGTATTGCTATTTAGGGAGTAAAATAACCGATGATGGTCGAAGTAGAGAGGATATAAAATGTAGACTGGCAATGGCAAGGAAAGCGTTTCTCAAGAAGAGGAATTTGTTAACATCGAGTATAGATTATAGTGTCAGGAAGTCGTTTCTGAAAGTATTTGTATGGAGTGTAGCCATGTATGGAAGTGAAACATGGACGATAACTAGTTTGGACAAGAAGAGAATAGAAGCTTTCGAAATGTGGTGCTACAGAAGAATGCTGAAGATAAGGTGGGTAGATCACGTAACTAATGAGGAGGTATTGAATAGGATTGGGGAGAAGAGAAGTTTGTGGCACAACTTGACTAGAAGAAGGGATCGGTTGGTAGGACATGTTTTGAGGCATCAAGGGATCACAAATTTAGCATTGGAGGGCAGTGTGGTTGGTAAAAATCGTAGAGGGATACCAAGAGATGAATACACTAAGCAGATTCAGAAGGATGTAGGTTGCAGTAGATACTGGGAGATGAAGAAGCTTGCACAGGATAGAGTAGCATGGAGAGCTGCATCAAACCAGTCTCAGGACTGAAGACCACAACAACAACAATGGAGGAGTGACAGTCACCTGTATGTCACCCAGCGTGTTGTAAGCAAGCAGCACCTGTGACTGGGCAGGGGATGCTGCTTTGATCAAAACTGACCCACTTTTCATTATACAGATGACTGCCACTTCCACAAACTTGTCTTGTAAGTTCTTTTTGTGGCCAACAAGGAATCCCCATCAGTCCTTATGCAAACCATGTTGTGGAGAGCATCTTTCTCTGCTTGCCAATTAACCCTATGGTTCTCCCATGGCATAGCCAAGGAAGGGAACATTTTAAGGTTGTATCTCTCTGGATTAAGAGGGGTCTTCCCTTCCATAGAGACTGCTGGGCTGTATGACTGCCAGTGGAAGGTAACTTCATCTACTACATTTGCAGCTCATCTGGTGTTGTGACACCACTCTGAATTGGAACTTTTCCCATACACGCCACCAAGCCTCACCAATAACTACCTGGCCAGTAATGCATTGCGAAGGGTGCAATGATGGAAAGGCACAAAATTTGGAGCATCCACTGCATTGGGTGACCTCCTCTGCACGATATGCACTTCCGGAGAACTTTGGAAATAGGTGGCTAGTCAAACCCAAGAATGGGGACTATGTTTTTATTTAATGAGAAGTTACAGAAAATGTCTGAAGTGAAAACTCGATTCCTTGCCATAAAACAGATCCCAACAAGGTGTGCACCAAGAAAACCATCTGATGGGTAGGCAGACGGGGGGAATAGTGGAAGTACAAGATTGTAGCATGGAAAGGAAGTAATGCTGCAAAGGCTGGGGACCCATGACAGCCGTGCACTTATTCACTAGTTCTGTGAACCCCCTGGAGGGTCAGATAACCAGTCCTTCACAGTGCCTTGCCAACCGAGTATGCTGCTGTATTTAACTGATTTTTATGGAACAAACTGTTACATAACTAAGTCATCAGACAACAATTTAGCTACCCATTGCGTTAAATGAACCAGCAAGCTATCTGAATGAAAACCAAGAATAGTCCTCTCTAAATAAAAAACTGTGACTGGTGAATGATCCCATTATGGTTACAGGAAGAAAATTTCCTGGCCTTGCAGAGAACTGACAATGAATGATCTGAATGGAGGTAGTGTTGTAACGCTCCACAGTGAAATAGGTTTCAATAGTTCCACACATTAGATCTAACCACTTCTTTTTACTCAGGCATGTCGTATACATTCCACTCAAACAATAACTCTGAATATCACACCACCAGAAAGTTTAAAACAGTTTAACACTGACGAAAATACGTCCGAAACTGGTGCAAGATTACGAAATATCCACTGCGACACTAACAGCAGTTGAGAAATGGTCAATTGAAGGGGATTCCGAAGTTGCAGTCATTCATTAACATATCGACAAAGTGCAGAGTGATCTACTACACAATTAACAATTCAAGGTGTTGAAAATAGGAGATGCCATAGAAATATCATAAGAAAGAATATTGTCTTTTCAAAATTTCGTAAACATTCGTAATTGCGCTAGTGGTGTGTTGGAACCAAGTGGTGTCATCCTTGTACACACCTGTATTTAATGTGTAACTGTCTGAAGTATCATTGCTGTAGGTCCGTAAGTTATTGCTCAGAGCTTCACCGAGTATAATGTTTTGTCGCACAGTTTGTGAATTTCGAGATGGCAGAGTTAGAGGAGCAACACGTTGAGTTACATTTTGCGTGAAACTCTAGAAAACATTTACAGAGACGCACAAGATGCAGAAATTCTACGTTGTTGAGCGCCAAAGCCGTATTCTGTGTATCACGCGGTTTAAATATGCGAAGACGGAAGTTTATGATGACGCCCGTTCAGGACGCCCTTCGACGTCTACCGATGACGCTCATGTCAGGAACGTCAACGAAACTGTGCGTGCCAATCTAAGACAGAATGTCCGAGAGACTGCAGAAGAATGTAATATTTCAGTTGGATCATGTCACAAAACCCCGACACTGCATCGTGTTGCCGCCAGGTTGGTCACACGGCTATGGAGTCAAGACCAGAAAGACCTTCACCTCTGAATCTGTGAAGAGCTTTTGTATGGCGCAAATGGGAACCAGATGTTCGTTGAGATAATCTTAACTGATGATGAGACGTGGATCTACGTTTATGATATTGAGACGTTAAAACAACGAAGATTTGCAATGATAGGCAAGGCAAGAAAATTCGAGGACGACACTTCACGCGAACCTGCAAAAGGCATACCAAGACTGCTTCTGGAAGTAGAAACAGCATTTGGAGCGGTGTATCAATTGTGCAAGAGAGTATTTAGAAGGAGACCAAGCACAATTAGTAAAAGGTAAGCGCAGAAACTTTTGTGGAAAAAGTTCCGGAATTTTATCAAGAGACGTCGTTCATTGATCATGACGAGGCGTCGTACTTTGGCCATGAAGAGTAAGTCTTATTCAAGGTGTACATCATGTTCGTTTAGTACTCAAATGAAGTGCAAAAAGTAGTTCACTAAATTTTGGAGCATATCAAAAAATTCAACCGAGTTTTTGTTTGATAATTTGCTGCAATGACAGGGTACATTGCTTCGTGCGAGGAAATCAGTATCATCATAGTAACTGGTACACAGGTGGCATGCACAAGAGATTGAAAGGTTTATGTCGAAAGCATTGTGATTTTTTTTCTCTGCAAGAAAAAAATTATGATTTTTATTCACAGTTCAACTTGCAATGGGGAAAAAAATACTATGCAAGTTTTGGTTGCCAACCTAGTGGCGACAAACATGCGGGAAGAAGATTGGATTACAAACGGAAAGAAGTCATCTTATCAGGAAAATTTGCCTGCACATGAAGCTGTTGTGGCAGTTGGAAACAGATTTGGTACACAATGACAACCACGTATTCCAACATCTAAGGGGCCGAGTCACCACCACCACCACCACCACCACCACCACCACCACCACCAGGCTAGCTCGAGACACTTGCATCCCCTGGCTGTTGTCCTCTAGATGAACAACGTTGTTATTCCCGCCAAGGATAGGTTCGGAAATCTTACAGCCGCACTTGGGGAATGGGATCTCCTCACTGGAAAAATGCACAAAGTATACGGACATAAAACGGATAGTGACGTACAATTGGTGCATTTATATCAAAAATACCCTTTTTCTGTGAAGGCAAGAAAACGTCTCCTTACCGACAAACTACCTACACACACGTACATACACCGCAAGCCACTGTACAGTGCGTGGCGGAGGGTACCCAGTATCACTTCTTGTCATTTCCAGGCTGTTTCACTTGCAAACAGAGGGAGCTGAAAACGACAATTTGCCTGCATATGAGCCCGAATTTCACCTGTCTTAACTACATGATTCTTACTCAATATGTATATTTGGCAGGACTAGAATCGTTCTGCAGTCAGTTTCAAATTCCAGTTCCCTACATTTCCTCGTAAGTTTCTCGAAAACAACGTCGCCTTCTCTCCAGTGATTCCTGTTTGAGTTCCCAAAGAATCTCTAATATTCTTGTGTTGTTCAAACCTACCCGCAACGAATGAGCAAACCGCTTCTGAATTGCTTTGATATCTTCCTTTAATCTGACCTGGTGCAGATCACAGACACTAACAGTATTGGAGAGCAGGCTGCATCAGTGCCCTGTATGTCGTCTCCTTTACAGATGAACCACACTTTCCCAATAATTTTCCCAATAAACCGAAATTGACCATTCGCTTTCCCTGCCACAATCCTCACGTGCTCATTCCATTTCACGTACCTTTGCAACGTTATGCAGAGATATTTAAATGACGTGACTGTGTGAAGCAGAGCACTACTCACACTATAACTTAACATTATGAGTTTTTTTTTTTTTCATACTCATCTGCGTTAACGTACACTTTCCTACTTTAGAACGAGCTGCCATACGTCATACCAACTAGAAATTTTGGCCAAGTCATCATCTATCATCATACAGTCATCCTCAACACCCTCCCATACTCCAAAGCATCATCAGCAAACAGTAGATTGCTGCTCCCTGTCCGCCATATCATTTCTGTGTATAGACAACAGCGGCCCTATTTTGCTTTCCTGGAGCACTGCTGACGTTAACCTTGTCTCTGATGAACACTCGCCGTCGAGAACAATGTACTGGGCTCTTTTACTTACGAAGTCTTCGTGCCACTCGGATACCTAGGAACCTATTGCACATGCTCTGACCGTTAACAGTCTATTAGTAATGTTTGTAGAATCCTGTACTCGTTCCTTTCACTAAACATGAGATTCTGTACAAAACTGAGGTTGCGTGTGAAAACTTAATTGACGTCAGACATACGAAAAGTCCTTCTCTGAATGAATTAGCAAATCTTACAAATGTATATCACAACACACGAGCGGACAAGCTTACAATGGGAGGTTCCCATCTAAATCTAAGACAGATGGCGAACATGACAGAAGGGAAATATGGATGACTCGCGTTCTCGACCAGAATTGCCTCACTATAAGTAACCAAGCACCTAAATTTTCATCCACTTGTTCTCTTGTCAAGACTCCGAATAAACACCATAAATGTATTTTTGGATTTCGCAGACGTTTGCAGCTTGCTTACACACTAGCGAGTCTTGCTTACTCCAGCCCACAAAATCGCCGCTTTGCAGTAAACAAAGATGTAAACAGCATGTTTCGAGCCTTCCACAGTGCCATCCATTTATGTGAATTAATCTACTGCTCGATTTGTCAGCTTTCCTCCACACAACCCATCGACAGTTCACTTCCGCGTGTTCAGATGAGTCATTTCCAATTCGTGCACAATATTTCGACGACCGACATGATCGTCCCCTCCCAGTGTCACGAGTTTAGTCGTCTCACGTCCTCGCCACCCCGACACAACCCTATGAAAATGATCTGGTCGGTCGTCAAAATATCTTACACAAAACGGATTGGCGGAGCACACAGAAGCATATCGTTAACTGTCTGTATGTAAACGGCGTGCAGGTCCTCAACACGACAAACCTCGAGAGGCCCTCAGGGAGATCGCTTATGAGGGGCAGCGTACGCTAGGAATGGCTGTGATGTTACACCGACGCTTTGATTAAACGGATACTTCATTTATAATAAAAGGTATTTCGAGGCTTAAGAGGTGCAACCAACCGATGAGCAACGAAGTTATTTCCAAGTTATTTCTGATGAAGAAAACAACACATTGGTTCTTCCTTTAGGATGACAGTTCTCGTATCAAAGTGACAAAAAATCGAGGTGTTTTGGTGGATTTGGACCACCACGCATGTGTCTGTGGTAATAGACTTTATCCAAACCCTTATGGGGATCCATAGTCCTTTTTCTCTTTCACTGTGTGTGTTCGTGGAGGGTGGGGGCCGAGTCACACAGTGAGGAGGAAATCTCATAAAATGACACCCATTCGCTCACTCCAACCTCACGTTGACACACAACCACTCGATCTCACAGGCCTTTCATACAAAAGAGCAGGTGAAAGGTGCTACACCTGGGAACAGAAGTAAAACTACAGAAGCTGAAAGAAAGGTACGAGGAATGAGTCTGGCTGACCAGTTACAAAAATCGTGGGTGAGGCAATCGCCCAGATAACACGTTAAGAACAACGCCCTAATTTTTTTGGAGAGAAGTCGAACAGATCTCTGAACCTTAAAGCTCTTGCCACATTCGTTTGCATGTTGCTCGAAATAGAGGGCACGTCTGTCA
The DNA here is from genome assembly GCF_021461395.2 of Schistocerca americana. Taxonomy (NCBI): domain Eukaryota; kingdom Metazoa; phylum Arthropoda; class Insecta; order Orthoptera; family Acrididae; genus Schistocerca; species Schistocerca americana. The sequence continues at coordinate 50,460,558 of NC_060119.1, read as the reverse complement.
GGAAATCCGCTGCTGCCTTCTCCTCTGAAAGTAAAACATAGTCTAATAAAATGTGGTGCACCGTGATCTGTATGCCACAAGCAGCTCATGTCGGAGGGTCCTCTCGCCTGAGCAAGAACTCATGCGACAGAGGTGTGGCCTGCGTGTAGACAAGTAAGGAGAACCTCGTCCCGCCTATGTGGAAGGAAGGTGGTACACTGTGGCCACATAGTGGTCTTCACCACGAGCAACTTGTCAGCTGTCAGTTCCTACCACTCCTCTTTCCGTCGATGCACGGCTCTTCACCTCAGCAGTGAGACAATAGCATGCAAGGGGAATGACACACGAAACTAACCAAGGACTACAACACGACGACTCCTCGGCTGCTACAGCCGCTCTTTCGTTCCCCACAATACCCGTGTGCTCTGGCGCCCAGCAGAGTGTCTTCCTTTTCCAGGCTTTGTGGCCAGAGGAAGGCGTTCTGGACATCCTGGAATACTTTATCAGTTGGATACAAGCATTGTAGAGACTGAAGGCAACTCAGGCGGACGGGGGTTGAAACATGAGGAATTTAGCAGGCATGGCACATCTCGTCTCGTACAAGGCCCTAAGGATCATGGAAATTTGCCATCGAATACAGTGAACTCTGGAGACAACCGAATTTAGAGGACAAACTGTGGAAAAACGGAGGAACAAAAAGAGTCCCTCTGTTTAGGCACTTAAAGTCCAGTCAGGCCTGCATGTAAACCCTGTAAAACTGGAGCAGACATATCTCACACGCTCCCCAAAACCAGTGGCAAAGAAACTTTAAAATGTTTAGTGTCTTCTGGGAACTTGCCTTCAGGTGTGGTAACCACAATAGTGTGGAGTCAAAAATGAGGCATAGAAACTGCACAGGCTTTAAAAGCGAGAATGGTGTTCCACATATGCAGTTCAAGTAAATTAAAAATACGACATGGACACCCACACACACCCCCACACACACACACACCCACACACCCACACACCCACACACCCACACACCCACACACCCACACACCCACACACACACACACACAGACAGACAGACACACACAGATATACACACACACACACACACACTGACAGACACACACACACACACACACACACACACACACACACACACACACACACACACACACACTGACAGACAGACAGACACACACACACACACTGACAGACAGACACACACACACACACACACACACACACACACACACACACACACACACTGACAGACAGACAGACACACACACACACACTGACAGACAGACACACACACACACACACTGACAGACAGACACACACACACACACACTGACAGACAGACACACACACACACACACACTGACAGACAGACACACACACACACACTGACAGACAGACACACACACACACTGACAGACAGACACACACACACACTGACAGACCGACACACACACACACTGACAGACAGACACACACACACACACACACTGACAGACAGACACACACACACACACACACTGACAGACAGACACACACACACACACACTGACAGACAGACACACACACACACACACTGACAGACAGACACACACACACACACACTGACAGACAGACACACACACACACACACTGACAGACAGACACACACACACACACACTGACAGACAGACACACACACACACACACTGACAGACAGACACACACACACACACTGACAGACAGACACACACACACACACTGACAGACAGACACACACACACACACACTGACAGACAGACACACACACACACACTGACAGACAGACACACACACACACACTGACAGACAGACACACACACACACACTGACAGACAGACACACACACACACACTGACAGACAGACACACACACACACACTGACAGACAGACAGACACACACACACACACTGACAGACAGACAGACACACACACACACTGACAGACAGACAGACACACACACACACTGACAGACAGACAGACACACACACACACTGACAGACAGACAGACACACACACACACTGACAGACAGACAGACACACACACACACTGACAGACAGACAGACACACACACACACTGACAGACAGACAGACACACACACACTGACAGACAGACAGACACACACACACTGACAGACAGACACACACACACTGACAGACAGACACACACACACTGACAGACAGACACACACACACTGACAGACAGACACACACACACTGACAGACAGACAGACACACACACACACTGACAGACAGACAGACACACACACACTGACAGACAGACAGACACACACACACTGACAGACAGACAGACAGACAGACACACACTGACAGACAGACAGACAGACAGACAGACAGACACACAGACAGACAGACAGACAGACACACACACTGACAGACAGACAGACACACACACTGACAGACAGACAGACACACACACTGACAGACAGACAGACACACACACTGACAGACAGACAGACACACACACTGACAGACAGACAGACACACACACTGACAGACAGACAGACAGACACACACACTGACACACTATTCTCTGCAGAAAATGTTAAGGCTGTGTTTGCAGCCCTCTCCTAATCAATCAATCCTTTGTACTTTCACTTGCAACTGACGATTTGCTGTTGCAATACCGAAGGAGGAACAGAACACTGCAAAATCATTCACAAATAACGAACATTGTATGGCACTCCTTACCATACATATGATACTGTTTATGGATATGGCGAAGATGATAGCAATTACAAAACTGCCTTGAGCGACATCCTCCTGCTCGAAACTATTCGACAACATGTCAACGACTTGGAACTGAAAAAAAAAAGTGCTTCAATAAAAACGACCACATAAAGGAAGGGAGATCACCACAGAAGCCCTATTGGTGGGGCTGCCTTACAATATGGTGTCTCCAAGACGTGTCGTATATTTTACTGATAAGGAATGAGGCTATTTGCACAGGAAACCGTGCTGTATAGCGGTCTCTTGCAGGGTCTCGTTGCCGACAATGGATAGCTATCTCCTGAATCGACACTGAGAGCGACTTACGAGCTGCCTTGTATCTAACACCCAGACCAGACCACCGTTAACCATTCGCTCCAAGGTCTTGCCTATACAGCTCGTTAAGTCGACGCTCCAGTAACCACTTGGAAACGTTTGGTACTTTCCCGGTTTGAGAAGAGGCACCAAAATTCCCTCCTTCCATTTGCTGGGAAAGTTGCTTGTCTGCCTTATTAAATTAGACCACTTCGGAGGACTTCCTTTGACGCTGGTTGCAAGTTTTGCAGCATGCTGTACGGGTTTCGTCGTGGCTGGGCACTGTATCACAAGCTGCAAACAGGGCAGAGTCCAACTCTCTCACGCAAAGTAGGCAATTTTAGACCTCTTAATTGCCAGACCTTGTGTCCAACTCAGCGTTTTCCATGGTGTAGCGGTATCCCGGCTGACAGTGGCACTAGTCAGCGCAAATTGCTCTGCCATTGTCTGAAAAAATGTCTCCAGATGACGTCACAGCCCTGCAGGAGTCACATCAGCAGTTAGCTCCGCCACTATCACAGACCCAGGCAGCACATAGCAACCCTAATTGTGAACATAGGAGACACTGTACTTCTGCAGCAGTGAGGCTGAGGACTACACTCAAGATCATGTACCACAACGAATACCTATTGAGTTAAGTAAACTTAACATTCTTATAAATGAAAAACCCACTTAATATGTGTGTGTGTGTGTGTGTGTGTGTGTGTGTGTGTGTGTGTGTGTGTGTGTGTGTGTGTGTGTGTGTGTGTTATTGGAAGAGTATACCAGCCGCCAAACAACCTCTTCTTGCTCCTCCTTAGTCTAGACGACATGAAAGTCAGACATTTCCTTCCTGTCTCCATTAGCAGCCAGTTCTTTGACGTCTATTTTTGTTTATCTTGGGTAGGTTTCGGAGCCACAACCACCAAGGTGGTAGAGGCAGTGCTGGATGGTGGGCCAATTCAAACCTTTGGAGGTTAAGGGAGTTCTGCAACATTGGTAACTGCTGCCTTGTCTGGCGTTCTGGGAGGAGGTATGGGCTACGAAGTAACTCCAGCACCCAAGTGCATTGAAAAACACAGCTGGTAGTAGTAGTATTAGCAATAGGGATCTTCATTCATGTAGCAGCATCGGTTTTCCGGTTTGGATGTTGAGAACTGAAGTAAAGGAGGCAGCTGCATAGCCTTATAGATCTTTTTGGCTTCACCATATGGGAGGCACTTTGATGTTTTTATCTTCTGCATCTGCCTTTCTTCAAGGGAGACACTGCAATCCATACTCCAGACCGGGAGATCCCCGGAGAAATTTACAAACTTCCAAAGAGATGAACAAAAGACTCCTTTAAGGGCAGTCTTACAGCATTTTCCCCAAGTGGCGTCTCCCTTTCAGGAACAGTAGTTAGTCCCGAGTGCTGGTGTTTAAAACGGTGCATTGTGTTCAAGGGAAAAAAATCTACACATCTAGACTAAGGAATACTGCCTTAACATACTCTGGAAGTTTCGTGCTGTTGATAGTCAGTGTAAAAGAGTGATTACACTGTATCACCACACACCCATTCAATTAGGTTTATCACACCAACAATACCTTCCTGGCCTCACCCACTCTGCAGTTCATTTTCTATTGCATACTCTACAGGGCATTGTGCTGGATGTCGTTCACTTGTTGGGAACTAGACGTTTCTACCAACAGCGTCCCATTTGGTTAGTGTTTGACAGATTTTAAGTTCCAGCAAAACCCTCCAAACATCTTTATACGCAGAATAGTGGAACTTTATCAAAGCTACTCTTTGCATTTAACTACTGCAAACACATTCAGACAACCAGCATGCATTCTGTTACTGTTAACAGAGCCTGTTGGACTGGCTGGATGAACCCTGTTATTAGACTGGGTGTTGGTACCTAGCAATGGCCCATCGATTCCACTGGAGGGGGAAGAGAAAAATTGGAAGGCTCCATCTCGGTCCCAGGAAGAACTAGTTAAATAAAAGTCTCTGCATAGAGCCCTGTGTGCCTAGGTAGACTTTATACAACTGAGGCAGAGCAGGTCCCTCAGAGGTTGCCCGCTAACGACTATTCCATCTCCACAGCCGCGCATCTCATTGGCACACCTCAAGACTGAGCCGCTATTTATAGAGGTTTCCACCATCCTCACAACGTGCGTGGCCAAGCCAAGATCCCATTACCTGTGATACACCACATTCCACCATCGTGCTGTGAGATGAGAATAATCGAGCAGCACTAGTCAAATAGCGCATGCAACAACAGTTACGAGAATATGTGGACAGTGTAGGTGAAGCAGAATTACTCTCCAATCAAACAATATTATTTACTTTGTTACATATTTTGAGATTCTGTTAGGCTGTGTTGCTGCAAGGATGCTGAGAATGTCAAAATGTGTAATTTACACCTTAGAAAATCCCGGATGGGGCAACAATATGAGATAGGATAGATTACAACTCACCACATGGAAGAGATGTTGAGCATCAACCAAGGGCAATGTAAGAACACAGAACTTAATCCTCCATAAAATGATGAAAAAGAAAAACCGTGCACACACACGGGAGGGTAGTAAGGCCTAAACGCGGAGAACAGCTATCTCAGCTGATGTGGCTGTACACACGAAATGTGTCATGGGGATGGAGGGCAGTATGAGGAAAGGGTGGTGTAGAATGCTGCAGTGCTGCCTATGGGAGGAAGCACATATAGTGTTGTGACAGGACGGTTGGAAGGGGAAAGGGGGAAGGGTTGGGGAGAGTAGCAGAAAAGGTGAAAAAACTGTACAGGTGCACTGGGGGGGGGGGGGGCGACAGTAGGCGTGTGTAGAGCTGGAATGGGAGCAGGCGTTGGGACAGAAGCAGGTGTAGCTGAGGCCCTAACAGTGACAGCGCAGTGACTGTCGAAGTCTAGCACATCAGGTAAGCAGCCATCTCAAACTGGACGGTCCAGCTGCCTCTCAGCCAGTCTAGCAGTGGCCATTCACAGTGACAAACTGCTCGTCAGAGGAGATGCTCACATAGAATGCGGTACAGTGTCTCGTTTTTGGGCGCAAAAACAACCGGGGTCATATGCGCACACGTCAAAACTATAGAACACGAAGACAGAGGTGTTAAAAATGACTAATGTCAATCCCAATTGACATAATAGAAGACAGTGAAAAACAGGGACGTGGAGAAAGAGCTACTAAAGTCACCATACAAAACGGAGGTCCAAAACTAAAAATTAAATGCCTTTCACCATATCGCTTTCACGGACAGAAACTAAATCGCGGTCCACAGCCCACGCGTCAATTGCTAAAACGGTCGATAAATCAGACGGCAAGTGGGAACATAAACGGTTAAGAAATGGACTTTCAGCTGGGAGGAAGTGAACAGTTAAAATTTGGGCGCAGTATAACAAGTAGTGGGGGAGCGCCACTTATAAAATGACGATGGCTAAAAAGACAGTGCCCAATACGCAACCGAGTTAAAATGACTTCCTCCAGGCGGCAGAGCCGAGAGGAGGTCGCCCATGCCACTGGGAGAGGCTTAATAATCTTGAGCTTATTCCTTTAAGGAAGGACCAATGGCGATGCCGAAGGGACGCTACCTCCTGATGGACAGCAACACAGTGATCACTGGAGGGAATATAGAAACTAGTGGGCTGAGGTAAGAGGACTGCAGCCTTGGCAGCAGCGTCAGCAGCCTAGTTTCCTGGCAGACCGACATGACCAGGAATCCACAAAATTCACAGTGGCTCCAACACGAGTGATAAAGTTGCACTAAGGGATGGGCGGTGTAAAACGCACAGAGACTTTGAAGGGCGCCTAGTGTGTGGGAGCACGACAATTTAATAGTCTGTGACGCCAGATGTGCTCTGTGGCCTGATAAGAGGCGAAGAGCTCGGCTGTAAATACTGAGCAGTGTGTCGGAAACCGACAACTAAAGACGTGAGTGCCAATGACGAAGGCACATCTGACCCTACAGTCAGTCAGAGCCATCAGTGTACACAAATGTACTACCGCGAAATTCTATGCGAAACTAACGAAACTGAAGGCGACAGAGTAAGGCTGGAGTAGTGTCCTTACGAAGTCAATGAAGGCCGAGGTTAACAAGGGCCACTTCACGAAGCGAAATTGGCGAAGCATTCACACCCACTGGGGAAGTTGCAGGTAGTTTGAAATTAAGCTGCCGAAGCAAGCGCCGGAAACGGACTCCAGGAGGTAACAGGGAAGAGGTATGTGCCCCGTACTGGCGATCGAAGTAAGCATCGAACAAGGAGGCACAGCATGGGTGGCCACGCATGGCAGACTAACAGCATGCCTGAGGAGAAAGTCATGACGGTAGGACAGTGGTAGTTCAGCCGCTTCAGCATACAGGCTCTCACTTGGGGTAGTGTAAAAGGCGCCAGTGGGCAAATGGATAACATAATGGCGGATGTGTTGAGATGGCGTAAGAGGCTGGACGTGCAGATGCATAAACAAAGCACCCACAGTCGAGTTTCGGATGGAAAATGGATCGCTACAAACGGAGGTTCGATCAGCATGCCAGGAGGTACCATTGAGGACATGTAGGACATTGAGGAACCGCGTAAGACTGGCTGCCAAGTAAGACACATGAGAGGACCAAGAGTTTCCTAGCGAGCATGAGCATCATGAATTTCGTAGTTTCAACTAACGGAAGGGCAACATGCCCAAAATATAAAGATGGTAGGAGAAACCATTTGCGCCGCCAGAAATTCATACCGACGGGTTTGTCAGTGGAAAAACTAAAACCATTGTAAGTGCTCCAGGAGTACAGACGATCGAGACGCCGTCGATGACGCCGCTCAGTGACAGGTCCGTGAGAACTGGAATAGAAGGCAAAGAGGGAGCCGAAGATATCCGGTGGGCGACAGGCCATTATAGGGTAAATGGCGATAGCTAATAGGATGATGCTCAGGAGAGAACCCTGAGGCACACCGTCTTCCTGGATAAAGGTGTCCTACAAGGCAGAACCCACATGCACCTTGAAAACTCTGCCTTCTAAAAATTCCCGCAGGAAACGGGGCAGGCAGCCACGGAAGCCTCACTTGTAAAGAGTTCTCCAGCAGGTGTTGTATGCCTTCTCCAAATCGAAAAACACGGCCAAAGTCTGGGATTTCCGCAGAAAACCATTCATGACACGGGTGGACAAACTAACGAGATGGTCAACTGCAGAACGCCACACTCTAAATCCACACTGTGCAGTCGTTAGTAAATAATGACACTCGAGCCGGGCGTGATTCATACGTCACCTTGCAAATATTGTCAGTGGGAGAAATGGGGCGTAAGCTAGAGGGAAGGTTTTTATCCTTACTGGTCTTAGGTATGAGGGTGACAGTGGCTTAATGGCAATGGCCAGGAAATGTGCCCTCTGCCCAGATGCGGTTGTACATGTTAAGTAGGAAACGCCTGCCTACAAGAGAGAGGTGCTGCAAGATTTGAATTTGCACAACACTGGCCCTGGGGCGGAGGATCGGGATGAGCTGAGAGCACGATCTTGCTCCCTTATAGTAAATGCGGCATTATAGCACTCACTATTCTGAGAAGGGAAAGGTATCGCCAGAGCCTCCTTCGCTCATTTCTGGTGGAGGAACGCAAAGTGATAATGTTAAGAGCTCAAAAGGTCGGCGACCCAAAGTATTTGAGATAGCAATAGGGTCCACGATGATATCGTCTGCTACTTTCAAGCTAGAAATTGGCAAATGGATCTTGGTCCCAGACAGTCGTTTGAAGTTGGCCCACATGACAGAAGAAGAGGTGGAACCGTTAAAAGAACTAATGAATGCAATCCAGCTAGCTTTTTTGCTTTCCCGAAAAACGCGACGACACTTTGCACGCATCTGATTTTAATGAATGCAGTTTGTCATCATACGATTGCAGTAAAAGCGTGGAGAGAACATCTCCGTGCGCGAATTGCGTCGCGGCATGCCTCAGTCCACTAAGGGACTGGGACACGACGTGGTGAAGAGTAATTGCGAGGAATGGAATGTTCTGCAGCAGTAAGGATAACATTTGTGAGATATTCCACCTGATCATCACAGCTGGGAAAATACTGTTCTTTGGAGGTCGCCAGGGAGGAGTAAAGCCGCCAATCAGGCTTAGTAAGATGCCATTTCGGTGTGCACACAGGTCAGGTAGGAGTCAGCAGACTGATAGCACATGAGAAATGGACGCTCAAGTAGGTGTTACAAAGAGTGGACCACACAAGACGATGGGAGAGCTGGAAAGTGCAAAAGTATAGGTCCATATGAGAATATGTGTGGGAGGAGTCAGAAATTAATGTGGGTGCTCCACTGTTAAGGCAGAAGAGGTAGAGTTGGTTAAGAAGGTCAGTCAAGAGGGAACCTCTCCGACAGGCTCTGGGAGAACCACAAAGGGGATGGTGTTCATTAAAGTCGCCGAGTGGCAGAAATGTAGGAGGTAGTTGCGCAATAAGCTGAAGGAAGTTTGCCCTGGTGACATCAAATGACTAAGGGATGTAAACGTTACAGGGGGAAAAAGTCAGGTGAGGAAGATAAAGGGGAATTGCAACAGCTTGAAGATGGGCAGACTACGAACTGTCATCCCCTACGAGCAGCATGACAGCCCAATGAGATGGATTGCCGACCCCAGGGGGAAGGTCAAAACGACCCAGGAAGGAATATCAAAGCTTCAAGTGGTCGCGAGAGTGCGATTTCGTTTGTTGAAGGCAGCGTACAAGGGGATGCTGCGATGCTAAAAGCTGCCGTAAATCCTCTTTTTGGGACCGAAGGCCACGAACGTTCGAGTGGAGGAGAGTCACGATGTGGACGAGACGGAGTGTCACCTCGGTGGCTGCCGAGTGTCAGCGAAGAGTCACTGCTTCAGGGCACAAATGCAGGAGGATCCCGCTCCATGGGGTGCACAGAAGCATTGGATTGCTTGTGCTGTCGGTCTATGGAGTCCAACGCAGAAAAACGGTTGGTGGTGCGCACAGGCAACACTCAGGCCAGCCAGGCTAAGGTGTCACATAGCAATACTGTCGAAGAGGATCGCAGAGTTGGCGGAGTGGAAGATTGTTTGCCTTTGGTGGACTGCTTCAAGCCTTTCTGGTTAGCAAAGGGACAGTTGGGGGTTGTTTGGCTGGAGGGATGTAGGAAGTCTCCATGGGAGTACTACTCCTGCCCCTTGAGCTGAAAGTTTGATGTCTTGTTGCACATCTGGACGGGGGGATGGCGATGCTACCGTGACGCTGGGCTATTTCACAACCTCAGAGCTGAATTTGAGGTCGCATGTCTGTGTGGGCATGTCCTTCATGAATCTAGACGTACTAAGAACAGAACTATAGGTACCAGACGGGAGAACACAGTATTTGCAACTAACCAATAACTTGTGAGTGACTGGGTAAGGTACTTTTTCCCTTACACAGATCTCTTGGGCAGCCCACGCATCAAGGAACACAGGAAAATACAGAGAGGCGGCGTCATGGCCGCCATTGCACTTGATACAGCGGAGAGGAGGCGGCAGACGATTGCCCTGATGCACATCCCTACAACAGATTACACACTTGGCTGGGTGTCGACATTAGGTTCTAGTGTGGTTAAAACGAAGACACTGGTAGCTGCACATCAGGTTCGAAATGTACTGTCTAACTGTTATAATTTCATAGCCTACTTTGGTCTTGGACAGAAGCACCACTATATCAAAAGTGATAAAAATAGTGCAGGTGGGCATTAGAGAGGAGTCTACCATTTTTATAACCCGATGGATGGAAATGACACACTGATCAGAGAGATAAGATTGGATTTCAGCCTCAGTTAAACAGTCAAGCAGCCTAGTTTAATTAAAGCCACAGGAAGAATTCAGAGGTCCAAGGGCCTCGACACACACAGGGTTGCTGTGGAGAAGTTAGGTGGTAAGCGGTTGTTGCCATTGAGAATCAGAAGCAGCAGGGCTCAAAATTGCAATACCTTTCTGAACAATAAACGGATTTACCACGGCGAAGGACTGACAGTCTTCAGTATAAGAGACCATGAGGAACCGTGGTGCAGCTGGAAGGGATTTTGAATCGTTAGCCTCATACCGTTTACGTTTCATAGACGTCGACTGTGAAGATGATTTGTTCACGGCGAGAAAATCCCCCAAGATTGCCAGCATCTCCAGTGGCATGCTCCTTCACAAATGGGGGCACCTGCCCTAGGTGACTATTCGCACCTCCCCAACACCTGACTGAGGAATCATACGGCAATTTGGGAAGGTTGCAGCTCAGGCAATCATCCCTCTCTGGGCCTGGCCTGTACCATGGGGTACGTGCCAACTCTACCTGCCGACACGGGGCTGAAAATTACGCGTTACCCACTCACCGGTTACATATCAGACGCGTGAGCCAGCCTTCGGGAGTGCACAGTGAGGAAGAAGAAAACGAGGACCCTCGAACACCCAAGCGGAGGAACGAGAGGAGAAGGTAAACAAAGAAAGGAAAAGGGAACGAACAGATAATGCGGAACATTCCAAGTAATACCCCAGACATGTTCCGCAAGGGAGGGGAAAAAAGAATAGTGAGAGGACATACATGCAGCACAGAAGGGAGAAAATGCTGCAAAGGCTGGGGCCCCACGGTAGCCGAGCACAAACCCGCCAAAAAGTGGCGAGCCCCACTGGGGGGTGCGGCACAATGGTTGGAGCCGAGTCAGTAGACTGTGTGGCCACATTCACGGGTGGCCCTGCCTCTGACACTGTAGGAGATACCCACGATGAGACAAAAATAGGTGACAGTGGTAGGACACACGGGACAGGTCTCACATCTATGTATGTTCTACTGATACGTGATGCGTAGCAAGGAGTAGGGTGTTGTGTTCAGATAGGGAAGGATGCCGATACTGCTTAGGTCGGGTGTGAATTGGAATGCTGCTGTTGAGGACGTGGGAAACATTTCACATTTTCAGGCACTATGAGAAGTAGTCGAAACTTTGGAAATCAAAGGCTGTACAGTCACATCCGTATACAAACCACCGGACGTTGATCTCAAAATCAATCTAGCAGATAACTTTTCTAGTCAACACACGCAAATAGTGACTGGTGACTTCAACTGTCACAGCACCACGTGGGGGCTATGAGCATGATGATGAGAATGGTATTACAATAATGGGCGGAAGGCAACCATCTGAGCCTTATACATGACCCTAAGCAACCTGCATCTCATCAGTGGCAGATGGAAAAGCAGATACAATCCTGATCTGATATTTTGCAGCGAGAACATCTCACAACAGCGCATAAAATCTGTCTGCAATCCTATTCCAAATACACAGCACAGACCGAACATGTGCGAAATCTACGCAGCAGTTAGACCACAGACAGTTCCGTTCAGAAGTAGGTTATACTTCAGGAAATCCAACTGGCCGAAGTTTACAGAAACGCTGGACGCTGCAATTCCCAATACAGAACCTTCACCTGACTCATATGACACTTTTGTGAGGGCTGTAAAGAGGTGCTCCAGAATTGCAATGCCTCGGGGTTGTCGAACATCATACATTCCTGGTCTAACTTCAGAACTCACTGCCCAATTTACAGAGTATAAGGTGCTATTCTAAGAAGATCCATTCGACGAGACAATGCTACTGGCTGGGAAGAAACTTATTGCATCTCTGAAGAATCCAAAAGGAATTCTGGGGTTAAAACGACGGAAGAACTTGATCTCATCAGAAACAGTCAAAGCGTGGAGATTATTGAGACGCCTCAATAATGGGCCAACCAGATCCACATCACACTGCAGCATTACTGCAGATCAGATAGCAAACCAACTGCTCATGAATGGGAAAGGAAGCCATAGAATCAAAGTTCCGAAAGTACAGCAAGAGGCCCAAGAACAAACGAGGAATCTGACTCTTCCTTTCCAGATTTCTGAATTAAACAAGGCTATTAAGGAGAGCAAAACTGGTAAAGCATCCTGTCTAGATGACTTCCGTATGGAGCAACTCAAGATTTTCGGTCCAGAAACAAGAAAGTGAATCCTGCAGCTTTTCAACAACTGCATGAACCAGTGCCATATACCAAAGATCTGGCGAAAGAGCAGGGTGATAGCTCTTCTGAAACGTGGAAAGGAAGCAAATCATCCCAAGAATTTCAGAACAGATAGCCTTTTGTGTCACCCTTATAAACTGTTCGAAAGTATGATTCTGAATAGAATCCTACCAGTAATAGACCCTGTTCTCATACCTGAACAAGGAGGATTTCGACCAAACAGAAGCTGCACAGGGCAACTTTTGAATCTCACTCAGTTTATAGGGAATGGCTTTGAAACCCGTCAAGTAACTGATGTGGTCTTCGTGGATCTCACAGCAGCGTATGATACTGTCCATCATCGGTTACTCCATGCAAAATTATACAATATGATCAAGAACGCCCACCTCGTTAGACAACTCAGCACCCTCCGCCTAAACCGTAGGTTTTTTGTTGAATTTCAAGGACAACACAGTCGCTGGAGAGCGCAGAAAAATGGTCTACCTCAGGGAAGTGTCTTGGCTCTACTTCTCTTCAACATTTATACCAACGACCAGCCATTGACCCCAGGCACAAAGAGATTCTTATATGCAGATGACCTAGTCCTTGCTACACAGAGCTCATGCTTTGAAAGAGTGGAAAGAAACCGGACAACAGCACTTAGAACATTGTGAAACTATTACAATCGGAACCAACTCAGACCAAACCCTTCGAAGACACAAGTGTGTGCCTTTCATTTAAGGAACAGGGAAGCTAATCGTGAGCTACATATTGCATGGTCAGGCATCCAACTACATCATCATCATCATCATCATCATCATCATCATCATGTACCTAAATACTTGGGAGTCACTCTCGATAGATCTCTGACATTCAAAACTCACTGCAAGAACACTAAAATTAAAATCTCCGCTCAAAACAACCTAATTCGCAAACTAGCGGGGACACAGTGGGGATCACATCCACAAACTATTCGCTGTTCTGCAATGGCACTGTGCTGTTCTACTGCTGAATATGCTTCTCCAGTCTGGTACAGGTCATCTCATGCCAGACAAGTAGACATTGCTCTCAACGAAACCTGCAGGTTGATCACAGGTTGCTTAAGACCTACCTAAACTGATATGCTCTACTGCCTGGCTGGAATAGCGCCACCATGGGTACACAGAACAGCGGTTGCTAACAAGGAGAGACTGAAAGTGGAACAGGACAGTGCCCATCCACTGCATGGACATAATCCACCACAGCAACGGCTGAGATCGAGAAAGAGCTTCCAGAGGAAAGAGCTTCCAGAGAACATCCGAGAAGCTCACCATTTCACCAGAGAAGGCAAGGCTGGAGTTATGGAAGAAGTCGACGCCTCACCTGCAGACGCCAGAAGCTGAAGAACTACCACCTGGACACAACAAGAGCTGGCTGGTATGGAAATCTTTAAAAAGTTTACAGTCAGGAGTCAGACGATCCAGAGACAACCTGAAGAGATGGGGCTTCATAACAGAAGATACGTCCTGTGATTGTGGACAAGAACAAACCACAAGCCACATGCTCCAGTGCCTTTTGTGCCCTACATCCTGCACGAAGATTGATCTCCTGCAAGCCACTCCAAGCGCCTTGGAGGTTGCAAAGTACTGGGCACATGTAATATAAATACAATATTTACTGACGTGTGTGACTAGTGTAGGTGTTTGTTTGCAGCCAAGACAAGATTTTAGAAAAGTAAGCAACAGAATCAAAATTGAATGAAGAATGGACAGAGTGAGTTCTGTTATAATGTTGTTACGTAAATTCTTCAAAAGAAGGAACTTAATGATAAGTACTGACTTATCTAGGAGAAAGGTTCCAAGATTGGGTTTGACAGTGTAAAAGTCTAGCGTACATTTTTTGCTATTGTACCTTCAGAGACAAGTATTTACGGGATACGCTGAAGCTTTTTCCTAGTACAAAAACGTAATAAAATCAATATGGAAAAGGAAAGAAAAACTAAATAAGTATTCAACTTGCGCCATTTATACGGACACATTTCTGGTATAGGAAGTAACACTGCTATGCGGTAGTACAGAATCTACTGTATTTCTACAGTAGATCAGTTTTCCACTTCCATATTCTGTAGCTGTTAGTCAGCCTATGTAGTGGAATTAACATGCAGGCAGTTTTCACAAAACGTAGATCTCACAGCCTTAACCATAAAGTTAGTAACAGTAAATTACTCAATTTTAAGGAAACAGTACCTGAAGATATTTGTTCCAAAACAGCGAAACTGCGACATCAAGGAGTGTAAAGGGCAGATCAAGAATGTTGGTTGTTTCGTTGGTTGATTGGGGATGGGCTGGGGTGGCAGGAGGGGACCAAAAAGCAACGTCATCAGTCCTGAGATCTAAGGTGGCAGAAACAGAGAGAGACAACACAAAGGACAGTCAGTCAGTCAAGGGGAAGGTGAAATGGGCAAAGAAAGAGGTTAAAGGTATGAAAGGGCAGCAGGGAGAGGACAGATCAGGATGGGGTGGGCGCAAAGAGAGAGAGCAGGACCGTCACAGATACGCAATGCGCTTTGGGGCATCAGCTCCACCATTCATACCATATCATACACCACAACATACCATACAGAATACCGTAGCATGCGCAATACCATGATCGTGACAATGTGGGCAACACCACGAGAAGATCAAAAAAGGGGAATCAAAATGGCAGAGAAACCAGGCAAAATGCAGGGGAAAAAGGGGAGAAGAACCCGGCCACTGTGGAGACAAGGCCAACGGCTCCATAAGCAATGTGAACGCTAACTAATGGCCTCCAGTTCCAGACGAATATTCGATGATTTGAACACCGGAAGAGACCATTTTCGCGAAGAAAACCGAGGAAAGATGTTACCATATGAGGATCATCTGCTAACACGCAGGACAAGGAAGGTTGGAGGGGATATGTAGTAAGAAGGGCCGAAACGCAGGGGCAATCCAGCAAAATATGGATCACGGTGGTGGGGGGCCCCGCAACTACAAGGTGAGGAGGATTGGGAGTTAGGCTCACTGCTGGGTAAAAAACTACTGGTCAACCTAGTATGGCCAATACGAAATGGCAGAGGGTGGAAGACGCCCAATGGGAGAGTTGAACGAGAGAATGCCATGTGGAGCTACCCCAGGGAAGGAAGGGGGAGAAGTATCGACGCCATAGGTACTAGGAGGGAGTTATTCCCCAAATGGTTTATCTCACACTACAGAGAGAAAATTTATAAGTGGAGGTCAAACTCCAAAGAGGGACCAGAAACACTAAACAAGGAAGGATCAAAAAGAAAAAGCAATGGCAACAAAACTGGAAGGAACACAGAAAACCAGATGGCTGGCCAGGTCAACATACTGTAGGTATGAAAACCAAGGGGGGGCCAGAGGGGCCAGAGGGGGAGGGGTTACGACAGGGAGGAAAGGAGGATAAGTGCAGAGCGGTAAGGAAGAAAGGGCTGGTATAACTATGGGTCCTGTGTAAGCCATGCATGAACTTATGGTAGAACCCCAAGCGTCAGGGAGGGGGGGGGGGAGACCAAATATGGAAAACGTATTTAATGAACAAGAACTAAGTACACACATCAAAATAGATTTGCACCACCTTGGTTCCTAGAGTTCCAGAACATGTACAAAAAATTGGAAGAGAGATCAACATAAACAACATTCCCCCCATTTTATTGCTCATGAAAACTACACATAGCATGTTGTACCACCATCCAGCGAGACCTTCAGAGGTGGTAGTTCAGATTGCTGTGCACACTGGTACCTCTAATACCTAATAGCACGTCCTCTTGCACTGATTCATGCCTGCATTCGTCGTGTCATACTATCCACAACTTCATCACAGCACTGTTGGTCCAGATTGTCCCATTCCTCAATGGCGATTTGGCGTAGATCCCTCAGAGTGGTTGGTGGGTCACGTCGTCCATAAACAGCCCTTTTGAATCTATCCCAGCCATGTTAGATAGGGTTCATTTCTAGAAAATATGCTGCCACTCTAGTCGAGCGATGTCGTTATCCTGAAGGAAGTCATTCACAAGACGTGCACGATGGGGGCGCGCATTGTCGTCCATGAAGACGACCGCCTTGGCAATATGCTGCAGATATGGTTGCACTGTCGGTCGGAGGATGGCATTCACGTATTGTACAGTCATTACAGTGCCTTCCATGACCACCAGCGGCGTACGTTGGCCCCACATAACGCCACCCCAAAACAGCAGGGAGCCGCCACCTTGCTGCACTGCCTTGGCAGTGAGTCTAAGGCGTTCAGCCTGACCGGGTTGCCTACAAACAGGTCTCCAACGATTGTTGGTTGGTTGGCTTTTGGGGGAGGAGACCAGACAGCGAGGTCATCGGTCTCATCAGATTAGGGGTGGACGGGGAAGGAAGTCTGCCGTGCCCTTTGAAAGGAACCATCCCGGCATTTGCCTGGAGCGATTTAGGGAAATCACGGAAAACCTAAATCAGGATGGCTGGACGCGGGATTGAACCGTCGTCCTCCCGAATGCGAGTCCAGTGTGCTAACCAATGCGCCACCTCGCTCGGTCCCAACGATTGTCTGTAAGGCATATGGGACACTTATGAGTGAAGAGAACGTGATGCCAATTCTGAACAGTCCATTCTGCATGTTGTTGGGCCCATCTGTACCGCACTGCATGGTGTCGTGGTTGCATAGATGGACCTAGCCATGGACTTTGGGAGTGAAGTTGCGCATCATGCAGCCTACTGGACACAGTTTGAGTCTTAACACGATGTCCTGTGGCTGCACAAAAAGCATTACTGAACATCGCGTTGCTCTCAGGGTTCCTCCGAGCCATAATCCGTAGGTAGCGGTCATCCTCTGCCCTTGGGCGGCCTGATCGAGGCATGTCATCGAAAGTTCTTGTCTCTCTCTCTCTCTCTCTCTCTCTCTCTCTCTCTCTCTCTCTCTCTCCATCTCGTCCATGCCCAAACAACATTGCTTTGGTCCATTCTGAGACGCCTGGACACTTCCCTTGTTGAGAGCCCTTCCTGGCACAAAGTAACAATGTGGAAGCGACCAAAGCGCGGTATTGACTGTCTGGACATGGTTGACCTACACACAACATGTACCTCCTTCCTGGTGGAATGACTAGAATTGATCGGTTGTCGGGCCTCCTCTGTGTAACAGGTGTTGCTCATGCATGGTTCTTTACATCTTTGGGTGGGTTTAGTGATATCCCTGAACAGTCAGACTGCCTGTAATACAACATCCACAGTCAACGTCTAATTCCAGGGGTTCTGGGAACTGCGGTGATGCAGAACTTTTTTATGTGTGTACATCGACAATAAGATAAAATATTAGCAACCTATAAATACTGTCAAGTATTTTTGCTTTTATAAGTATTGTAGATAACAGACCATACATAAAAGACACCGAAAATACCTTTAACATTTGTGTGTCCTACCATTATGTTTTTCATTTTTCAACGTAACTCATTGACAAAGAAGGTCAAGTGAAAAAATGTGAGACAACTTACACTTTTGAGCAATATGATACGATTTTCTAGCAATTATGAAGAAAATACAGAAGTACATTTTCCAAGAAATTAACCATGTAAAAGAAATACACTCACTAAAAACTTAAATACAAAGTAATGATGTTCCACAAATGCGAGAGAAGATGCCATGCACTATTTTGAAGATTGTGATATACAGATTCATTTTCCAAAACCTTTGGAAATTCTACACAATGAGGTAAATGTAACCAATCTTCAATGTAAAATTACATTTTCAGTTAGTTTCATTGAGCAATATCAATGCTGCATATTTTAGTTGTTAAATATCCCCCCCCCCCCCCCGAGAGTGACTGAATAATCTACAAGAGCACTTACCTCCTCTGCTAACTCCAAGGGCGAGATCGTTTGCCTTCTCGACCTTTTATGTGTATGGAACTGTAAGAAATGAATGAGCACACATTGTACAACGTAATAATGTAATTTACTAGTAATGTCACAAACATAATTAACCGCAACACTAAGAATTTCCCTGGTGCTAATAAAACAGGACTTCATTTCTAAAATGTCTGAAATTTTTTCATATTAAGGCATATATAACAAATTCTAATTCTAAGTCTGTTTCTTTGCAGGATTTCACAGGCAAAGCGCCCTCTTACAAAGTCAAGAAACTGAAATATCACAGGATCCGTCGTTTGAACTAAACCCTAGCTGCTCAGTCCTCAAAATGTTAATATGCATTTCCTTTTATTGCTCATCTTAATACCGGAGGAAAACTCATTTCAAAACGAAAACCACCATAAAATATAACTTCAGTGGCAAAATGAGGTGGAACTTTTGTTACAATTAATGAACTATTTACTGACATGTAAAAATAATGCTAGAATACATAGGAATCTGGTTCCTTGAGTCATCATTTAATTACAAAAATGTTATGCACTAATGATACTGAAAATTCTATCCCCAAAAAGTGTCACATGTGAGTGAAATAAGCTTTGTCTGGGGACATGATAGCAGCGTATATTCCAGATGTAAAGGGACTGGCATCTACAGAGAACCGGATCTAAGGGGACGCGATTTAAAGGGCAACAGTATAGCAATGCATGTTTCAGGGAAGATAATCTTACCACTTATTGAACATCCAGCGTCAGATTACCCACTTCGCCAGTTTATATTCAAGATAACTCCCCTTCTCACAGGAAACCACCGGGATTTTATCAAGGTCATCCAGG